>NC_138773.1:281362967-281557967 GCF_965119305.1 Pelophylax lessonae
GACAATCGGGCGATCGGACGTTGGCCGAATATTTACGGCCGACAATCGGTACGTGTGTACGGGCCTTTAGTGTTACCTAAAATTGTGCCACACATATGCGTTTTATGCGCCACACGCGTAGGGAAGCCTTATCATTTGAATAAGCTGCCCTACATGCGGCAAAGTACCTTATGCAACTTTTTTGTGCATTAAGCTTTGGTTGTTTTTCAATCAGCTTGTTTTGTGTTTTTTGATACGTTTGAGGTGCAATTAACAATTAGCGGAAATACACACAGGACATGCATTTTTTGCGCATTTCATAAACACGCACAAAGTTACATGATTTTTCACAGGTTTATGAAATGCTAAGTATAAATGCAAGCTCTGAGTTTAGATTTGTAGACAATAAAGACCCCAGCAATGTTAAGACCGTAACACCCTTGTTATACTTCCTATCCTGGTGGCACAAAGAGGAATAACTCCAGATAATATTTTTTCCTCAGTGTTTGGTAGAATTTGGTAGAATTGGGAAGACTTAAAGAGGAAATAAACCCACATACAAAAAATGAGAAAAAAAAAAAAAAAACCTGTAAAAGACAAAAGGCAAATGAGTTAGTATGCATCGCATGCGCGCGGGATCCGCCGTTTACGGCATAGGGCTCTGAAGGAACGGCACAGATGACGTCATCGGCTGCATGCACTGTAAATATCTCCTAAACTGTGCATGTTTAGGAGATATTTATAGCACCTATAGGTAAGCCTTAATATAGGCTTACCTATAGGCAAAAGCATTTAAAGTGGGTTTACAACCTCTTTAAGATACCTGTAAGGATTTTATTTCTCTCTGTAACCACATTGGGTAGATTTGTACCCACTTCCTGTCACTGTGACACCCATATATGAAAAAGGGAAGCAGCTGTCACTAAGACATGAACATATAGACAGCAATATAAATATTGTCAGAGGTTCTAACTTATCCCCACTTTTATAAGTACAGTATATTGTCAAAAGTATTGGGACACCTGCCTTTACACGCACATGAACTGTAAAAGGCACCCCAGTCTTAGTCCGTAGGGTTCAATATTGAGTTGGCCCACCCTTTGCAACTATAAGAGTTTCAACTCTTCTGGGAAGGCTGTCCACAAGGTTTAGGAGTGTGTCTATGGGAATGTTTGACCATTCTTCCAGAAGCACATTTGTGAGGTCAGGCACTGATGTGGATGAGAAGGCCTGGCTTGCAGTCTCCACTCTAATTCATCTCAAAGGTGTTCTATCGGGTTGAGGTCAGTCAACCCAACCAGGCCAATTAAGTTCCTCCACCCCAAACTCACTCATCCATGTCTTTATGGACACAAACGATTAAAGGGGCCCCTTGCCATCCCATGTCGTTCCCCTCTGTTTGATGTGGTCCTAAGCAATGCGGCCTTAGTCCTAGTTCTTAGATTGCCTTCCCAAATTTGAAATGTTGGATCAACTATCGTCAACCAGGGTTCCATTGAGAATCCCAGGGTTACTCCAGAGGTGGCCAGGGGTTCCTTGAGCTGTGGCTACTGACCTCCCATGTAATGGGGTCTTTGTAATTCCAGGTCTAACATCACTTGGCAGAGCCACAGGCATGACTGCATAGGGGACATTCTCACCACCATTGTAAAGCCCCGTACACATGCAACGATTATCGGCCGACCGATCGTCCGTCTTTTGTCCAGAGTGGTGTTTTGTTGGTTGGAATGTGCCTAGACTGCACACGAATTTTCTCGCCCGACAAAATTCTACTTCAGAAGTGATGTTATGTGTTGGTTTGCTTTCTTTGTGTTCTTTCCTTCACTGAGCATGCCCAGACTTGCTCATTAGTTTTTTCCCTGTCGAAATCTGTACTGACTGCACGAAAATCGGCCATGTTTTGACGGCAGACAAAAATTTTATAGCCTGCACACCAGATTTTTTTTTCGGCCGAAAAGTCGGAGTCGGTTGTCGGAAGCATCATACTAACAAGCTGAAAATCGGCAGATCGGTCGTCGGACGAAAATTCCCTGCCGATTTTCGATGCGTGTGTACGAGGCTTAAGGGGAGAATTTTTCTTTTGGACCTCCACCAATTTTCCCAACAATAGGACTAATCTCAGCAGGGTTACAGAGACCTGAAAACCTCTGCAAGGGTTCCATTGGGGTAAAAAGGTTAAGATGGGCAGTGAGAACCGGAGATCCTGCCTATAGAGTAAGCAGAAATTCCATTATTTTATCGTGTAGTCAAAGGCCAAAGCACAGTGTTGATAAGACCTGCATACACCTGTGTGGTTATCTCAGATTGTACACCAGCAGCAAGATAAACGGAGATCAGAGCAGTGGACAAACACATAGCACAAAACTAATTCTTTCCTGTCAATGCATTTAAAAAGGTCCCTACAGACACAATATAATCAGTAATGTGTGTGTCCTGCAACACCCTTAGTCAATTCAAACTCGGGCAGAATGGATTTTTCCAGTCCTATCTTTCTCCTTATCTACATGAACATGGCCTGCCAGGTGATACCACCACAGATGTCTATGAAGCTCTCTTTAAAGGGCAATCCTACCTTTATTAGAAGTTGACCTTGGGGCCAATTCATATCCTTGCGGTGCGATAACACGTCATGTCGTGCCTTAATGTGTGTTGTGTTAAGGCAGATTGTTAGAACCAACAAGTAAACAAGTCAAAAGAGCGCCAAACTGTCGTCTCAAGAGTCCATCATTTACAACATGACTAACAATAGAGAATCAAAAATTGGCCAACATGGTTTGGGGGTCAGCGATCCTCTATCATCAGGGCTTAGACCAGTGTTGCCAACCTACCAGACTGACATTTACTGACAACACCCAAAATTTATTGGCACAGCCAAGTTTTTACTGGCATGTCCAAAAGTTACAAAATTACAGTTTCAAGAGCAAATTTCAGTATTTATGCTACAAACAATTACATTGTGCAATTAGCAATGTGATTTAGTGCCGGTTCACACTAGTACGACTTGTCGGGCGACTTGGTCAGCCTGGCAAGTCGTGCATCGTTGCGGTCCATTGTGTAGTACAGGACAGGTTCTAATAGGAGCGACACAAGTCGCTCAGACTTAGAAAAAGGGTCCTGTACTACTTTGGGGCGACCTGGAGCGACTTGCATAGACATTCACTTTATGAAGTCCGTGCAAGTCGCGCCGAAGTCGCGCTGCACGAGACTTCACAGGTTGCCCTGAAGTTGGATCCGACATAGTGAGAACGGGGTCTTAAGATAGATTAAGGCAAAAAAAATATTTATTTTTTTATTTTCGATATAGTAAGTAGGTAGCTCAGGGACAGGACTCAGAAGGGCAGGAAATTAGAATGGGTGGCACACATACATGACTCTCAGTGACATTGACAACAGTGTGCAGCAGCACAGATCACCAACACGACACGTCCCCTCCTGAGTCACAGTTTCTCTCCACACCAGGTGGTTCCTTCACTCCACTCCAGTCCGAACAGCACTGACAGTCCCGCTCCCGGCTTGCCTTGCTCCCGCCCCACAGACCCACACACGGGGCTCCGGCCACTCCACTTGACTCCCTTGAACTATGACATCACACGTCACACTCTGACACCTCCTCCGCCAAACCCGTACTGCCCGAACACACTATAGCAGGCACTTGGATGGTCCTAGCCGGCTCCAGACTGAAATTGCGCATGCGCAGTTCTGAGTTGAGCGTCAAAGCCATATTTTTTAGTGGCAACCTTTTCCTGTCACTGGCATTTACTGGCAGGAGAAAAGTGTCCGTTTATTTACTGGCAGTCAGTAAAAATACTGACGGTTGGCAACACTGGCTTAGACAATAGAATGAAAGTTATCGAACTGAACCCAAAACAAAGTTTCTACATAGACATTTCAATTCCGAAAGAAAAAATGATTAGCAAGAAGTGATTCTTTGTATCGCAAAGGCCTGTGCCTGTATATTCGAGATGCACTGAAATTTCCACTGCCGAAACATATCGGTCGAAAATGGCGTTTTATGCATTTTGCCAAATGACAAAAAAAAAGTGCCAATAATGGCACATGCATTATTGATGCGTTCTTGCATGCGGGGGAGGTGTGTTTTTGGTTTTTTTTTTTTTTTTAACGGACCAAAAATGTAGCAAGCAAGATTTTTAACACCACAGACCAGTGTGAAGACATACGTAGAATTTAAAGGGATGCATTTTCTTGAGCTTATTTTGCGATAAGGTGCCCATAAAGGCCAACAATAAATTCATATCAATTTAAATTCTTGATATTAATTAAAAAGTGGAATACAATACATCTTTCTAGAACATACTGTATGTACACACACACACATACATACACACACACACACACATACATACTACATAGGATGGTCAGAGACAGAAAACATGCTATATAAGCCTGCAGTCTCTGATCATCCTATATAGCATGTGATCAGTCTCTGACCATCTTGTGTAGTATGTTTACAGCCTCTAGTCACAGTGAAAAAGAAAAAAAAAAAAAAAGGCTTTAAAGTGATACCACATCCTATTTATAGAGAAAATATAAGTAAATGGGGGAAATGGAATACGGACTTTAATGGTATCAGATTGAGACAAGTCGCTGTGTGTTGATAAAACAACAAATTTTATTACAAAATAATAATTGAATAACACTTTAAAAACAATACATGCTCTCATACTGCATATACATAATATGTAGAATATATCTCTATCAAAACATCCAAGAGGTCAACGTGTTTCACAAAGTTTGCTTCCTCAGGACCTTTTGTTTTGGTAGTAGATCAGCTGAAGGGCAATGATTTGACGGACTGTGGACAGGTATGCACTTTTGTGTAGATTTGGCAATATCGCATTGGCCCGGGAGCTCTGCTGTCTGTTACTGCTTGTGATACCGGTTGCTCATTGTTTACTTGTGAGCTCTGCAGCCTGGGTTTCCTTTCGGGCATATACTTGCAAATAACCACAAGGAAACTTTTCGGCACATAACCAATATATTCCACTTTATGCACCTTAAACATCCTATGAATTGGCCATCGTGATTGAGCCTCTCGAGTGGTCATGATATCTCTCTACTACCAAGATAAAAGGTCCTGAGAAAGCAAACTGCGAAACATGTCAACCTCTTGGATGTTTTATTAGGGATATTCCACATATTATGTATATGCAGTAGGAGAGCATAACAATGTATTGTTTTTAAAGTGTTATTCTATTATTGTTTTGTAATAAAATTTGTTGTTTATCAACACACAGCGACTTCTCATTCTGATACCAGTAAAGTCTGTATTTAATTTCCCCATTTTCCTTATATTTTCTCTAATCACAGTCTCACTGGAGCAAGTCCATGCAAACAGAGCCTCTGACGGACACACAATGTGCATGCAGAGTCAGCGTTTGTGGAGTTCTGGCTGCACACAAGTAGGCCGCAGTCTGTATGCAGCCATAGCAGAGAGTTGCTGTGTGTACAATTGATGTTTAGCCGCCTCTGAACACATCAAACTATCCGCAGTTGTACACCCGTGTCCTTATTGTGCTACAAATCCAGCAGCCATATCTGCCCCACCAAAATCATTCCTGTTCTGTTCATTTTCTGACAGGAGAATACACAAAAGAAAAAAAAAAAAAGGAGATGATAAAAAAAGAAAAAAAAAAAAAAAAAAAAAATCACATTGAATAAAAGAAATATTTCTATGGCAGAAAACATCAGATTTCGTGGTTATACATTTTAGATCAGTGTCCCTTCCCACTGGAGGTATTCCAGGTATCTGAGAATGTCTCAGCCTCTTCATATTATAGCACACCTTATTGTTTTAATCCCTTCAAGGGAAATCTTCATTTTTTTTCAGACACGCTATTGTCACAAATATATAAATTCATTCATTTAGTTCTTGCTTTATTTAATAGCCATTAGGCAAATTAAAGGGCAATGACAAGAAAAAATGATAAATCGCATCTACAGCAACCCGAAACAAAAAAAAATTCTGCAGTAGGAAGCTTTACCCTTTGACGTAAAAGTAATTTTCAATATGTTGAATCTGCAGCTTTTAATAAAATAATACCTGTTCATGCTGCTAGGAGGGGCCTTGTTTGGACACTTCCTGTTATAGGGTGACAACGCTCTGTCCCCGTCTCTCAGTTGTGCTCCTGCGTTGTCACCCTGTCCAGGTTCTTCCAATGGAGACTATATGAAACCTTTTTTTTCCCCCACTCTCTCCACTGTCCCCATGGATATGTTCGCTTATATTATAATTTTTTTAATATGTAATATTGTCATATACTGTATTCTAATTGTTTTTTAACACACATCAGTGCCTGACCTCACAAATGTGCTTCTGGAAGAATGGTCAAACATTCCCATAGACACACTCCTAAACCTTGTGGACAGCCTTCCCAGAAGAGTTGAAGCTGTTATATTGAACCCTACAGACTTATGCCTCGTACACACACAATGATTATTGGCCGACCGATCGTCCAACTTTTGTCCAGAGTTGTGTTTTGATGGTTGGAATGTGCCTAGACTGCACACGATTTTTCTCGGCCGAAAAGTTGGAGTCGGTTGTCGGAAGCATCATACTAACAAGCCGAAAAACGGCCGAACGGACGTAGGCCGAAAATTCCCGGCCAATAATCGATGCGTGTGTACGAGGCATAAGACTGGGATGCCATTAAAGTTTATGTGCGTCTAAAGGCAGGCATCCCAATACTTTTGGTAATATAGTGTATGTTATATGGCTCCACATATGATGTTTTTAAAGATATACTTATGCATTTTACTTTATATTGATGTTTGTAATAAAAATGTGGATATCTTTTTGATATTTATTTTTTAAAAAACATTTAAAGTTCCCTTCTCTCCGTTAAGGCGGGGGAATAATTAATTTGTCCTTCTAAAATTTAACCTTTCCATTACATACCTTATTTTAGACCTGGTGATATTCATAGGTTCATAGTATAGATATTGTCACTGGTTCCCTTTACTGTCCTGGGAAGGTTTGCTTTGTGTGCAGATATGTGATGGCGAGCCTCCATGATTGAAAGAACTGAAGTGCACAGGCCAGGGACAGTCAGGCTAGGGTGGAAGAGCTAGATGATGCTGGATGTCCTCCAGCCAGGAAATGATGCGGTCTCTATATGCAGCTTCTGTGTGAAGCTCACAGCGTGCAGTGAAATCAAAGTAATCAATATCCATACAGGGAGCAGAACTTGTACAACTGTGGAAGACCTGAAGGATGGACTGCAGTTCAGCTCAGTAAAGTTATATCATTGGAAATATAAAGGCTGCTTCTACCAAACTTCCTTCAGAAAAAGCTAGTTGCCTGGCCATCACTGATTTCAATACTCTGAGTTACTGTCCCGAAACAAACATGCAGCAACTCCTGCCAGGGCTGCTGTTAGAAATCATGGGGCCCCGTACAGTCTAACTTTTGGGGTCCCTTTGACCCGCCCTTGACCCCACCCCTGGCCCCTCCCCTGTCCCTGCTTCGAACATTTAATAGAATGAGCCACGACTGGTCCTCTTTACGGAGAGATATGGGGTCTATTAGACCCCATACCTCTCCTCTATCCACCAAAGGATCTTATTATAGTGAGATTTCTGCTCCTACAGGGCTTTAGAAAGCGCTGTTTGTTATTTTGCAGAAATTAATTATAAAAAAGGTGCCCGGGCCCCCCTATTGAGCCGATAGGGCCGGTCCCGGTACAACAGGACTGGCTGTACTGCCTTAGCAGCCCTGACTCCTGCTAGAACTCCTCATTTGTATCCTTGTTCCAGGTGATTTGTCGGGATTGTACACCCCTCAGGCCACTCCCAGGGTCAGAGCAGGCCACTCCCAGGGTCAGAGGTCAGCAATCACATGGTCTGCATTCTCCATTATAGGTCAACGTCCACAGGAACCAATCACAACAGTCCTGCGCTGCCTCTGGAATAAATCCTTTCATGTCAGATCTTTGAAATAACTGATTACGGGGATTAGGCCTTCATGTCATATTTTTAATTAAAGATCCGAACAAAAAGAAATCCTATAATTATCATCTCAGATAAGGAGATTGAAGAAGCCGCCCCATCACAGAAGAGTGGTGATGTCCCAGGCATCCCGGAACCTGGGCCGCCCCCCCCCTCTTCCGTATGCCCTTTAGCCAAAATGTCAGAATGCGACGCAACCCGCCGCCGCAAAGCTTTACAAAGATGAAGGCGTCCCCATAAACCACATGAAAAAAAAATGGGCAAAGCCATCAGTTTGAATTTTTTCCCTACGGTTTTTATTCCACACCGGGGATTACACACGCATCTCTGTGATGTTTTATTGATTTATCCTAATAAGTAATTATCGAAAAACAATTGGAATTAGACCGATCTCCAGCCTGCCCATCAGTTTGCACAGTTCAGGTTCCTCCTATACTGAAACTGCTTACTCACAATTACTTAAAGGGTAAGCGCCGCGTAAACTGTTGGCGCTATATAAATCCTAAATAATAATAATAATAATAAAATAACTCCACTTTCGTTGGGGAAAAAAAAATCTGCAAAAAAAACAATATAACATATACAATTGCAACACAAATCATATTGTAATTGAGTGTTATTAAAAATTACCTTTCATTTTAAATCTGCAGCCGCTGTAATTTTTTATTAAAACGCAATACAATATGGCTACCTGGAGGTGTTCTGTACACAGAATGTATACTGACCACACCCCAGAAACATCATTTCCTGCTTGTGTGATTGGCTCCCCAATTTTCACAGAAGTCTGTCTAAGATACAAGTCAGATTTCTGTCATCCTCGCAACAAAAATGTAATTTTTGGTGAGATACTCCCAATAGGAACACTGCTAAAGGATGCAGGTCCAGCAGATTTCTTCATTAGAGCCCTGCAGCTGCCACAGCTGATAGATAATTATAAAACCACTCCCATTACACTCACTCAGCACAGAGGAACAAACAGTGATTTCTTCAAAATAACAAAAGGTAGGAATCTGCAACAAAGTTTGTTAAAATCCCTGCAATGTACAGAGATCACCCAGAGGGGAATGTTTTTTTCTCAACAAAAGTGGAGTTCCGCTGTAATTTTATTGCACACTGTGAGCGGGTTCACACATATGGAGGCACGGTTACAGTGCGGCAGTCCGGTGCATTTCCGTTCACCAGCTCAGGTGCAAATTTTTACCTGAACTGGACACAAAAAACACTCGGGACCTTTTGTGAAACCGCACTGTGGCCGCCCAGCACATGTGTGAACCAGCTGCATTGAAAGCCGTTCACATTCACATGTTAAAAATGCATCCAATTTCCATATATGTGAATCCAGCCTCACAGTGTGCACTAGAAGCTGCAACAAGTCAGAGGGAGCCCGCCTCATTTTCTGGCTGGAGGACATCCAGCATCATGTAGCTCTTTTCTCCCCAGCCTGACTTTTCCGGGCCTGTCCCTTTCATTCATTGGGTAGCGGCAGCCCATCATAAATGAATGGACTGGAAAAGCATCCTTATTGGGTGCTTGGGGACCTTATCCTGGAACTGGAAGCAACATCACATCTCTTCCAGGGGAGGGCAACCTCTGCATTTCAGCTTTGTCAAAACTACAAATCCCATCAACACATGCAAGATAATGGCACTGCCACCCAGTCATGCCATCAGGGCCGGCAAAAGCTCTCCGTTTCCATTCGCTGTGCCTGACTTGCTGTCTCCACCCTGCAACACAAGAGTCCTTCCATGTGAATAAAGTCGGCAACCAGTTGAGGATGAATACAATTTCGCTATGAACTATAACGAAATTGCCTTGATAGGCTGAAACCCGTTTGGGTTTGCAACATGTGTACTCCTTGGACAAAATAAAGAGAAAGGTTATTGATCCTCACCTGCTTGTCCACTTTATCTATATGGGGGGGACAAATCCCATCAAGCCTTGGCCTCTGGGAGTCATGCCCGTGGCTGTCCAAGCTTTCCAGTGCCCCATGGGACTTGTGGTCCCACCACCGCTGGAATGCTGGATTCACCTACCTTGGATCTATCCTAACCTAAATACATACCAGCAAACTGATGTCATGTCTTACAGAGGAGAAGGTTTCTTTAGGGCCCCTTTCAGACTTGTGCAACTTGTCCTGCGACTTGGGAATGCAAAGTCGCATTACAAGTTGTACCCCATGATTTCCAATGAGTACCATTCATATCTGTGCGACTTCAATTCGCAGCAACTTTAAAGTAGTCCCTGCACTACTTTGGTCTGACTTTGATGCGCCTTAAAGAAACCTTCTCCTCTGTAAGACATGACATCAGTTTGCTGGCATGTATTAGTTTAGGATAGATCCAAGGTAGGCGAATCCAGCATTCCAGCTGCATCTGCAGAAAAATATGACAACTATTAGAGCGATGCATCAGTCAGCACAATTACCGCATTCTAGCCGCATTACAATGACTAACCGGATTTATGAATCTCAAAGATCACATTCGCTGTGTAAGCAAATACCATACAATGGAGGTATTCAATTGCAGATAGAAAAGCAGAAAGAGACTAGGCAGATCCAAAAAAAAAAAAAAGTTTCTCTAGAGTTGGGCATTATTAAAAGAAAAAAAAAAAAAAAATAAGAATCAAAAGGGTTAAAGTGGACCTGTCACAGCAGCATAATCTTTGCTTATCTTAAGGTATCGGTACATTAATAAAAGGCAGAGACTATGGCAGATGCCTCATGCATTGTTGCTTGTCTAGAATATTTGTAAAGCAAAAAGGTTTTGAGCAAATGAAAAAAAAAAAAAAAATCAAAATGAATAATAAATGTAAAAAAACAAAAACAAAAAAACACCAGTATAAATGGTCAGCTTTACGCAAGAATTCAACATTCATGTGCAGAAATCAGCCTTTGTAATGGCATTTCTCCTCTACATTGGCAGTCAGTATGAGTAGCAATGATGATGGGTATCAGTATGGCGACTTCCATAGAATGTTTTGCAGATTCATAAGTCCATGTACAGGTGCATCTCATCAAAAAAAGTTAAATTTTTTTTAGTAATTCAATTCAAACAGTAAAACTCGTATTTTTTTATATAGAGATTACACACAGTAATATAGTTCAAGTATTTATTTTTAAATTTTGATGAATGTGGCTTTAACCATTTAAGCCCCGGAGGATTTGGCTGCTAAACGACCAGGGGGTATTTTGCGATCGGCCAATTTGTTTTATGCTACCAATGTTTGGTAAAAAAAAAAAAAAAAAAAAAAAAAAATCGCAAAAAGCGTATTTTGATTGGTTTGCGCAAAAGTTATTGCGTTTACTAACAAAGGGAAAGATTTTTGTCATTTTTGTTGTTTTTTTTTTTAACGCATAATGGCGGCGATCTGCGATTTTTTTTGCGGTACTGCGACATTGGGGCGGACAGATCGGACCCTTGACTGACATTTTTGACACTTTTGGGGTTACCAGTGACATTTCTACAGTATACATATGCACTGTTACTGTAAAAATACACTGGTAGTGAAGGGGTTAACTTTATTTGGGAGGGAGGGGCTGTGTGTGTCCCTAGGGGCGTGATTCTAACTGTGATTGGCTGTGGCTTGAGCTGTAAGGACACTGATCAACGGATCTACATAGTAGTAATGTGATCAGTGTCTTTACACCGAGGAGAATGACAGGCAGCTTGTTTACACAAGCTGCCTGACTTTCTCCCTCTCCCCCGCCGATCGCAGAGTGGCCGGCGGACATCGGGTCCGCCGG
This sequence comes from Pelophylax lessonae, assembly GCF_965119305.1. NCBI lineage: Eukaryota > Metazoa > Chordata > Amphibia > Anura > Ranidae > Pelophylax > Pelophylax lessonae. The sequence goes on from NC_138773.1 coordinate 281,374,654, forward strand.
TCACACGCGTGGGGGGTCCGTGACCGCGCGACGGTGCGCGCTCGCTCCCCAGACCCTCCCAGGCTAGTGACGTTAATTAACGTCACTCTGCCTGGCAGGGGCTGACCGCCGCAGTATATAGTCGTGAGGCGGTCGGCAAGCGGTTAAGCTAGTGAAAACCCAAAATTCAGTATCTCAGAAAAATAGAATATTACAAAAGACCAAAAAAAAAAAAAAAAAAAAGGATTTTTCTAATACAGAAATGTTGGCTTACTGAAAAGTATCTCCATGTACAGTATAGTATGCACGGAATACTTGGTCGGAGCTCCTTTTGCATGAATTACTGCAACAATGCGGCGTGGCATGGAGGCGATCAGCCTGTGGCACTGCTGAGGTGTTATGGAAGCCAAGGTTGCTTTGATAGCGGCCTTCAGCTCATCTTCATAGTTGGGTCTGGTGTCTCTCATCTTCTTCTGGACAATACCCCACAGATGCTCTATGGCAGGGGTGTCAAACTCAAATTAATTGCGGGCCGCATCAGCATTATTATTTCCCTCAAAAGAGCCGGTTGTATCTGTAAGACTAGATGTCCAGAGCATCCCCTACTCTTACATAAGACGTCAAGAGCCTCCCCACCATCAGAAATTGAGTCCCCCCACCCTCCCTTACATCACAGTGCACCCCCTTATCTTGTGCTGCTGCTGGGAAGAAGCTGTAAGCATTGCTGAGAAGCAAAAAGTGCAGGGTCTGGAGGAGGGCCAGAAGAGGGCTGGAGCTTTCCTGCAGCTGCAGGAGAGGTGCGAGGGCCACATGAAATGGCCTTGAGGGCTGGATTCGGCCCACGGGCCTTGTGTTTGACACCTGTGCTCTATGGGGTTTAGGTCAGGTGAGTTTGCTGGCCAATCAAGCACAGTGATCCAATTATCATTAAACCAGGTATTGGTACTTTTGGCAGTGTGGGCAGTGCCAAGTCTTACTGGAAAATGAAATCAGCATCTCTATAAAGCTGATCAGCAGAGGGAACCATGAAGTGTTCTAGAATTTCCTGGTAGAGGGCTGCGCTGACTTTGGACTTAAAACACAGTGGACCAACACCAGCAGATGACATGGCTCCCCAAATCATCACTGACATTGATGCAGTAATTCATGTAAAAAGGAGCCCCAAGTATTGAGAGCATACTATACTGTACATGGACATACTTTTCAGTAAGCCAACATTTCTGTATTCAAAATCCTTTTTTTAATTGGTCTTTTGTAATATTCTAATTTTTTGAGATACTGAATTTTGGGTTTTTACTAGCTGTAAGCCATAATCGTCGAAATTAAAAGAAAGAAATGCTTGCAATATATTATATTATATATATATATACACACACATACACATACCCACTGTGTGGAATGCATCAATATAAAATATATAATGAAACTAAATTATAAGTCACTAAGTAATGGAATGACAACCCTGGAACATTCACCTTTAAAAACAATTTAGCATTTCCTTAAAGCCCAACCCCAGGAGATCTGAAAACTCTTTTGCAGTAGGGCTGCACCTGCACTGCATGGGTTGACTGTTCATTTATTCCATGGGGCAGTAAAAATTGTTACTTACCTGATCCTCCCCTGCCCTGGCAGGCGGCGCTCCCCTATGCATTAGCTGTGGATTATTTCTCACGGTCATCGCATCCTGTGCAGGACTTTGGACCCTGCATTTGATGTCAGCACCTTAAGCTGGATACACACTATCCAACTTTTGTGGTAAGATTTCCTTCAGATTTACCTTTTCTATGTAGTACAAGGGCCGGCCTGATTGCATACAAATTGAAAGTGTTTAGGTTTGACCTCATATTATATGGTTTTGGTAAATCTAAACGGAAAAAAAGTCTTCAGAAAATCTTATAGTGTGTATGGCCCATTAGGCTACTAAAGCATGGGGAGAAGATGCTGAGGGGACCGGTCTAGCAGCATGGAGGATCGGGTAGGTGAATCTTCTTTTCCATGCCACTAGATTTAAATGAGCAGGTAACCTAAACAATGTGGGTGCAGCCCCTTGCAAGGGAGAATGTTCGAGTTTCCCAGAGATGGGCTTTAAAGTGTATCTAATCCCAAGGAGAAAATACATTGCACCTAACCAGTCCTTAGATGGGGGGGGGGGGGGCAGTGTTGACTCACTGCACTTTATCTATAGTGTAGCAGTGTTGTCAACCTAGGCCAGAAAGTTTGTTAGGACTACAGAACACCTCTTCCCTCTCCTCACCTAGGCAAGTCAAGGGGAGGTGTTCTGCAGTCCAAAGTGGGTTATCCACTTCCTAGATTTCTAAATAGATTATATAGAAGGTATTGCAGATTCATAAGACCATGTACAGGTGCAGCTCATAAAATTAGAATATCATCAAAAAGTTAATTTATTTTAGTAATTAAAATTCAAACAGTAAAACGCATAATTTATAAATAGATTTATTACACACAGAGTGATATATTTCAAGTGTTTCTTTTTACATTTTGATGATTATGGCTTAAAGCTAGTGAAAACCCAAAATTCAGTATCAACAGCTATTTTTTTTTGGCACTTAACAGGTAAAACAAACGTTTTCCATGATACATTTTAAAATACCAAAAAGGGAAAAAAAGAGACGTTCATTAAAGTTAGAATTTACATACACTTTGGGGATTTACTAAAACCAAAGAGTGCAAAATCTGGAGCAGCTCTGCATAGTAACCAATCAGCATCCAGGTTTTATTGTCAAAGCTTAATTGAACAAGCAGAAAGTAGAAACTGACTGGCTTCCATGCAGATTCTGAGTGCTCCAGTTTTAGTAAATCTACCCATTTAAGCCGGCCATACACAGTTCAAATCTGTTGAACCGGCTGAGATTCGAACCATGTATGCACAGGCTGAATGTACCCAAGTTGATCAATCGACCAGCCTATCAGATTTTGCATGCAATTATTGCTAGCAGCTGTTATAGCCGCTAGCAATCATCACTGTGCTCTCCCGGTGGGGACAGCTTCCCCCGCTGGGAGAGCACAATGGCTGTGTGAAGTCAGTATTGATGGGGAAACCAAGCAATTTTCCATGGGTTGCAAGAAAGAAGAATGGCTGGTCTTATGTCACAGGTTCTCTTTAAGCTGTCAGCTCTTAGTGTACACAAGAGGGTCATTGCTAAGTGAACTCAGACTTTGGTATTAACTTTGAATGCCGACACAATGCACATCCTTTCTTCCCTGGAGGCCAATCTAAGCAATGTAAAATGTATATACAATACATAGTATATGAAATAGTTTTTTTGTCCAATGGTCACACTGGGATATTCTATAATAATACAGTACAGAGCCTTGAGGATGTAAGACAAGTCCCAGTGCTATTTTTCTTTTTTTTTTTTTAGATCAGTCAGAATATTGTGCAATTTTCTTTCATGGTAAATATTTTCCTTGCACCAAAAGGATGCCAGTATAAAAAAATACTTAAAATAATAATAATAATAATAATAATAATAATATAAATGAATTATAAAAATAAACTATAATAGAACACATTAAAATACAAAAATAATAAAAAGTAAAAATAAATTAAAAAAAAAAGTTGACAAAAGAAAAAAAAAAAAAATGTATTAAGATGTATATGTTTATTAAAGTATTTTACTTAAAATATGGCTAAAAAAATTGCAAATTAAACTAATAATTCTACCTTTTCAAAGACCAGACCACATACATACATAATGATCTGTAGAGGTGTCATTGTGAAGGACGGCCAGCAAGGCGTCTACCAGTCCTCAGACCCCACCAGACCCTCTGGGATGTTCTGCACAACACAACCAATACTTGATAACAGCATTCACACGGTTAACACTTCCCTTTAGAAAAGGGTCAGCACCCACTTGGACACAACTTTTCCCAAACGCAGGAAATTCTCCGATGATCGGTAGTCCTTATTGCCTCCCAGGGCAGCCCTACAATGGCCCAAATCCCATTTAGTCATCTCAAGTAACCCTCACATTAAACTGCTCATAGTCACCCTAAATATACAGTAAGTAGAGTGCATTCTTCAAAAGGTTTATACCTTGTTATAGAACTCCGAATGTATGACAGCAAATAAATAACGACAGTCCACCCAAATGTGGCATTGAAGTTTTAGGTGTAACCTAATGTGCTGAGTCAGCTCCGGGATTCTAATCTGTCTTTGATGCTCCAACAGCGAGATCTCCTGGTTTTTAATTCCTCTCCACTCAGTTTTGGATGTCTCCGTCCACCTATTTGTTGTAGAAACTAAAGCCCCGTACACACGTACCGAATGTCGGCCGAACGATCGGCCGTCTTTTGTCCGGTGCTGTCCTGTCGGCTGAAAAGTGCTAAAGACTGCACACAAATTTTGTCGGCCAACAACAGACGACTGCAGAAGTGATGTCATGTTCTGGTTTACTTTCCGTGTGTTTTTTCTTCTCTGAGCATGCCCAGTCTTGCTAATCTGCTGTTTGTCGGCCGAATTCTGTACTGACTGGCGAACAATCGGCTGTTCTGGTGTTGGCCAACAAAAATTTTAATGCCTGCACAACAGATTCTGTTCGGCCGAAAAGTCGCTGTCGGTTGTCGGAAGCATCATACTAACAAGCCGACAATCGGCCAATCGTTCGGCAGCCAAATATTTACGGCCGACAATCGCTACGTGTGTACGGGGCTTCATGCTTCATTTCCACAATAAAATACAAAATCCAACAAAGAGTGGGAACCCCTTAGAATGGCCACACAAGGTGTGCAGACTCAAGCCATCAAGTGCAAAGATATTACCATCAGGATCCCCGAGAAACGTAGGGCTTGTGTACACTTTTGCGGTTGTGGGGGGGGGGGGGTGAAGGAAAAATACCTGGTTGAGGTTAATTTTTATCGCTCCCCTTTAATCTGCAAAGTCAGCAAATAGGGATGTACATCTACTGAAGCAAGAATTAATCCCCCTGTCAAGTTCGGCAGGCAGTAATGTAAAACATTTAACTGCACGAATGCAGCGTGGTGCTACCTATTTGGCCTCTTGCGCACTGCAGCTTAAAAAAGCTCAGTACAGCTTTTCTTTTTTTTCCTGAGTTAAAATACAGCCCATTCATTGTAATGTGCCTATGCACACAGGCGCGTAAATGAGCGCCGTGCATTTTTCATTAAGAACAAAATAGAAAAATCTGCATTTTGGACAGTAATTTATGCTTAATGCGCGTGATTGCGAACAAATGAACGCATACGAACATACTGATGATCTGAAAAATGCAAATTTGCACATTTTACAAGAACGCGAGAATACATTTGCGGGAAAAGACGCGAATTTGTGCGAAAAGACGTGAATTTGCGCGACCATATATGTGCGAAAATACACGCAAATGCGTGAATTTCAATAACACAAATACGCCTGGAGTATCGTGTGTAAGAGGCCTTAGGGATTGACATAAAGGCTCCCCACCGCCTGTCAAATACCTACTGAAGAGTGCCAATAAAACAAGCTCTTAAGGAATTGTCCAATGATTTAACTCTTCAATAGCTTCCAAAAAATGAAAGATCGGTTTGAACGTAAACCTTTATTAGCATGAACCCAATGCAACCAATCAGAATCCAACGTTGGTCAGTCTGACAGCAGCAGAGTGAATTCTCATTGGTTGCTGCAATTAAAAGCAAAGGGCTCATTTAGTCCTATGCATGCACATAGAGGTGCATTATTTAGTGTTAAGCAGAAGTGCCGCCATGCATCAATGTGCGTTTCCTTTATACATTGTCAAGTGCTATGAATGCACATTTCCTAAGCGTTTAAGTTAGGATTTGGGATGGATAGAATTAACAGCCATTGAACTTGCTGACACCTGTTACGGAAACATCAAAGGGCTCGTTACATGTGTTTTGATGTGTTGCCATTGACTTCTATTGGCCTCCCAAAGCACGAAAAGGCAGACAAAAAAAAAAAAAAAAACAGGTATGTTGTATTTTTCAAAATGCACTGCAAAACATGGCGAACAGGCATTATTTTTATAATACGGACACATACATATTAGCACCTTGTAACGTGCGTAAAAACATAAGTGTGAATGAGCCCTAATACTTTGATTGCATACTTCCGATAGACTGTCATCCACAAGCTATTCCAATCTTCTCTCACAAGAAAACAAGGAAAATATTTACCGCTGCCAAAACCCACTGTAAACCGCAAAATATCAAATATTCAAAACATGGCTTCAAACCGCGCAAACAAACAATGCCGATAAACACACAGACTGAAAACAGATTCATGGCACAACTTTCTATTGGCCAGGTCCCATAACGTCGCCACAGGCCATCAGAGTATTCTGCTGGGTTTTATATAGTGAGTGATTATTATTATTATTGTTATCATCTGCAATCATCAACAAACAAGTGCATTGAAAACACAATTCTGATTACAAATATTTTCAATGTTTTGTGTTCACTGTTTATGATCAGGAGAACATTCTCCAGTCTGATGACATGGCTGCAGGCAATCATTAGTCTGTCAGTTTAGAAAAGTATGCAGAAGAGGTAAATGGACAGTGTTAAATCAAACAAACAAACAAACAAAAAAAAAGGATACAATATTCAGTACTGAAAATCATAGTGATTTAACATTCGGAACAGATGATAAATAAGATAAAAATATTACATTCAGAAAAGATAATAAAAAAAATTCAGAACAGAACATATGAACACTAAAAGATATAAAATTCATAACAAACAATCAATAAAGATAAATATATACAATTCAGAACAGATGATCACTTAAAGATATAAAATTCAAAACAGATGATCAGTAAAAGATATAAAATTCAGAACAGATGATCAATAATGATAAAGATATGCAATTCAGAACGAATGATGAATAAAGATATACAATTCAGAAAAGATGATCGATAAAGATATACAATTCAGAACCAATGATGAATAAAGATAAAGATATACAATTTAGAAAAGATGATCGATAAAGATAAAAATATACAATTCAGAACAGATGATCGATAAAGATAAAGATATAAAATTCAAAACAGATAGTCAATAAAGATATAAAATTCCGAACAGAAGATCAATAAAGGATATAAGATAAAGATACGGAATTTGGTACAGATGATCTAAAATGAAAGCAGTTCAGAGTACATATGACTTATTCTGAAACAAAACTATGACTGAGCACGCGTTATCGATATGATCATTCAGTTGATGATTGATTAAAAATCCAAATTCACATTTAATTAAGTAATGTTTCAAACAATTTTGATATTGGACAATTGATCAGCTCCAGCAGAATGTTATCAATTGTTCTGATCACTCAGATGAATATCTGTAGGTGTGTCAGACAACTGATAATGATACAGATCATGTAAATGATGGTTTCTGATAAATCATATTATAAATTGATAAAGCTGACATACACTGTTCAATGTGTTATAGATCTACCATCAACTACATAGAGAAAGGACTGGCCTGGTATGAATGTGTAGGCCTCGTCTCCCATTTTTGGTAACTCTAAGGAGATGTATATTCTGATTGTATAGTGTATGGCTAGCTTTATATCAATGATATCTTAATTGATAAAGAATCACTTTTTTCCAATCACTCTTCCCTAGATCAACGACAGATCAGTACATGACAACCTTAACTTGTCTTCCCCCTTTGCACACAATAGGTCCCTTTCAACAGTGACGGCATTTACAGAAGCACTTAATAAAAATAGTCATGTAGGAGGACACCAAGTGTTACATTGTAGTCTTATTTACATCATAAAATACAGAATCAGAGAATCTTCCTATGTTCACAGTTCAATCCTCTCCATCAATGTGCAGCACAGCGATCACACCCTCCCCAGCCACAATGATCGGTGACCTCTGACCCCTCCAGAACTTCACCTGCTGCCCCCCCTGCCTAAAACTTTATCCAGACTTTTTCCAGCAGGATGAAGTTTTGCTCCATACAGCCCCCCCCCTCCCCCTCCCCACACTGCACAAGTGTACATTAAAGAGGCTGTCTATTTTAGGCTGAGAGTTTACTTTGGGAGATAGTTCTGTGCCAACAAAGACAGCCCAGTGTACAAGAGAGAGTATAGTGTACAACAAGAGACAGTCCAGTGTACAAGAGAGAGTATAGTGTACAACAAGAGAGAGTCCACAGTACAAGAGAGAGTATAGTGTACAACAAGAGAGAGTCCACAGTACAAGAGAGAGTATAGTGTACAACAAGAGACAGTCCAGCGCGCAACAAGAGACAGTCCAGCGCACAACAAGAGACAGTCCAGCGCACAACAAGAGACAGTCCAGCGCACAAGAGACAGTCCAGCGTACAACACGAGACAGTCCAGCGTGCAACACGAGACAGTCCAGCGCACAACAAGAGACAGTCCAGCGCACAACAAGAGACAGTCCAGCGCACAAGAGACAGTCCAGCGTACAACAAGAGAGACAGTCCAGCGTACAACAAGAGACAGTCCAGCGTACGACAAGAGACAGTCCAGCGTACGACAAGAGACAGTCCAGCGCACAACAAGAGATTTCTAGTGTATAACAAGAGAAGTCTAGTTCATTTAGTCCCTATCACCCTGCAGAGGAATCCCATCCTAGTTGCACTAACAGTCACATTTTCAGGAGAAGTTCTCAGATGATGTCACTATTGGTGAGAATAGAAGAGAGATCTCTGACAGTTGCTGAGTTATTAGAAGTGCAGTAATGTGTAATGATAGGAGAGGGGTCACTCACCCTGCTAGTCCATGATCCCCAGCTCCAGCAGCTGCTCTATGCTGTATGGTGTATGGGGGAGCTCTGCAGTCTGCTATGGAGATAGACACACTGTCACTGAATACATTAAGGAGACAACAAGAGAGAGCCTGATCTTTCAGCTCAGAGCAGCCAATCACCTCCCACTGGGTGTGGCTAGAGAGGAAAATGTAGACTGGGATTGGGTGATAGACAATGGCAGTGTGCCCTACCCTGTGTGATCTGGGGGAGGGGAGGGGGGTGATCAATTTCATGTTCAACTGCAGGACATCAAGTCCTGGAAAGTTTACTGTACACAAGACACACCGACTGGGACAGACACACCGACATATATCCATACACAGGACAGACACACCGACATCCATCCCTACACAGGACAGACACACCAACATCCATCCGTACACAGGACAGACACACCGACATCCATCCTTACACAGGACAGACAAACCGACATCCATCCCTACACAGGACAGACACACCGACATCCACCTGTACACAGGGTAGACACACCGACATATCCATACACAGGACAGACACACCGACATATATCCATACACAGGACAGACACACCGACATCCATCCGTACACAGGACAGACACACCAACATCCATCCATACACAGGACAGACACACCGACATATATCCATACACAGGACAGACACACCGACATCCATCCATACACAGGACAGACACACTGACATCCATCCCTACACAGGACAGACACACTGACATCCATCCATACACAGGACAGACACACTGACATCCATCCCTACACAGGACAGACACACTGACATCCATCCATACACAGGACAGACACACCGACATCCATCCATACACAGGACAGACACACCGACATCCATCCCTACACAGGACAGACACATGGACATATATCCATACACAGGACAGACACACCGACATCCATCCCTACACAGGACAGACACACCGACATCCATCCTTACACAGGACAGACACACCGACATCCATCCGTACACAGGACTGACACACCGACATATCCATCCGTACACAGGACAGACACACCGACACATATCCATACACAGGACAGACACACCGACATCCATCCATACACAGGACAGACACACCGACATCCATCCTTACACAGGACAGACACACTGACATCCATCCCTACACAGGACAGACACACTGACATCCATCCATACACAGGACAGACACACCGACATCCATCCATACACAGGACAGACACACCGACATCCATCCCTACACAGGACAGACACATGGACATATATCCATACACAGGACAGACACACCGACATCCATCCGTACACAGGACAGACACACCGACATCCATCCCTACACAGGACAGACACACCGACATCCATCCGTACACAGGACAGACACACCGACATCCATCCGTACACAGGACAGACACACCGACATCCATCCTTACACAGGACAGACAAACCGACATCCACCTGTACACAGGACAGACACACCGACATATCCATACACAGGACAGACACACCGACATATATCCATACACAGGACAGACACACCGACATATATTCATACACAGGACAGACACACCGACATATATTCATACACAGGACAGACACACCGACATATATCCATACACAGGACAGACACACCGACATCCATCCGTACACAGGACAGACACACCGACATCCACCTGTACACAGGACAGACACACCGACATCCATCCGTACACAGGACAGACACACTGACATCCATCCGTACACAGGACAGACACACCGACATCCATCCATACACAGGACAGACACACTGACATCCATCCATACACAGGACAGACACACTGACATCCATCCCTACACAGGACAGACACACTGACATCCATCCATACACAGGACAGACACACCGACATCCATCCATACACAGGACAGACACACCGACATCCATCCCTACACAGGACAGACACATGGACATATATCCATACACAGGACAGACACACCGACATCCATCCCTACACAGGACAGACACACCGACATCCATCCTTACACAGGACAGACACACCGACATCCATCCGTACACAGGACTGACACACCGACATATCCATCCGTACACAGGACAGACACACCGACACATATCCATACACAGGACAGACACACCGACATCCATCCATACACAGGACAGACACACCGACATCCATCCTTACACAGGACAGACACACTGACATCCATCCCTACACAGGACAGACACACTGACATCCATCCATACACAGGACAGACACACCGACATCCATCCATACACAGGACAGACACACCGACATCCATCCCTACACAGGACAGACACATGGACATATATCCATACACAGGACAGACACACCGACATCCATCCGTACACAGGACAGACACACCGACATCCATCCCTACACAGGACAGACACACCGACATCCATCCGTACACAGGACAGACACACCGACATCCATCCGTACACAGGACAGACACACCGACATCCATCCTTACACAGGACAGACAAACCGACATCCACCTGTACACAGGACAGACACACCGACATATCCATACACAGGACAGACACACCGACATATATCCATACACAGGACAGACACACCGACATATATTCATACACAGGACAGACACACCGACATATATTCATACACAGGACAGACACACCGACATCCATCCGTACACAGGACAGACACACCGACATCCACCTGTACACAGGACAGACACACCGACATCCATCCGTACACAGGACAGACACACTGACATCCATCCGTACACAGGACAGACACACCGACATCCATCCATACACAGGACAGACACACTGACATCCATCCATACACAGGACAGACACACTGACATCCATCCCTACACAGGACAGACACACTGACATCCATCCATACACAGGACAGACACACCGACATCCATCCATACACAGGACAGACACACCGACATCCATCCCTACACAGGACAGACACATGGACATATATCCATACACAGGACAGACACACCGACATCCATCCCTACACAGGACAGACACACCGACATCCATCCTTACACAGGACAGACACACCGACATCCATCCGTACACAGGACTGACACACCGACATATCCATCCGTACACAGGACAGACACACCGACACATATCCATACACAGGACAGACACACCGACATCCATCCATACACAGGACAGACACACCGACATCCATCCTTACACAGGACAGACACACTGACATCCATCCCTACACAGGACAGACACACTGACATCCATCCATACACAGGACAGACACACCGACATCCATCCATACACAGGACAGACACACCGACATCCATCCCTACACAGGACAGACACATGGACATATATCCATACACAGGACAGACACACCGACATCCATCCGTACACAGGACAGACACACCGACATCCATCCCTACACAGGACAGACACACCGACATCCATCCGTACACAGGACAGACACACCGACATCCATCCGTACACAGGACAGACACACCGACATCCATCCTTACACAGGACAGACAAACCGACATCCACCTGTACACAGGACAGACACACCGACATATCCATACACAGGACAGACACACCGACATATATTCATACACAGGACAGACACACCGACATATATTCATACACAGGACAGACACACCGACATATATTCATACACAGGACAGACACACCGACATATATTCATACACAGGACAGACACACCGACATATATTCATACACAGGACAGACACACCGACATATATCCATACACAGGACAGACACACCGACATCCATCCGTACACAGGACAGACACACCGACATCCACCTGTACACAGGACAGACACACCGACATCCATCCGTACACAGGACAGACACACTGACATCCATCCGTACACAGGACAGACACACCGACATCCATCCATACACAGGACAGACACACCGACATCCATCCTTACACAGGACAGACACACCGACATCCATCCCTACACAGGACAGACACACTGACATCCATCCCTACACAGGACAGACACACTGACATTCATCCGTACACAGGACAGACACACCGACATCCATCCATACACAGGACAGACACACCGACATCCATCCCTACACAGGACAGACACATGGACATATATCCATACACAGGACAGACACACCGACATCCATCCGTACACAGGACAGACACACCGACGTCCATCCATACACAGGACAGACACACCGACATCCATCCATACACAGGACAGACACACCGACATCCATCCATACACAGGACAGACACACCGACATCCATCCATACACAGAACAGACACACCGACATCCATCCCCACACAGGACAGACACACCGACATATATCCATACACAGGACAGACACAACGACATCCATCCATACACAGGACAGACACACCGACATCCATCCATACACAGGACAGACACACCGACATCCATCTGTACACAGGACAGACACACCAACATCCATCCATACACAGGACAGACACAACGACATCCATCTGTACACAGGACAGACACACCAACATCCATCCATACACAGGACAGACACACCGACATCCATCCGTACACAGGACTGACACACCGACATATCCATCCGTACACAGGACAGACACACCGACATATATCCATACACAGGACAGACACACCGACATATATCCATACACAGGACAGACACACCGACATATATCCATACACAGGACAGACACACCGACATCCATCCCTACACAGGACAGACACACCGACATCCATCCATACACAGGACAGACACACCGACATCCACCTGTACACAGGACAGACACACCGACATCCATCCATACACAGGACAGACACACCGACATCCATCCCTACACAGGACAGACACACCGACATCCATCCCTACACAGGACAGACACACCGACATCCATCCATACACAGGACAGACACACCGACATCCATCCCTACACAGGACAGACACACCGACATCCATCCATACACAGGACAGACACACCGACATCCATCCGTACACAGGACAGACACACCGACATACAGTGGGTACGGAAAGTATTCAGACCCCCTTAAATTTTTCACTCTTTGTTATATTGCAGCCATTTGCTAAAATCATTTAAGTTCATTCTTCTTCCTCATGAATGTACACATAGCACCCCATACTGACAGAAAAACACAGAATTGTTGACATTGTTGCAGATTTATTAAAAAAGAAAAACTGAAATATCACATGGTCCTAAGTATTCAGACCCTTTGCTGTGACACTCATATATTTAACTCGGGTGCTTTCCATTTCTTCTGATCATCCTTGAGATGGTTCTACACCTTCGTTTGAGTCCAGCTGTGTTTGATTATACTGATTGGACTTGATTAGGAAAGCCACACACCTGTCTATATAAGACCTTCCAGATCACAATGCATGTCAGAGCAAATGAGAATCATGAGGTCAAAGGAACTGCCTGAAGATCTCAGAGACAGAATTGTGGCAAGGCACAGATCTGGCCAAGGTTACAAAAAGATTTCTTCTGCACTTAAGGTTCCTAAGAGCACAGTGGCCTCCATAATCCTCAAATGGAAGACGTTTGGGACGACCAGAACCCTTCCTAGAGCTGGCCGTCTGGCCAAACTGAGCTATCGGGGGAGAAGAGCCTTGGTGAGAGAGGTAAAGAAGAACCCAAAGATCACTGTGGCTGAGCTCCAGAGATGCAGTCAGGAGATGGGAGAAAGTTGTAGAAAGTCAACCATCACTGCAGCCCTCCACCAGTCAGGGCTTTATGGCAGAGTGGCCCGACGGAAGCCTCTCCTCAGTGTAAGACACATGAAAGCCTGCATGGAGTTTGCTAAAAAAACACCTGAAGGACTCCAAGATGGTGAGAAATAAGATTCTCTGGTCTGATGAGACCAAAATAGAACTTTTTGGCCTTAATTCTAAGCGGTATGTGTGGAGAAAACCAGGCACTGCTCATCACCTGTCCAATACAGTCCCAACAGTGAAGCATGGTGGTGGCAGCATCATGCTGTGGGGGTGTTTTTCAGCTGCAGGGACAGGACGACTGGTTGCAATCGAGGGAAAGATGAATGCGGCCAAGTACAGGGATATCCTGGACAAAAACCTTCTCCAGAGTGCTCTGGACCTCAGACTGGGCCGAAGGTTTACCTTCCAACAAGACAATGACCCTAAGCACACAGCTAAAATAACGAAGGAGTGGCTTCACAACAACTCCGTGACTGTTCTTGAATGGGCCAGCCAGAGCCCTGACTTAAACCCAATTGAGCATCTCTGGAGAGACCTAAAAATGGCTGTCTACCAACGTTTACCATCCAACCTGACAGAACTGGAGAGGATCTGCAAGGAGGAATGGCAGAGCATCCCCAAATCCGGGTGTGAAAGACTTGTTGCATCTTTCCCAAAAAGACTCCTGGCTGTATTAGATCAAAAGGGGGCTTCTACTAAATACTGAGCAAAGGGTCTGAATACTTAGGACCATGTGATATTTCAGTTTTTCTTTTTTAATAAATCTGCAACAATGTCAACAATTCTGTGTTTTTCTGTCAGTATGGGGTGCTATGTGTACATTCATGAGGAAGAAGAATGAACTTAAATGATTTTAGCAAATGGCTGCAATATAACAAAGAGTGAAAAATTTAAGGGGGTCTGAATACTTTCCGTACCCACTGTATATCCATCCGTACACAGGACAGACACACCGACATCCATCCGTACACAGGACCGACACACCGACATATATCCATCCGTACACAGGACAGACACACCGACATATCCATACACAGGACAGACACACCGACATCCATCCGTACACAGGACCGACACACCGACATATATCCATCCGTACACAGGACCGACACACCGACATCCATCCATACACAGGACAGACACACCGACATCCATCCGTACACAGGACCGACACACCGACATATCCATACACAGGACAGACACACCGACATCCATCCATACACAGGACAGACACACCGACATCCATCCGTACACAGGACAGACACACCGACATATATCCATACACAGGACAGACACACCGACATCCATCCATACACAGGACAGACACACCGACATCCATCCGTACACAGGACAGACACACCGACATATATCCATACACAGGACAGACACACCGACATATATCCATACACAGGACAGACACACCGACATATATCCATCCATACACAGGACAGACACACCGACATCCATCCATACACAGGACAGACACACCGACATCCATCCGTACACAGGACAGACACACCGACATATATCCGTACACAGGACAGACACACCGACATATATCCATACACAGGACAGACACAAACCGACATCCATCCCTACACAGGACAGACACACCGACATCCATCCGTACACAGGACAGACACACCGACATATATCCATCCGTACACAGGACAGACACACCGACATATATCCATCCGTACACAGGACAGACACACCGACATCCATCCGTACACAGGACAGACACACCGACATATATCCATACACAGGACAGACACACCGACATCCATCCGTACACAGGACAGACACACCGACATATATCCATCCGTACACAGGACAGACACACCGACATATATCCATCCGTACACAGGACAGACACACCGACATATATCCATCCGTACACAGGACAGACACACCGACATATATCCATCCGTACACAGGACAGACACACCGACATATATCCGTACACAGGACAGACACACCGACATCCATCCATACACCGGACAGACACATCGACATCCATCCGTACACAGGACAGACACACCGACATCCATCCCTACACAGGACAGACACACCGACATCCATCCGTACACAGGACAGACACACCGACATCCATCCGTACACAGGACAGACACACCGACATCCATCCATACACAGGACAGACACACCGACATCCATCCCTACACAGGACAGACACACCGCCGACATCCATCCAATGATCACTTCCTTTATTTATATCCATCCAAAAATAAACTCATGTTACAATCTGATTGTACAATCTCCTTAAGATGATGTAATGTGAGGGTCGGCCAGACTGGAAATATTTAGAGGATTGTTTTATATGGACTTTAAATTACATTTATTCATTTATCTATCATTTTCTTTCTTCCTTTCTCATCTACGTATCTATTTTTTATTGTCTGTCTGTCCGTCTGTCTGTCTGTCTGTTCATTATTTTTCTTTCCGTTCTTCCTTTTTCTCTTTCTTTCTAGAAGTCGCATGTTACTATCCTGAAAGTCTTTCTGACAATCCTATGATCTATGAGTATATCTAAACCCAAGGACAAAACTGAAATATATTGCCGCTTACCAGTCCTTAGATGTGGTGGCTGCATTCCTTTTTTCCGTTTTTCTCCTTTCCATCCACCTGGTGATCCTGCCAGTAACACTTCCTGTTCTAGGGTGACAACACTCACCCACCACATTGTATCTTTGGAAGAGCAGCGTTCTCACCCTGGCTGGAGGCTGGAGGACTATAAACACCTCCCCCTCTCCTCATCTCCAGTACATAGGGGGTGAGCTTTTGTAATTCATAGAAGATAGGTGCGAAAACTAAAATCGTTATTTTCTATGTCAGTTCAGTGCACAGACAATTACAAGGACATTGGATTTCTGGTGGGAGTAGCAGATTCTATATATATATATATATGTATATATATATATAGTTTCTATGCAGAAAATGTAATTAGCCTGATAAGAAAAAAATAAGAAAGGTATCACATGGATGGACCATTGAGCGGCAGCATGCTGTATTCCATATTCCGGGTTTAGATTGACCATTACTATGATCACATAGAAGAGGGGTCATGTGACCCATGCTGATAAATTTGGTATTCGGATTCTCATAGTGACGCCGTCCTGAGTGACTCTCATTAGGCAGATGGCAGCAGCTGTGTTCATGGATCACTGATTGAGCCCTTTATACATTTCTCCATTATAATCAGGTCATTGTCACCGCAGGCACACCCGTCCCTCTACAAAGCTCTGCAATATTATTAGCTGTACATGCAAATGTCTTATTTATAGGATGACTTTATGTATGGCCGACATTTACTAGCTAGACTTAGCGTGTGTCTATGATCAAAATGTAAAATCATAAATTAATTCTAATATTTCTAGCCTACTGCTATTCATCTGAACGATCCTGAAGTTTGTAAACTTACTTTGTAAAGATCCCCACACATTTACATCCTTCAGTTCTGTGACAGTAGTCACTATGTCCTGTAGGAGGCACTGCTGAGTCACACATTTCACAGAGCCTCCCTTCTGAACTACAAAGGAACTGAGAGGAGGAGTTTCAGGAGGCGGAGTCAGTACAGGAATCGCTGATTGCAGGCAGCAAGGTACTATGGGATATGTAGTCCTTAGAAATTGAGGATCAGGTGCAAACCATGCTGGGAATCCAGGAAGTTATGGAAAGAGACGACCAGCAGACAGGCAGCACTCACATTAAGGGAGATTTTTCTAGTAAACTTATATTGGACTGTGTCAAATAGAACTATTGTTCGTATTGGTATTGCAATGCATATGTTATAAGATGAAAGTGTATGTTGTGGGCGTAGAACTCCTTTAAAGTGAACCTGTCAATTATGACCAGTGGGGGCAAACATTGTGTGTGCTGGACTGATATGCAGCCAATCTGTTTGCTTAGAAGTGACATCATCGAAGCATGAGCTGCTACTAACAGATTTTTATTATAACTCAGTACTATGAAGAATTCAAACAGAGCATCTGCTATATCAGTGTGCTTTATAGCAGGGAAGTTCCTTAAAGGAGACGTATGAGCTTTAAAAAAATAAAATAAAAAAACAAGCATGTATATGTAGCTCCCTGCTGCAGCAATATATGATCCTGCAGCTGTCCCATGTTGGTTTTAAAGCTATAGACCAGGGGTCTTCATACTGTCTAAACAAAGGGCCAGTTCACTGTCCTTCAGACTTGAGTGGGGCTGGAATGTGCCAATTGGGAGTAGAAATTGTTTTGGCGACATTGGGAATAAACAGTGCATCTTTGGCATGAAGAAGAGGAATTCCTCCCACTGACACCCATCATTGGTGTCACTGGGAGAAATAGTGCCCCATAGTTGTTATCAGTGAGAGGAATAGTGCCCCACCCTTGCTGTCAGTGGGAGGAATAGTGTCCCATTATGGGTGTAAGTGGGAGAAATAGTAACCCATCATAGGTGTCAGTGGAAGAATAGTGCCCCAGTATTGGTAATAATGGGAGGAATAGTGTCCCATCATTGGTATTAATGGGAGGAATAGTGCCCCATCATTGGTATTAATGGGAGGAATAGTGCCCAATCATTGGTATTAGTGGGAGGAATAGTGCCCCATCATTGGTATTAATGGGAGGAATAGTGCCCCATCATTGGTATTAGTGGGATGAATAGTGCCCCATCATTGGTATTAGTGGGAGGAATAGTGCCCCATCATTGGTATTAGTGGGAGGAATAGTGCCCCATCATTGGTATTAGTGGGAGGAATAGTGCCCCATCATTGGTATTAGTGGGAGGAATAGTGCCCCATCATTGGTATTAGTGGGAGGAATAGTGCCCCATCATTGGTATTAGTGGGAGGAATAGTGCCCCATCATAGGTGTCAGTGGAAGAATAGTGCCCCAGTATTGGTAATAATGGGAGGAATAGCACCCCATCATTGGTATTAGTGGGAGAAATAGTGCCCCATCATTGGTATTGTAGCAGGTTTTCCAGGCATTGAGCCTGATGTGGGTCTGCCATTGTTACCGGTTACTTCTCCAGCCCATGTGAGCTGTGACCCTGGGTGTGAGAACTGAGACACAGACAACTCCGGCATCTTTGTTTTGTTGTTTTATTGTATCTAAGGGGATGGGAGAAGGGAACGAGTGGGATACTCCTTTAGGCTCAACTAGGTACAACTTGGGACTTTCTCAGAAAAATGTCTGTTAACGCTGTCTTGACGCTAGCCAACGCTCACTGACTTTTAGAACACACTGTAACTTGAAAGAAGTGCTAGATCCTCTGCTTTGCATCCAGAAGATCCAGGACTGTAGAATAATGAGCTTCTGACCAGTGGCGGCTGGCGCTCAAAAATTTTGTGGGGGGGGGGGCGCAAACAGAAAAATTTAATAGGCATTGCTTTGCGGCAAAAAACGCTGTAAAAAATTGCGTGACTTTGAGGTCGCAAAAGTGTGAAAGGGGCCTTTAGTAATTAAGGTATAGTGTGCTCCCTTTCAATGCAGAGAGACCAGCGTGCCCCCTTTCAATGCAGAGAGACCAGCGTGCCCCCTTTCAATGCAGAGTGACCAGTGTGCCCCCTTTCAATGCAGTGACCAGCGTGCCCCCTTTCAATGCAGAGAGACCAGCGTGCCCCCTTTCAATGCAGAGTGACCAGTGTGCCCCCTTTCAATGCAGTGACCAGCTTGCCCCCTTCAATGCAGAGAGATCAGTGTGCCTCCTTCAATGCAGAGAGATCAGTGTGCCCCCTTCAATGCAGAGAGATCAGTGTGCCCCCTTCAATGCAGAGAGATCAGTGTGCCCCCATTCAATGCAGAGAGATCAGTGTGCCCCCTTCAATGCAGAGAGATCAGTGTGCCCCCTTCAATGCAGAGAGATCAGTGTGCCCCCACTCAATGCAGAATGACCAGTGTGCCCCCTTCAATGCAGAGAGATCATGGTGCCCCCTTCAATGCAGAGAAATCAGTGTGCCCCCTTCAATGCAGAGAGATCAGTGTGCCTCCTTCAATGCAGAGAGATCATCGTGCCCCCATTAATGCAGAGAGATCAGTGTGCCCCCTTCAATGCAGAGAGATCAGTGTGCCCCCACTCAATGCAGAATGACCAGTGTGCCCCCTTCAATGCAGAGAGATCATCGTGCCCCCTTCAATGCAGAGAGATCAGTGTGCCCCCTTTCAATGCAGAGAGATCAGTGTGCCCCTTCAATGCAGAGATCAGTGTGCCCCCTTCAATGCAGAGAGATCAGTGTGCCCCCTTCAATGCAGAGAGATCAGTGTGCCCCCATTCAATGCAGAGTGACCAGCGTAGCGTGCCATGCCCCCCCCCCCTCGAGACCAGTGCACTTACCTGCAGCTTCTCCTCAGTCCCCCTGTGTCTCCTCGAGTCCTCCCGCCTCCTCCTCGGCCAATGGTATGGTTTTGCCTTTCGGCCAATCAGGAAACGGTCTTGGACCTGCTTCCTGATAGACCAAGATGAGGATCCGTGTGACAATAGCGAATTGCCCCGGGTCCACCCTTTTCTGAAGCCTATTGAAACCTCTGGCTCTAATCAGGTGACTCAGAAAAATAAAAAACCCCATTGAGCTCCATGAGTCCGGCGCACCGGCCGCCACTTACTTCAGCGATTACTGTATGGCATTTCTCAGGGTGGGTACTTGATGATGACAACACTCGACCATGCCAGCATAATATGAGTTGAAATGGTCACTTGTAGTCTCCTTAGGAACAATGCAGGAGCACAACTGGCAGATGCGGACAGGGAGTTGTCACCTTATACCAGGGGAAGTGCCTTCATGGCAGGATATTCATGTTTTACTTTAACCACATGCCAACCGCCCTATACCTGATTGACGGCTACAGCGTGGACGGCCAGTTCTGGAAGGCTGTCATATGATGGCCTCCTGTTATTGCACCTGCCCACTGCAGGGCGCAGGGAGCATGCTCTGTGGATACAAGAGCACGCCACCTGCTGGTCACAGATTGAGGTAAAAAGCCAAGCAGCGCTATTTACCGTGTGATCAGCTGTGTCCAGTCACAGCTAATCATGGCTGAAAACAGATCCCGGTTATCGGCACTCATTTCCTCACGCTGACAGCATGGGGAGAGGAGAAGGCAGGCGATAACCCACTTCTCTAAAGGGGACATGTACACTGATAATCAGAGCACTGATTAGTTCTCTAAAAGGGACATGTACACTGATTATCAGGGCACTGATTATCAGTGTCCTGAATATAAGTGCAGTCCCAAGTGTGCCCACCAGTGCTGCCAATCTGTGCCCACCAGTGCTGCCAGTAAGTGCTCTCCAGTGCTGCCAATCAGTGCCCATCAGTGCTGCCTACCAGTGCCCATCACTGTCACCTATCATTGCCTATCAATGTCGCCTATCAGTGCCCATCAGTGCTGCCCATCAGTGCCACCTATCAGTGCCCATCAGTACTGTCTATCAGTGTAGCCTCATCAGTGCCTACCAGTGCTGCCTCATCAGTGCCCATCAATGCTGCCTAACAGTGCCCATCAATGCACATCAGTGTGGCCCCATCAGTGCTGTTACCTGTTTGCAAAATTTTATAACAGACTATGAAAAAGTTAGTTTTTTTTCAAAATTTTCGTTCTTTATTCATTTATTTAGCAAAAAATAAAAAACCCAGTGGTGATTAATAACCATAAGCTCTATTCGTGTGAAAACAATGCTAAAAATTCAGTTTGGGTACAGTGCTGCATGACTGCACAATGGTCATTCAAAGTGCGACAGTGCTGAAAGCTGAAAATTGGCCTGGGCAGGAAAAGGGTAAAAGTGCCCAGTAGGCAAGTGGTTAAAGCTGAATTCCAGGGGGGAAAAAACCCACACCCCTGCAATGGGGCTCTCCCCGCGCTGCAATGGATAAATACTCCTATATGCCCAGGGTACCAGTACAAAGGACTTTTATTTATCATATCCCTCTCTCCCCTCGGATTCAGTGCTCAACTCCACTCCCTGATGCTCCAGCTTGTGACTGATCCCTCATTGTCCTCATGTAACAAGCACATCCCCCCTCCTGTCCATTATTCTAAACAGCATATGAGTTCATCGTAAGCCTGATTTCAACCTTCAGTTGGTGAACAGCAACTCATCATAGATAGATGGAGTTTATGATCATAGTAAATAAATATTCATTTTCCATGATCATCAGCTCCACTTAGTGGCCATAATGTGGTATTTGCTGATTCATATAATTCCTAAAAAGTGTTACCAAACCCACAACAGTAAAATCAGTCTGTATATGCAGCAAAGCATGCTTGTTATACTCACTGTGGAACGTAAGGGGTTAACCCATTCATTGTGTAAAAATGCTATTTGATCATGTCTTCTCTGATCCTCCCCTTCTTCCACAGTCCCCAATCCATCTGCTGATAGAACAGAGCCTTTGGAGTCACTTGGAGGGTGCATGTAATCAATACACAGGGCCAATCAGCACTGTCCAGACAAGAGGGTCAGGGGTCCTACAGCTTCATAGCCAGTGTTGGGGTAGTTACTCAAAAAATGTAATTAGTTACTAGTTAAATTGTAAATTGTAATGAGATTACTTTACTAGTTACTGCATTTGAAAAGTAACTTCACATCTTATTACTTTACTTTCCTCTTTCTTAATTGACCGTGTAGAAGAAGATACACGACACTCTTTCTGCATAGAGTTTATTGTATAAACACAGGCTTTGGGAAACATGAGAACAAAACCTGAAAAAAACAGAATAAAACATAAAGTGCAACAAAAAGTCATAAACTTCATCCCTCTCTATTCTTCGAAATAACGATTGTATCGCACGGCTTGGGTAACGCAGGAAAGCACCTTCCTATAGCCTAGTAAAGTAGTGTAGTTACCTCCTATAGCCTAGTAAAGTAGTGTAGTTACCAATATTAGTATTGTAACTAGTTACTTTACTTAGTTACCAAAAAAAGTAATGTAGTTACTGTAATCAGTTACTTTGTAACTAGTTACCCCCAACACTGTTCATAGCACAGTCGGAGGAGAATGAAAACTCCTCCTACAAGCTTTAACCATGCACTGATAGAAGTCACAAGACTGTTATATACTGCTGATTTATCAGTTTATATTCACTAAAATAATTGCATTTCCATGTTCTGTGCATTGTGGGAGAGCAGATATAGAGAATGCAGGCTCCTGCGTTTAGTAACACTTTAACCCTGTAAATGTTGCACACCTGTTCATGGCAGTAATGCCCACCAAATGCAGCAAGCTGCTTAAAGTTTGCCCTGAGCGGCTGCATGTCTGTATTCAGGTAAGTGGGTGGTTTGGTGGGGGGCGTAAAAACAAGGCTCAAACAACTGCTTTCACCACCCCTGGCTGCTTGTGTGAATGAACCTTGAGACATTACTGTACATTGTGAAAAGCTGTATTGGGAGAGGAGGGTCAGTTCCAATTTTACATGCATTGGGGGGGCATTCAAAATGTGAGAAGGGGCCCTAGGGGGGATGTTGGGTGGAGAAGGAGGATTATTTATAGGTCCCCCTGTACAATATACTGCATGTCCTTTATATAATTTCATATATTTATTTTCATATAAAGAAACTCAATTGTGTTTTTTTTTTCTATGTCGCCCGGCCAGGCTCTTGAAGTTTCCACTTTGTTCAATACTGGAATCAGGAAGGTCACCTATGCAGTGACTAGAGACACGCGCTCATTGTTACCCTATTAGGCCCCATTCACACCTAGATGATATACTGCACAGGAACGAGCTGCAGGCAAAAAAAGAAACATTCTTTTCAGCGGTGCCGGTTCCTTTTAAGAAAGGTTCAAGAGCATTTTTTGCAGCTTCCAAGCATGCTAAGGGGCCCTCTGTGACATATACACAGGAGGACTGACACAATGGGGGCCATTCACTAAAGGAGAAGATCATGATCACTGAACTTCACCGCATTCACTAAGTGCAAAATATCCTTTGCTATGTGAACATGTGCTTCTCCTTTACTAAATCGACCCCGGTGTAAGAAAACATTAATGCCCCGTACACACGTGCAGATTATCTGCAGACTTTTGTCTGTAGACTTACCAAAACCATATAATAGGAGGTCAAACCTAAACACTTTCAATTTGTATGCAATCTGGCAGGCCCTTGCACTACATAGAAAAGGTAAATCTGAAGACAAAAGTCTTCAGATAATCTGCACGTGTGTATGGGGCATAAATGGGAGACTGAGGAGCGCTGCACAGGAGCTGACAATCTAAAGAAATAGAGGACGTTTTTACTGTATTTTACCGTGTTTAAAAGGGGTTGTAAAGGCAGATGTTTTTTTATCATAATGTGTTCAATACATTAAAGCGGAGTTCCGGCCACAAAAACGACATAGTCGATTTTGGGTCATCCGCTTGCTCTGGGTCACCTGAAAAAGAAATGGATAATTAAGATTTTTTTATTTTTTTTTACTTACCTTGTTATTGCAGAAAAATATACTCACCTTTCTTCTACTTCCTCCCTCTGCGGCCGCTGCCCGCGCCATCACTTCCTCTTTGCATTGATTCCTGGGAGCGATGACGTTCATCGACTAATTAATGCGCCTGCACCAGCCCCGCTCGTCATTTCCTGTGCGGCGTCACATTCCCTGCTAAACAGCTTCTGGGCATGCCCAGAAGCTGTGGAGGGATGACGCGCCCGGCACGGGAAGTGACGAGCGGGGCCGGTGCAGGCGCATTCTGGGAGAAGAGGACACAGAAGAGGACGCAGAAGAGGACGCCGAAGAGGACGCGGAAGAGGACGCAGAAGAGGATGCAGAAGAGGACGCACTGGCTTCAGCTGCCCACATCCGAGATGGCAGCGCTGGAGAAGAAATTTTCAAGGTAAGTATTTCTTCTTGCAGGTAAGTGTGACCCGGGACAGATCAGAGGCTATCCATTATGGAATGTACTAGCCCTGACTGTCCCGGGGGTATTTTCATTGAAATTTTTTTTTTGTGGCCAGAACTCCGCTTTAAGATAGGGTGACCAGACGTCCCTGGTTCCAGAGACTGAGCACACTGTCCCCGCACCAGGTCTGTCCCCCGGTTCTGTCTCTGGATTCAGGAGCGGCGCCCATACCTATTGCTGACAGCCTAGCAGGACCTGCAGCAGTGTAAACATCCAGGAATGCAGTGACAGTGAGAGTGAGTGGAGCAGAGCTGTCAAATCAAAGCTCTGATGTCGGGAATAGGCGGGCCGATATGTGGAGCTCCTCCTCCCTTCCATCCACAGCCAGTGAACAGGCAGTATAACCCTCCTCCCCCGCCCCTCACCAGCCCGCCACATTTGACTGTAAACAGGTGCTGGAGCGGGGCTGAATTGGGGCGCTGGGAGGGAGATATAAGAAGGTATGACCACAACTACAGCAGGGGAAAAAACGTCTTCCTGATCCCCCCCCCGAGAGGCAATCGGATATTCCCTGGATCAACTTTACCTATAAATTTTAGTACCCATTTATATTATCTACACCTAGGAAAGAATATATAGCAATCTACTGAGCTGGCCAGAACCACCTCTGGAGGGAGTCTATTCCACATTTTCACAGCTCTTACTGTGAAGAAGCCTTTCCATATTTGGAGATTAAATCTCTTTTCCTCCAGATGTAAAGAGTGCCCCCTTGTCCTCTGTGATGATCTTAAAGTGAATAACTCAACCCTAAGTACACTATATGGATCACTTATGTATTTGTACATGATGATCACATGACCCTCAATATTTAGACTAAGGATTTTAGACAAAAGTATTGTCTTGTACACTGAAAAATCCGGTATTTATTGCAGTTTACCAGTCCGGAAATGTGGTGGCTGCATTGGTTTTCTTTTTTCAAGCTTTTTTTCTTTAGTTTCACCCGGTGATGGGGCCAGAAACGCAGCTCTCCACTCTATGGAGGAGCAATGGAGACACCTTTGGACAGCAGCACCTGGGGAAAGGGCAGTTTTAGATGCAGTAGTAGATTAAGATGAACTTGATTTATAAATTATCCACTTCAGCTCTGGAAGGTTTTACCCCCTTCCTGACCAGGCCATTTTCTGCGATACAGCACTGCGTTGCTTTAACTGACATTTGCCCGGCCGTGCAACGCTGTACCCAAAAAAATCAATGTCCTTTTTTCCCCACAAATAGAGATTTCTTTTGGTGGTATTTGATCACCTGTGCAATTTTTATTTCTTTCTTTATTTCTTCCTTTTCACCTATAATCCCCGTGCTACCAGGTTTTCCTGCACCACCAGGTACTCCAGGCTCTCCATGCAAATAATATATATACTTAGCCAACATAACCCTCTTTAGAGGAGGCCAGGGTCCCCATAGATCCCCTGTAGAGCAGGCCAGGGTCCCCCTAGATCCCCCTTTAGAGCAGGCCAGGTCAGGGTCCCCCATAGTTTACCTTTAGTGCAGGGTCCCCATAGATCCCCCTTTAGAGCAGGCCAGGCCAGGATCCCCTATAGATTCCCCTTTAGAGCAGGCCAGGGTCCCCATAGATCCCCCTTTAGAGCAGGCCAAGGTCCCCATAGATCCCCCTTTAGAGCAGGCAAGGGCCAGGGTCCCCCATATAGATCCCCCTTTAGAGCAGGCCAGGGCAGGTCCCCTGCCAGACCAAGTTGCCCCCATATAGATCCCACTTTAGAGCAGGCCAGGCCAGGTTCCCCCATATATAGCCCCCGTTTACAGCAGGCCAGGCCAGGGTCCCCCATATGGATCCCCTTTAGAGCAGGCCAGGGCAGGTCCCCCATATATATCCCCCTTTAGAGAAGGCCAGGGCAGGTCTCCCATAGATTCCCCTTTAGAGGAGGCCAGGCCAGGTTCCTCTATATCGATCCCCTGTTTAGAGCAGACCAGGCCAAGTTACCCCATGTAGATGCCCCGTTTAGAGCAGGCCACGCCTGGTTCCTGCATATAGATCCCCTTTAGAGCAGGCCAGGCCAGGTTCCTCCATATAGATCTCCCTTTAAAGCAGGCCAGGGTTCCCCCCTGTAGATCTCCCTTTAGAGCAGGTCAGGTTAGGGTACCCCACATAGATCCCCCGTTTACAGCAGGCCCCGCCCAGTTCCCCCATATAGATCCCCCTTTAGAGCAGGCCAGGCCAGGTTCCTCCATATAGATCCCCTTTAAAGCAGGCTAGGCCAGGGTCCCCCCTTTAGATCTCCCTTTAGAGCTGGCCAGGTCAGGTTCCTCCATATAGATCCCCCTTTAGAGCAGGCCAGGCCAGGTTCCCCTATATAGATCCCCCTTTAGAGCAGGCCAGGCCAGTTTCCCCTGTATAGACCCCCCTTTAGAGCAGGCCAGGCCAGGTTCCCCCATATAGATCCCCCTTTAGAGCAGGCCAGGCCAGGGTCCCCCACATAGATTCCACTTTAGAGGAGGCCAGGTTCCCCCATATCGATCCCCTGTTTAGAGCAGGCCAGGCCAGGTTCCCTCATGTAGATGCCCCGTTTAGAGCAGGCCACGCCCGGTTCCCCCATATAATTCCCCCTTTAGAGCAGGCCAGGCCAGGTTCCTCCATATAGATCCCCCTTTAAAGCAGGCCAGGCCAGGGTCTCCCATGTCGATCTCCCTTTAGAGCAGGCCAGGCCAGGGTCCCCCACATATAGATCCCCCTTTTAGATCAGGCCCCGCCCAATTCCCCCATATAGATCCCCCTTTAGAGCAGGCCAGGCCAGTTTCCTCCATATAGCTCCCCTTTAGAGCAGGCCAGGCCAGGGTCCTCCCTTTAGAGCAGGCCAGGCCATGGTCCCCCATGTAGATCTCCCTTTAGAGCAGGCCAGGCCAGGTTCCCCCATATAGATCCCCGTTTAGAGCAGGCCAGGCCAGGGTCCCCCATATAGATCCCCGTTTAGAACAGGCCAGGGTCCCCCACATAGATCCCCCTTTAGAGCAGGCCAGGCCAGGATCCCCCACATAGATCCCCCTTTAGAGCAGGCCAGGCCAGGGTCCCCCACATATAGATCCCCCTTTTAGAGCAGGCCCCGCCAAATTCCCCCATATAGATCCCCCTTTAGAGCAGGCCAGGCCAGGGTCCTCCCTTTAGAGCAGGCCAGGCCATGGTCCCCCATGTAGATCTCCCTTTAGAGCAGGCCAGGCCAGGTTCCCCCATATAGATCCCCGTTTAGAGCAGGCCAGGCCAGGGTCCCCCATATAGATCCCCCTTTAGAGCAGGCCAGGCCAGGGCAGGTCGCCCATAAAATAGATCCCCCTTAATCTTCATACTCTTACCTTTTTTTTCCTGTATATAGAATAGAATCCCCAGGTATTCCACTCATCGAGTTTCCTTGCTTCCTCCTGCACTGGGCGGCCACAGCACAGTCCCTCCCCCAGACAGTCCCACAGATCTCTCCGCACGCAGTCAGGAGTCTCCACCACCACTCCGCATAAGTGGGTGGCGCCTGCCAGATCTACATCTCTCTCTACACAGTACACAGGAGGGACTGGAGCCGAGCGGCGGAGCCATGCATCGGAGGTGAGGGACGGATGGTCTCAGCGAGTCAGAGAGCAGAAAACTCATAAAAAGGTCAGCGGCAGACCCTGCAAGGACCGGTCACCGACACCTTGCTGAACCCTGATTCCAGGGGGGGAGGGGCACTTGCAAACACCCATGGTTACATTGGTCAAAGCTGGACTCCTGTAACTATGTACTGTATAATATATCATGGAATTATTGAATTCATCTTTAACCACTTACTGACCGCCCCATAGGAAATTTACTACTACAGGGCGGCTGCTCTGTGCAGTTCCGGGATTTGGGCGTGAGCGCGTGCCGCCGTCCGCTTGCTCCCACTTTGATTTTACACAGATCAAGGGGGGCCCGTGGTCCCGATCTCCACCAGGACCCATTGATTGTTCGCTACAATGACAGAATACCAGTCTGCCTATGTAAACAAGTCTAACTGTCATTCTGTCAGTGCGGAAGGCATGGATCCTGTGTTCCTGTAAAGCAGAAACACCGATCCATGCCTTCCACTAGTAAAAGCACCTCCCCCACTACACTGAAACATTAACTAGGCACACAATTAACCCTTGATCGCCCCTGGTGTTAACCCATTGCCAGCCAGTGTCATTAGTACAGTGCATATTTTATAGCACAGATCACTGTATTAGTGTATTAGTGTCACTGGTCCCCAAAAAGTGTCAAAAGTGTCAAAAGTTCCAGTTAGTGTCCGATTTGTCCCCTGCAATATCACGCTATAAGTCCCTGATCGCTCTATTCCTTTAAAAAAATAAATAAATAAAAATATCCCATAGTTTGTAGACGCTATAACTTTTGCGCAAACCAATCAATATACGCCCATTGGGATTTTTTTTTACCAAAAACATGAAGCAGAATACATATTGGTCTACAATGATGAAGACATTTTTACATTTTTTTTTTTTTTTGGATGTGTTTTGTCTCTTAGATTGTAAGCTCTAGTGACCAGGGCCCTCTGGTCAAAAGTTGTAAAAAAGTTGTTAAAAATCACACGAAAGTTCTATGGATGAAAATTCTCACCCGATTTTCTTATAGTGTGTACAAGCCTTTAGTCTTTTCCTCCGAGCACCAGTTAGTTTCAGATTGTCCGCCACAATATCGCAGTCCTGTTATAAGTCGTTGATCGCTGCCATTAGTTCTATAAATAAATACAAATTCCGGTATATACATGCTATAATTTTCATGCAAACCAATCAATATACACTTATTGGGTTTTGTTTTGTTTTTTTCACCACAGACATGTAGCAGAATACTAGAATTATTTTTCATTTTATTATTGGGTATATGTTTTAGCAGATAGTATAAAAGATTGTTTTTTTTTTTTTCAAAATTTTCGTTTTTTTTGGTGAATAAATCAAAAAAATAAAAAAAAATAAAAAAAAACAGTGGTGATCAGATACCACCAAAATAAAGCTCTATTTGTCTGGAAAAAAAAAGATGATATAAATTTATTTTGGGTACAATATTGCATGACCCCGCAATTGCCAGTTAAAGTAGTGCAGCGCCCAATAACTGCGCTACTAACCACTTTTTCTGGACAGCTTGGCCTGTTAGCTTTTGGGTTTAGATACTTTAAAGGAGTTGTAAAGTCTCATAGTTTTTTGTTTTTTTTTCTCTATGCATTCAGGTGAAAAAACTTTTCTGCTTCAGCTGCCCCCCCAGACCCCCCCCCCCACACCTTTTTCTTACCTGAACACGATCGTTCCAGCACTGAGCATGAGCCCAGCAGCTCCAGCCACTGTCTCGGGTCCTCATTGGATAGATTGTTAGCAGCAGGATCCATTGGCTCCCGCTGCTGTCTATCAAATACCGTAACACGGGAGCTGGGGGCTGGGCAGAGTCCTGCTGTCTGTGTTAATGGACGCAACAGCGGGACTTGTGAGCGTGCCCGCAAAGGTGCCCCCATGAAAGCAGGTTTCTGTGGGGGCACCCGATGAAGAGGAGGAGCCAGGAGCGCCGCCGGGCCACCCCAGAAAAGGAGGATCGATGCTGCTCTGTGCCCTTGCACAGAGCAGGTAAGTATAACGTTTGTTATTTATTTATTTTTTTTCAAAACAAACCTTTAGTCCCGGTTCACACTGCCACGACTTGGTCGCCTGACAAGTCGTGCTCCATTCCGTGCAATGGAAATGTTCCAAACAGAGCGACTCAAGTCACTCCGACTTAGTGCCGGTTCACACTAATACGACTTGTCAGGCGACTTGGTCAGCCTGGCAAGTCGCGCACCGTCGGGTCCATTGAGTAGTACAGGAGCCGTTCTAATAGGAGCGACACAAGTCGCTCCGACTTAGAAAAAGGGTCCTGTACTACTTCGGGGCGACCTGGAGGCGACTTGCATTGACATTCATTTTATGAAGTCCGTGCAAGTCGCGCTGCACGCGACTTCACAGGTCGCCCCCGGAGTCGGAGCGACCTAGCGTGAACCGGCACTTAGAAAAAGGTTCCAGCACTACTTCAACATCGGAGCGGCTTGCATTGACTTCTATTATAGAAGTCGTTTGCAAGCCGCGATGAAGTTGTGCTGCACTGGGGGGCTCAAAGTCGGGGAGACTCTGAGTCGCCCCAGTGTGAACCGACTCTTTCAGTCACTTTAGTTTTGGGGAGATTTTGGCTCACTTCATGTTGTGCCCCATGACAGGAAATTAAGGAATTTTCTTAATGATGGGACAGTAAAAAAAAAAAAACTGACAGTCTCATCTCTGTCTAATGTTTTCAAACGTAAAATAAAAAAAATAAAAAATTGGCATAAGATATACCGTACTTTATTTCTTATGATGCCAGTTCAGCTAATTACAACTGATGACAGGGGTGCTTTGATATAAGCCAAAATACAAATTAAAAAGTCAGTGCAGATAATTACGTTTTCTCGGAGGTTATATCCTATGTGGAGGTCTCCGTTAGTTTTTATTTGAAGTTGAACTACGGGATCAGCAAATATTTTCTAAATATATGAGCCATGCTTATTCTTCCTTCAATCTTGGTTTGTTATGTGTATTTCTTCCACATCTGTGCAGTAATCCAGCATTAAAAGTTACCTCTGTGCAGGAACGTCCTGTAATAAAGTCACTGCTGCTCTCTCTCCTTGTGCAGGGTGACTGGTCTTGTCTCCGCCCCCTCCTGTCGTTTTCTACAAGCGGCCTGTAGTGGGTGAAGCCTGCTGGGTCCCTCCCACAGCTCTGCTCTCTGCACAGGCTGCACATTGCAAAGTGATGATGTCACTGCTACTTTTACAAGGCAATATCAAAGTTTGCAAAGGCATTTGCTGCTAACAAAGTGCATTTCTATCCTTTGTGGCTAATGAGGAATATATCCAAATGTAAGTTTGGAGTTCTACTTTAGGAACCCATTTACACTTCTCAGTTCAGTAATGCATTACTGCAATGCATGCCACATGCACTGCTGCCGTATGGTGCCTACATAGGGTGCGTAGCCTATTGCATTAGGGTGTGCGCACCAAAGCTCAAACACGCATGCATGTGTGTATATATATATATATATATATATATATATATATATACACACACTATATCGTCAAAAGTATTAGGACGCCTGCCTTTACACACACATGAACTTTAATGGCATCCCAGTCTTAGTCCGTAGGGTTCAATATTGAGTTGGCCCACCCTTTGCAGCTATAACAGCTTCAGCTCTTCTGGGAAGGCTGTCCACAAGGTTTAGGAGTGTGTCTATGTTTGACCATTCTTTCAGAAGTGCATTTGTGAGGTCAGGCACTGATGTTGGACAAGAAGGCCTGGCTCACGGTCTCCGCTCTAAATTAATCCCAAAGGTGTTCTATCAGGTTGAGGTCAGGACTCTGTGCAGGTCAGTCAAGTTCCTCCACCCCAAACCTGCTCATCCATGTCTTTATGGACCTTGATTTGTGCACTGGTGCTCTGTTGTGTTGGAATAGAAAGGGGCCATCCCCAAATTGTTCCTACAAATTTGGGAGCATTAAATTGTCCAAAATGTCTTGTTACCTCACAAATGCGCTTCTGGAAGAGTGGTCAAACATTCCCATAGACACACTCCTAAACCTTGTGGACATCCTTCCCAGAAGAGTTGAATCTGTTATAGCTGCAAAGGTTGGGCCAACTCAATATTGAACCCTATGGACTAAGACTGGGACGCCATTAAAGTTCATGTGTGTGTAAAGGCAGGCGTCGCAATAATGTTGACAATATAGTGTGTATATATATATATATATATATATATATACACACACACACACATACTGTCTTCCTTGCGGCATTCTGCCCCATCAACACAGGTTCTCCCTGCATGCAGATTCAGATTGTGGGAGAAATGCTTCCACACTTCTCAGAGTTGCTCAGTGGGCGATCTTTTCTATCCCCCAACCAGCACAAAGAGCAATAATGCTAATACAAATGGGGTGATTAGGATGTGCCCAGGCACAGCTGGCACACCCTGTGCACACGCCTATGGGTTCCCTTCATATTTAATGGCACTCCAATGCAATAAAATGGTTCTAAAGGCTGAAGGCTTTTTACCTTCAGTGCGCAGCTCCCTTCTCTATCCCCCCGGCCCCAATACTCACCTGAGTCTGAGCCCAATCCAGTAATGTGCACATTGGCTGATCAATTACTGCCAGGGAGGCGGGAGCAGGGGGTGGGTCGGAGCCACTCTCTGTGTGTCTCACAGAGATACAGAGTTGGCTGAGGAGCGAGCACACCCGAGTGCTCCTAGAGCAAGCAGCTCGCTATGGGGGCACTCAGCAGCGGGGGGGGGGGGGGGGGCAGGAGCGCCAGCTGGGGAGCAGAGAAGAGAAGGATTTGGGCAAAATCATTGCACAGCGCAGGTATGACATGTTTGTTATTACAAATGCTCTAAGGCAATGTATGGTGGTGCATTGCATAAAAAGCAAAAAGGGTCACATCTGATTTTCTGCACGTCAGGCTGCAATGGGCTGTCTTAACGCAATTCACCTTAATGCATGACATAATGCGTGTGAATGCATGTGTGCTAATGCATTGCAAAAATGTGTATAGGCCGTTAATGAGACCTTTCAAGGAAGACACAGGAAAGCTGCAGACGCTGCCATCTCATTCTGCAAATGCTGCCTGCCTGTCCTCCTGATCCTGTGGCTTCGATACACCAAATCTCTAACCTGCCACACATAAGCAGATAGACATCTGACTTTCTCTACTGTTCCTGCTTACAAGTACTAGGTCAGTGTCTCAAAGAGGACTAAAGCCAGGCGATGAAGATAACAGCCATGCAAATGGCATTTTCAGAAGGAGGGCAGCAGTGGCCATCCCCCATACTTTTTCTTTAAACTGAGACAACACTAGAATGGGGTTAATACAGGGAGGAGATGTTCTTCAGCCTCGGGTCCTCTCTTGGTTGGAACATTGTAGAAGTTGTAGAAGTAGTTTAGATGTGGAGTCATGGCCCCCGGGCAGAGCGAGGTTCTGCCAAGTGCTAAAAACCATTGTGTCAGTGAGAGGGGTGAGGAGCGGAGCGTTGCTACTACAGGCCGGAGTTACCACGCAGATGTGTCTGAGCTCAGCTACTAAATAGACAGCTCTGACGTATAGACAGCCAGGTAATGGTGACAGCGATGTCATAACACAGCTCCCGAAATACGAGGACACGTCCTTTATTTATAGATACTCCTGCCATGTCACCGCTCTGATTAACAGCCTTCATAGCTAGATTATTATCACATATTTTATACATGGCCAAGCGACGTTCACACCTTCAGTGACACCGAGGGGGGAATTACTAAAACTGGTGCACTTAGAATCTGGTTCAGCTGTGCATGGTAGCCAATCAGCTTCAGCTTGTTCAATTAGGTTTGGCAATAAAAACTGGAAGCTGATTGGTTTCTTTCGAGCTTTAGTAAATAACCCCCTTGGGCTCCATTCACGCCTGAGCGCTGAGCGTAGCGATTACCTGGCATTTTTCAGGTGTTTTTTAAAGTTTTTTTACAGCTTTTTAACAAGCTTTTTTAAAGCGTTTTAGAAACATATTACAAGTGTAGCAGGATTCCCAGCCGTTTTGCTGGATATGGGTCCCCCTGGATCACCGGGTGCAACAAAACCCCTGTGCATATTCCTCTAAGGGTGAGCACTGAGACGATGACCAGTCCAGTATCTTTGGGTTTTTTGTATTTATTGAAAACTTGGATGGGTGAAGGGAATGAGTGGGATACTCCTTTTGCTCAACTATACACAATTTGCTAGGGACAACTGAAAAATGCCGATTGGCGCTGACTTGACGCTGGCTAGATGCCGGTCAACGCCGGTTGACGCTGGCTTGCTGCCTGTTAACTCCAAACTGACCCTGGACTGCTTTCTT
Source organism: Pelophylax lessonae (assembly GCF_965119305.1). Classification (NCBI taxonomy): domain Eukaryota; kingdom Metazoa; phylum Chordata; class Amphibia; order Anura; family Ranidae; genus Pelophylax; species Pelophylax lessonae. The sequence goes on from NC_138773.1 coordinate 281,409,863, forward strand.
GCATAAAGAAGTCCTTTTTGAGCTCCCTTAAGCACTCCTTGCTGAGGTAGCTACTTGTACTACTGCTGCGCTGCTAAACACTTCAGGGCCCACACCAGCACCCTCTTCCTCTCCCTTATCTTCAGGGCTTAGACACTGGCACCCCCTTTTTCTAAGCCTTCTCCTCAGGTTAGCTGGCTCCCGGATCCCTTTGACCATCTGGAGTGGTCCCCTCTCCTAGGCAGGCCCCTGGGCGGTTTTCGAGTACTCGCAATACTGTTTTTACCCGAAACTTCTGCCCAGCAGCTCCACTCAGCCCACAGCACTCTGGATCTCTCTCTGCAGCCCAGCTCAACCTTCCTCCTCTAGGCCGACTGCCTAGGACACCCTCACTATCGCTGACAGGAGGAGAGACAGCTGTCACCCTCCTCCTGGGACTCTACTTCCCGCCAAAGATGCCCTGTCACATGCTCCCCTCAGACTTATAGCTCATCCCAGGGTGCATTGCAGCAAACTCTGCCCACTGAGATAGTCACAAGCCCTGGTGTGCTATTGGCTAGGTTTCCTCCACTGTCCAATAAGAGCCCTCATTGGACACAGTGGGAAGACTCCCCAGGCACAACAGGTCACACCTGGAAGCATGTGACAGCCTAACAAATGATCAGGCCCCCCTGATATGCAGACAGGGCCACCCATATGCTTTTTCCTAGCACCTACCTAGGAGGGTGCTACAGAAGCATTTTATAGATTTAGGCGTTTTTGTTTAGCCAATAGAAAGCACATGGGGGGAGGAAAGGGAGAGGAAATTAGGGGTGGAGAGCTGCTATTTGAGCAGAAAATGGTCGTAAAACACTCAAGTCAGGCGATTCTATTGAAGTCTATGGGGCCAAAAACGCTTGTGATCTACCAAAAAGAAGCTCATGTACTTTTTTGAACTTCAGGCATTTTGCTTCAGGTGATAGAACGCCCAGATGTGAACAGGGGCCAATTAAATTAATGGGATGTGGCTTGTTGAGCATTTTAGAGCTACAAGCTTCAAGCAGAAAATCGCTCAGGTGTGAATGGGGCCTAAATGATATCCTGATTTTCAAAAATACTCCATACCCATCCACTACCTAGTGGCTCTTTAATTGTTTTTTCATTCAATCTATTGAGTTTATCTGCCTCTTTGTGGCCTTGGTGAGCTCCCGAGCCTCTCTTTTTCCCCTCTCACTCTTGTTCGTTTGTAATGCACACATGTGTACATTAGTTGCAGTCACATTGGTATGCACACTACAAATCCCATAGATTATAGTCCAATTTAGGAGCAAGCAAGAGAGGATGGCAATGTTCCTACATACATTGGGACCATAGAGAATGAACACAGCCGCCTTCTAACAGTCGGATTCCTAAGGAATTTGGAGATTTGGGGGAGGCCAAGAGCAATAGAGTGGACTTTTTTGAGTTGGGAATACAGTGCCTTGAAAATGTTTTAATAGTCCTTTAAAATTTTCCACATTTTGTCATGTTACAACCAAAAACGTAAATGTATTTTATTGGGATTTTATGTGATAGACCAACACAAAGTAGCACATTTTTTCAATTGTGAAGTGGAAGGAAAATGATAAATGGTTTTCAAAAGTTTTTACAAATAAATATCTGAAAAGTGTGGAGTGCATTTGTATTCAGCCCCCCTAAGTCAATAATTTGTAGAACTGCCTTTCCCTGCAATTACAGCTGCAAGTCTTTTTGGGTATATATCTACCAGCTTTGCACATCTAGAGAGTGAAATGTTTGCCCATTCTTCTTTGCAAAAATAGCTCAAGCTCTGTCAGATTTGGATGGAGAGCGTCTGTAAACAGCAGTTTTCAAGTCTTGTCACAGATTCTCTATTGGATTTAGATCTGGACTTTGACTGGGCCATTCTAACAGGTTTTTTTCTAAGATTGCCCTGTATTTAGCTCCATCCATCTTTCCATCAACTCTGACCAGCTTCTCTGTCCCTGCTGAAGAACAGTATCCCCACAACATGATTCTGCCACCACCATGTTTCACGGTGGGGATGGTGTGTTCAGAGTGATGTGCAGTGTTAGTTTTCCACCACATTTAGTATTTTGCTTTTAGGCCAAAAAGTAAAATTTTGTTCTCATCTGACCAGAGCCCCTTCTTCCACATGTTTGCTGTGCTCCCCACATGGCTTCTCGCAAACTGCAAACAGGACTTCTTATGGCTTTCTTTCAACAATGGCTTTCTTTTTGCCACTCTTCCATGAAGGCCAAATTTGTGGAGTGCACGACTAATGGTTGTCCTGTGGACAGATTCTTCCACCTAAGCTGTGGATCTCTGCAGCTCCTCCAGAGTTATCATGGGTCTCTTGGCTGCTTCTCTGATTAATGCTCTCCTTGCCCAGCCTGTCAGTTTAGGGGGACGGCCATGTCTTGGTAGGTTTGCAGTTGTGCCATACTCTTTCCATTTTTAGGTGAGGGATTGAACAGTGCTCCGTGAGATGTTCAAAGCTTGGGATATTTTTTTATAACCTTATCCTGCTTTAAACTTCTCCACAACTTTATCCCTGACCTGTCTGGTGTGTTCCTTGGCCTTCATAATTCTATTTGTTCGCTAAGGTTCTCTAACAAACCTCTGAGGGCTTCAGAGAACAGCTGTATTTATACTCAGATTAAATTACACACAGGTGGAATCTATTAACTAATTTAAAAAAAAGGCCAAGGAAAAATTACAAAACCTACTTACTGACCAGCCTGAGACCAACAAAATTGACCTGTCTAACGGTATGCGTTAAAAACAGGGGTTTAGTCTGCATACATTTGCAAATACATGCGTAAGCTACAGTCCCCCCCCCCCCCCCCCGCCAAAGCACCCTGTTACCTATAGTCCCTACCTCTTACTTTTAAGACAATGGAAGCACATGCATTCTGATGAATAGATAGAGGGCAGATGGGCTGGAGGGAGCCCACCCCACCTTAAAGGTACCGGGGAACACTAAACACCCAGCATATAGCACAATGGCTGCAAAGGCATGAGTGCATTGCCTGACCAATATATCAACAGTACAAAAAGTTAGCCACTGCCCCCATCTATAACTGGCCTTTGCATCAAGAAGCATTGGAGGGCAACATATGGCAAAAAAAAGGCCACGGAAAAATCCAAGGAAAATTCCAAGCTTTACTTACCGACTAGCCTGTGCTTTATGCTAGGTGTTTAGTGTGACCCTGTACCTTCAAGGTGGGGTGGGCTCCCTCCAGCCCATCTGCCCTCTATCTATCCATCAGAATGCATGTGCTTCCACTGTGGAGCCTCTTAAAAGTTAGATGTAGCTTACGCATGTACTGTACAGTAAAACCTTGGTTTGAGAGTAACTTGGTTTGAGAGCGCTTTTCAAGACAAGCACATTTTTTAAATAAATTTTGACTTGATATACAAGTGATGTCTTGATATACAAGTAGCGTCATGTATAAAAAAAGAAGAGAGGAGCCTCTAAAGTGTAGCAATATGGTTAAATTTATTGAAGGTTCAATATTTAGCAACTCACATGGTTGATGATTAAAACAGGCACATCTAAGTATGCAGGCATCTGGGGTAAAGCTGTCCACATAGACCATCCTCTGCACAGCCATCTTCATCATCCCTTCCCCGCTGCACTCCACGAGTGATTCAAAGCCTCACTTTCAGATCACTCTACTGCAGGCTATTCTTCCCGGTCAGGACTGCAGACTGACAGTGGTGAGAGTCGGTGGCTCAGAAGACGGTCCATGTGGACAGCTTTACCCCGGATGCCTGCATACTTAGATGTGCCTCTTTTAATCATCAACCATGTGAGTTGCTAAATGTTGAACCTTCATTAAATGGAACCATATTGCTACACTTAGAGGCGCCTCTCATCTCTCTTATATTCTGTTGCTCTGCTAGATTTTGCTTCTAATCCCCTTGGGAAGGCTGCATATTGTGGATGGACATTTTATGGTTACACAACCTATCACATTGCTATAATCTTTGTATATAGACTATAAACTGAAGGACTTGTGGAAGGAATCATCTGAGTTTCCATTATTTCTTATGGGGAAATTTTCTTTGATATAAGAGTGCTTTGGATTACAAGCATGTTTCCAGAACGAATTATGCTGGCAATCCAAGGTTTTACTGTATTTGTAAATGTGTGCAGACTAACTCCCTGTTTTTAACGCATACTGTTAGACAGGTCAGTTTGGTTGGTCGCAGGCTGGTGGAGATGGCATAAACCCATTTCTGACATCAATAGATAGTTTCCCGTCTCTACTTTGATGAAGATATCTTTCGGTAAAGCTTCAAGCACACATTCACATTTATAAAATGCCATCAAGTCCATGCAGATACTTTCAACATCAGTTTATCCCAATAGAAACAGTAACATATGGACAAGATTTTATTGTAGTTTCCTTAATCTCCCAGCAAGGTTTGCAATTAGTAATATAGGAAATGACAGTCTACAAATGCAGCTATTTCTGAGTAGACCAGATGATGATCTAATGTCTGACCCCCTTGAGGTGAAGAAGTTAGGAAACTTGTGTTTCCTCTAAGATAAGTCAGTGCCAGGGCTGCCTGCATACTCATCAGATATGACTCAAGAGGTCCTGATTGGGGATGCAGCTGAGCCAAAAGATGTTGCGTGAAGGTTGTGTTTGAAGTCCAACTGTTCTCTAACATTGCTGATTAGTTATAGGTTGTCATTAGACTGCATGCCGGATTTAACCTTCTCATAAGCACGTTTCTACACTTAATGTGAGTTTTTAAGTCACTACTCTTTGGGACAGTCATTCTCAACCAAGTTTCTGAAGAACCCCAAGGTTCCTCCAGAGGTTGCTTAGGGGTTCCTTGAATCGTGGTGGATTGACCTTCCTTATGATGGTGCAAGAATATTTCAAGGGCCAACTCTACTTGGCTAAACCATCGGCATGACACAAATATCTTTTTAATCACTTGGCCCCCTTCATTTTTTGTTACTCAGCAATTGCTAGGTTCATGCAACACTGTACCCAAATTAAATTTATATATTTTTTTTCACACAAATAGGGCTTTCTTTTGGTGGTATTTAATCACTACTAGGTTTTTTATTTTTTGCTATATAAATGTAAAAATTTCAAACATTTTGAAAAAAAAAGATTTTCTGCTATAAAAGTTGCAAACAAAGAATCTTTTTTCATAAATGTAGGTCAAAATTTAGTTTGCTACATTTGTTTGGTAAAAATAACCCAAATCAGTGTATATTATTTAGTTTGTGTATAAGTTATAGAATCTACAAACTATGGTATATACAGTATATTTTAAACTTGATCAGTCCTGATGTACTGAATGAAGAGAGAGAGGAGAGCTGCTGGAGGACACAGAATGGGGAACTCCTGCTTACCCGGCAACCGCTGTCATACAAATTCCTGCCTCCTGGACCAGCTCCTATGATAGACGTCACCAATGTGCTGTCTATCACAGGAGCCAGTCCAGGAGGCGGGGCTTCGTATGACAGCGGCCGCCGGGTAAGCAGGAGATCCCCCCCTCTGTTTGTAATCCGGTGGCGCTCGCCCCCCCCCCCCCCAAGGTGGCCTCTGTCTACAGTTAGTTGGAAACCGCTGTGGCGGTGCCCTCAACTCAACTTCCTTCCTCCCCAGCAAAAAAAAAAGTTGTCAGGGGGCAGTGGGCCGCATCGCCTGCGGTTCTGGGCCGCATGCGGCCCCCGGGCCGCAGGTTGGACATGCCTGCTCTAACATGTAAGGAAAAACATGTCTACGACAACCACATGCAGCAAAATAGAGGCTATGTCGGGGGGAGAAGAAGAAAGAGAAGAAAAAGAGGGGGAGGGAGTGGGTGGGTAGGCCGCGGGCAACCAGTATATCACTGAAATCAAAAAATATACAGATACATACTAGCCAAGTGGGGTACCAGTGGGAGCGCCATCTGTGAGTAGAGAGACATAAGCCGATGTGGCTTTAAAGGTTGACCATGGGCAGTGGTCCTCAACCCTGGCCTACAGGGCCCACTAACAGGCCAGATTTGCAAGATAACTGAAATACATCCCAGGTGATATAATTTGCTGCTCAGTGATTGCAGTACTCTAGTCTGCATCTCCCCAAGGTAATACTTAAAATCTGGCCTGTTAGTGGGCCCTGTAGGCCAGGGTTGAGGACCACGGACCATGGGTACCAGGTGGAATTAAAGAGGTCTAACTTGTCACGGGCTATGAAGGTAAGTTCTTCCAGCTGATATGTCACATCCACTTTCAGTAACCATTGTTATTTTCACAAGTTATTTTACAAATTGTTTTCTTTTTTGATCTTTGATCTTTTGAGCTGAATTTAAAATGACCTGTTTCGGTTTGGGTTGCATTTATTCTACTACTGACCACCAATGTATTTTCTCTATTGAACCCCAAATAATTGGTTTTAGTAAGGGTTCCTGAGACCTGAATTTTTTTTAGGGTTTTCTCTGAGGTGAAAGGGTTGGGAAAGGCTTGTTTAGGGTAATATAGAAAGAAGGGGTCCTGGGAAAACTTACATAAGCCCTATTTTTGGGCTGTTACACTCATCCTCATGGACCCTAAATTATCAATAAAGGCAGAATCGGGAGACATGTAATGTCTATGTGTTGCTGTAGTCTGGGAGATGTCTATGCAGTTTAGACTTGAAGCTATCTCATTTTAATCTTTTCCTTAATTAGCAGATGTTTTGCCAGTAATGTCCATCTTATCAGCCCTGTTATACAAGGAGATAAAGGCATTTTTTTTTAAACAAGTGAGGTTTTCTATTGAACGGCTTAAACAAAAAGCAAAATTAAATCTCGTTGATTAGGTAAATGGGCCATCAATGAAAACAAAGGATTCCTTAAATAATCAGGAAAATCGGGATTGAGGGCCACAAAGAAAGCTGCAAATCTTGGTTCCTCACTTAACACACTATTCCCCCTGTGGGCACAAGGGGCTTTCCCAGAAAGGGTGATGGCAGCTGTCTAGATCTCAATGCAAAAACTAATTTGACAGAATGTCAAGAAAAAGGGGTTGGATTTCTTAGATACTTAAAAGAGTTGCAGAGATTTTCAGAAGCTTGGGTGACGCTCTGAGGGTCCAGAAGGAAAAAAACGATAATCCCTGAATATCTTTGTGTGCTGGATAAATAGCAATGATTAGAGTCCCTGGCAATGTCCTTGAGACAAACAGGTATGTGTTTATACGTGACCGGTCTGGTAAATACTGGGAGAAATTAGGAGCTCCAAAACACATCTTGTAATCTTGTGTACTTTGAAGTATAACTAATCCCCAAAGCACAATCGGGTGATGGCGCATTCGTTTTCCTTTTTCATTTTTTTCCATTAATTTTACCTGCCGATCCTTTCAGTAACTCATGTCCTGTCATAGGCCAGCCTCTCCCAAACTTTTTAACCTGAAGGAACATTTGAAATTATTTTTGGGTCTCAGGGAAGTCTTGCTAAAAATGTTTTATCTACAGCTTGTGCTACATTTGCATGATCAGTAAGCTGTGAAAAGTTTTAAATAAAAGAATAATGAATGTGACATACCTAGAGTATGTGACATCTAGTGACTTTACAACAACCCCTGCTCTATAGGACAGTTTTAACCACTTGCCGACCGTGCTATAGCCGAATGACAGCTAGTTCTGAGACGCCCTCATATGACGCCGTGATCGCGCCCACGGGCGGCGTGCTCTGTGAGCCAATCAACGGCTCTTTACCACATAGTCAGCTGTATCCAATCACAGGGGATCATGGATGTCAACAGAAGCCAGGTTTTCAGCACTCCTTTCCTCATGTTGATTGCACGAGGAGAGGAGAAGAGAGCCAATAACTGGCTTCTCTGAAAGGGACATCTACACTGATAATCAGGGCACTGATTAGGTGTCCTGATTATTATTGCAGCCCCAACAGAGCCCACCAGTGCTGCCAATCAGTGCCCATCAATACTGCCTACCAGGGCCCATTAGTGCTGCCTATCAGTGCCCAATCATGCCACCTATCAGTGCCCCTCCACTCCTATAAATGCCCATCAGTGCCGCCCATAAGGGCCGTCCATTAGTGTCCATCAGTGCCCATCAATGCAGCCTCATCAGTGCAGCCTCATCAGTGCAGCCTATCAGTGCCCATCAATGCCCATAAGTCCCACCTCTTCACTGCCCTTCAGTGCAGCCTATCAGTGCAGTTTCATCAGCGCACATGAGTGAACTAGAAAAATTACCTGTTTGCAAAATTTTATAACAAACTATGAAAAAGTTATTTTTTTTTTCAAACTTTACGGTCTTCATTTATTTAGCAAAAAAAAAAAAAAACAGTGGTGATTAAATACCATTAAAAGAAAGCTCTATTTGTGTGAAAAAAATTATAAAAATTTAGTTTGGGTACAGTGTTGCATGAAAGTACAATTGTCGTTCAAAGTGCGAGAGCGCTGAAAGCTGAAAATCGGTCTGGTCAGGAAGGGGGTAAAAGTGCACAGTAGGCAAGTGGTAATCTTAATTAAAAAAAAAAATATAATAATAGTGGCCAAAAATAAAACACACACTGTGAAAAGTTTAGTGTCCCCTTACACTAGTGGTCATTTGATAAGTGTCCTTTGTGTAGACTAAAGAAATGCCTCTTTACATTACTGGCCAATGTAGTCCCTCCTTACATTGATGGTGAGTGGAAAGCCTCTACAGGTTATTCAGCGTAGAAGTTTTCCCCAACTTTGGGTGTCAGTAGGCAATTGCCCTCTTACATTGGTGGTCATTGTAGAAAGGAGATAAGTCTGCCACTACTCAAGGAATCTATAGAAACCTCTGGAGGAACCAAAGGGCTCCATGGACCTCTGGCCAGTGTTGCCAACCTACTAGATTGAAATTTACTGACACGACACCTAACATTTACTGGCACAGCAACGTTTTTACAGGCATTTCCAAAAGTTACAAAATTACAGTTTTAAGTGCAAGTTTCAGTATTTAGGCTACAAACAAGTACAATGTGCAATTAGCAATGTGATTTAAGGTAGATATTAAGGCAGAAAACATATTTCTTATTGTATATTCGATATAGTAAGTAGGTAGCTCAGGCACAGGACTTAGGAGGGCAAGAAATTAGAATGAGTGGCACACATATGAAATTGACTCTCACGGTGGCTTGCGCGCGAGCTGAATGGCAGCCTAAGCCCAGAGCTCTCTGTAGCCGGCCGGAAGAATCCACAGCATCGGGGAAGCACTTACCTCATCACCGCCACCGATCGCCTCCACTTGTCTCCCAGATCACGGGGAGATGTCATCCCGCAAAAGGAAAGAAGAGAGGGGCCCTAAGAAGCTCACGGCCTTCTTCACCAGGCCAGTCCTCACGGGCAGGAGGGAGCCAAGATGGCACCGCCGCGCCTGTAGCCCGCAGCGACATCGCGGCCTACACAGACCTACCGGACGTGGATAAAAGAGCAATAGAGGGGGGATTACCACCTTCCTCCCCCCTGATTCTGCCCCCTCAACACCGATATCCAGCAGCCCGGCAAAAACACGGATGAGGATGGATACACCGGAGCAGGTCGATCCCAATGTGAGTAATCATTTATACTCTATACACTCCATGTCATCCCTGCAATCTTCTACATCAGCGTTTCCTACCACGGGTCAGCCTGTGCTTGATACTACTATGAAGGACATGCGTATATCTTTACAATCCTCCTTAATGGCAAACCTTTCCTCTATAATTCAAAAATGTTCTTGTGACATGAAACAAATGGGGTCTAGAGTGTCTTACATGGACATAAAATGGAGGAATGTACAGCTACAGTAAATGATTTAGTGGATGCTTACACTGAACAAAAAGAGGATTCAACCTGGATCAAAAATAAGCTGGCAGATTTAGAAGATCGTTCTCGCCGTAATAACATTAAAATGAGGGGCATTCCAGAATCTATTCAGCCTGCTGAAATTGACTCTCACAATGACACTGACAGCAGTGTGCAGCAGCACAGATGATGATGACACCTCCCCGACATGAGATGTCCCCTCCTGAGTCACAGTTACAGTCTCTCTCCATGCCAGGTGGTCCTTTCAGTCCACTCCAGTCCGAACAGCACTGACAGTCCCGCTCCCGCCTTGCCTTGCTCCCCTCCTGCAGTCCCGCACACAAGGCTCAGGCCACTCTGCTTGGCTCCCTTGCACCATGATGTAGCACCCCCTAGCGTTGCTAGAGTGCTGGAGTTAATTTTCTTTTATGCGCAAAGTAGGTAAATTGTTCAGGTTTTGCTGGCAGCCAAGCTTGTATTGTTTATCTGGGTCAGGGGAGTGACTCAGGGAGGTGGTATGACTCACAGGCAGCATCACCGATACCTCCCCTTACTTCTAGTAACATGGAAAATGTTGTAGAAGGATGGGAGTTGAGGGGAAGAGGAGCTGCCTGGAGTATTCATGAGCGCCCTGATCATTTCCCAACAGATGGGTTGGCAGGGGTCAGGCCCCCTCAAATACTCTGGGTCAACCAAGCAGGGGCAGTGGAGTTCAGGTGGAAACTGAAGATGGAGTTTTAGGCTGTCAGGGGCCTTTGAGAGTAACCACGTAGTCTGGAGTAGGGGGTGATCTCAGGCCTGGGCTTAGGTGTGGAATGGACCCTTCTCACGACACACGGAGGGATCCTGGCCATAAGGCACGGGGGCAAGGAGAGGAAAGAAGGAGGACACTACCAGATCTCCAGGGAGGAAGACAGCCAGGTGGGCTGGTGAGTGACACACAGTCAGGAGGATTGAGAGGCATGCCTGAGAGGACTGGAAGAGAGCAGTCTGGGATGGATGCAGAGTCAGTCAGGAGGACTGTGGTAAAACGGGCAGGAGAAAGGTGCAGCTGCAGTGCCTGAAGAGGTGGTACTGGGACTAGTAGCTACAGGGATAGGATAACTAAGCACTGGGACTTCTTTTATGCTACACTACCAAAGGGGACCGCGGTCCCTGTCTGCAAGGGCATTTGCTCTGGATCCGACTGAGTATATGTTGGATCAACTTTACAGTGCTAGCTGGTCCCGGGCATTATAGTTCCACAAGCAAGAGTTGTCCTGGAGGAGAAGGAGTAGATCTGCAAGCAAGTTTGTGCAGGAGGCAGAGGAGTATATATACTAGATGTATATAGTTGTCCCTCAAAAATGTACTACATTGATCAAGTGGGCATCCCATAATACCCTCAACCCTATCCAAGGTAAATTCTCTAATAAAATACAAAAACAAAGCAGCAAGGACTGTTTTCTGTCTACAGTGTGCTTGGAAAAATGTGTCCGTGCAGGGATAACCATATTCACAAGCGGCTCCTACGGGGATAGCGTTATAATGACATCACACACAACGTGCTCAGGCACCGCCTCCGCCAGACCCGCCCCTGCCGTCACCATCTGAGCACTACTGTGACATGCGCAGTTCTGAGCAAAGCATCACAGAATAATTTTTAACTTCCAACCTTTTCCTGTCACTGGTATTTACTGGCTGCCAGTAAAAATACAGACAGTTAGCAAGACTGCCCCTGGATGAGAAAGCCTGTCCTAGGGTGACAATGCTCACTCACTTTTCTGTATAAGGACAACTGAAACAAGATAGGATAGTGTTGTCACCCTAGAATAGGACTACATAACACCTGCTCCTTTCATCATCTCCATTACACTTTTGGAGAAAAGCTTTGTAGTTCACAGAAGATAACTAACTCCAAACATTAGTAAGATCATTAGCATTGTCCCCCAACCCTCAGCTTAAGTAGAACATACTGCTCGCATGATCTAATATAGAGGAATACGCAACCAAAGTTAGAAGTCCCGCATGCAGTCTTCCTCCCCACCAGTCCTGGTTGTAAAAGAACAATCCCCCAAAACTGGCCAGCCCCTCTTACCAATACCATCATGTACAAAACGGGACTAGCATTCACTCATATTCTGATGCTGGAAGGTGGAGGAACAGACTGCTGTAGGACCATGAAGTTAGGTGAGTATTTCTCTATATTAGATCATCCCCTAGACCAGTGATGGCCAACCTTGGCACCTCAGATGTTTTGGAACTACATTTCCTATGATGCTCAACTACACTGCAGAGTGCATGTGCATCATGGGAAATATAGTTCCAAAACATCTGGGGTGCCAAGGTTCCCCATTACTGCCTTAGTGTTTTGGGGTGCTATTCAAAATGAATGGCATAGTACTGTGATGGCGAACCTTGGCACCCCAGATGTTTTGGAACTACATTTTCCATGAAGCTCAACTACACTGTAGATTTCATGAGCATCATGGGAAATGTAGTTCCAAAACATCTGGGGTGCCAAGGTTAGCCATCACTGCCCTAGAAAAATTTATATTATCTTCTTCATCAACAGGGGGGGGAGGAATGTTGAATATTTTATTATTCCTAGTTCTTTTTTTAACTGCTTCTAAGGGATGATCAGAATTTTAAATGAAGAAAGTTTTGAGGTAAATTTACTTAGAACAGTCTAAAAAAGTTTGGATGTTATGTAAAATCGAGAAATGCCATGGTCAATTCATGAATGGTAGGAATTGCCTATAGATCCTTGTTATGAAACATCCTAGCCTTTCTCAACCAGGGTTCTGTGGAATGCTAGGGTTCCTCCAGAGGTTGCTAGGGGTTCCTTGAGCAATGAGCAACTTCTGCCTCTTAGATGAATAACCATTGACACCAATGGTCTTTAGCCATCTATGATGGGGACATTCTTCCAACTGACCACAAATGTAAGAAGATTTATCCCAGTGACCATCACATTAATGTACTGTGAGCTGTAGATATAGACTTATTAGCAGGGGTTCCCTGAACTCGAAAAGTTATTTTCAGGGTTCCTCCATGTTATAAAGGCTATAAAAGCTGTTCTAGACTAGTGAGGCGTGTGCCCCGGGGGGCTCTGTGGGTTCTTCTTGCTCTATAAGAAATTTATTGTAACTGTTCTGAGTTGTAGGAAATCGGTTGTAGCAAATTTTAAAGATATAAAGGAGATATTAGTAAGAATGTATAAATGTTTTTTTATACATTCTGATTTATTTTAAAAATGTTCCAGTATGTATAAAAACCATTTATACATAATTTGGGGTACCCGTAGTAAATGTTCCTTCTTCAAGAGGTGCTTGAAAAAGGATACTTTAGCTACTCCATAGAAATTCGCCTTCCTAAAGTTGTATATATTTTAAGCAACATTGTTATTGAGTATTTTGGTATGAAATACAAACGTTAAAAGTGAAACATTTTGGTCCTGCATCATTACCTATGTTTATCATGAATGTTCTTTGTCGAGAGCCAAAACTTGCACATCGCGCAGGTGTGCACACTTGGGGACGGTGACCCATGCCTGCACCTGTCTCCTTTATGCCTGTGCAGCTATTGTCACTTTCTAGGCAATGACAATAACCCTAATTATGGAAGGAAATGTGACATTTAAAAGTGATGACATATCTGTGAATCAGGATCATTAATTATCATGTCTCCAGGATTGATTCGTTTACAGCTGTGAGCTTGTATCATTGGATAACCAAATTAACCAAAGGAGTCAAAATTAAATTTTTATTTATTTATTGAAGAAATGACCAAAGGGACATATTTCAGTTTGACAAAAAATAAAGTCAAGTGTTTCAGTCAATAAGGTGATTGAGTGTGTGGGACGTCATGATAACTGTACGGTGCGGTAAAACACGCACGTTGCTGCAACCCAGCACACAGGAACACAACGCAATACGCAGCAATGCACAGTAGTGAGTTACAGTGGATTGCAGTGCTTTGCATTACAGATGTACAACAGTATGTACGGGTGTCTTTCAAAACGTAACCTGCATGTAAAGAAAAAAGCTTTGAAATCACTTTAACAAACATTTTGGGGGTGAGTAAAAATTAGGAGATTTTATTTTACTAAAATTCTGGCAAAAATTGGAACATTTCAGCATCATTTCACCATTTTGATTAAATGCTTTGGAGCTGAGAAAGTGGTAAGGGTTTTTTGGTGGGTTTTGAGGCCATAAGGGGCTTTAAATAGTTCCTACATGTTATGTAAGCTGTTCTTGTGTGAAAAAAATGTCCCTTCATTATTTTATTTATTTGTTCGCAGAAAAGATGTACAACATCTGTCAACAGTTTACATAGTAATAAAATAACCCCCCCCCCCCTCCAAAAGCAATAGATTGCACAAACATAATTGCTTACTATGTAATGTAATAGGCAGACGGTCACAAAGTCAACATTTTCCATTATTTGAATATTTTGGCAAAAATACAGAGATTTATGCAAAATTTCGCCATTTTGTTGAAATGGAGTCAATCGAAAAGTGGTTAAGACTGGGTTTTGAGGGTGTAGGGGCTTCAATTGGGTCCAAAAGGTATGGAAACTTCGTTCAACTAACCTGACCTGTTCTTGTACCAAAAAATATCCCTTCATTATCACCAATGTTTTATTTATTTATTTTATTTTTTTTACAGAAAACATGCACATGTCAAATTTTACTTAGTGATAAAAGAAATTACCCCAAAAATTAATGAAGAGTTAAATTAAAAGGGTTAACAAGCATAATGACCACTTACCGTACTATGAAAAATAATGGGCCTGTATCAAGCAGGCCAGCAGGTCACAAAAACCTGGATGGCGTGCTGCTGGAGTATAAAAAGGCAATGTATGTATAGGCATAATATATCAGAGTTGTATAAAGTACTCGAAACCCATACTTGAGTAAAAGTACAAGTGCTCGATCAAAAAGTGACTTGAGTAGAAGTACTAAAGTATTCAACATTTTTTGTACTTAAGTATTGCAAGTAGTTTTTTAAAAAATGTTGCTACTCAAGTACTGAAAGTAAAAGTACCAGTAGTTTTGAAAAAGAATTGCTACTCAAGTACTGAAAGTAAAAGTACAAGTACTGTGTTATGTAGTTATTAAAGAAAGAAGTCAAAAGTTTGAACATCATATTGTTTTTTATTATTTCAAAGGCAGCTTTTATTTATACATACAGTAGCATTTATTTTCGTATGCGCTGATAATACACATGTTTTGAACTTCATGAAACCTGCCATCTACTGTTCTGGCAGTGGTAATTTTTATAATAGTAACGAGTAACTATGCAGCGCAAAAAAAAAATATCGGAATAGAAGTATTGAAATCATTGAAAAAATGTAGTGAAGTAAAAGTGGAAGTAGGAGAAAAAAATTATACTCCAGGAAAGTACAGATACCGCCTTTCGGTACTTAAGTACAGTAGTGAAGTAGTTCTACTTAGTTACTATACATCTCTGTAATATATCTATGGGTATTTATTATGGCCACACTTGCCATTCTCTATCTGCCCATGTAAGCCATTGTACCCCTGACACAGCATGCACTACGGCTTTTTTACTTGTACTGTTTTTTTTTTAGTCTTTTTTCCCCCCACTCCTCTCTCCTTCTTAAACAACCTTTTCTTTTGTGCTCTGTAAAAGATTTACATAAAAAATATGTTGAAGATTCTATGCCTTTCTGTTCACTAATGTTCCAGATAAAGGCCGACCGAATTTCTTGAAGAGGAGTAAAAATTTGTTAAGCTCAGTCCCAACTGGATCAGCACAAACCACAAAGGCATTCCTGCTCCAGGCCGAGGGATTTAGCAGGAGATTTACATGGATAAAGAGTTTTGAATTTTTTCCACAAGCTGCTCTCTATCAAAGAGAAAACACAACGGACATGAAAGAGAGACTTGTTGCCTAATTATGAACTGCTGGTAGAAACCATTGGTTTATTTACCGGAGTGACAAATAATGAGCAAGCTAATGAGTGCTTTAAATAGGGGCAATGGGCTCCCAGCACAGTCAAGCAGAAAATCATAAAGGAGACAGCCCGACGGTGGGATTAGCTGCCAAAATAATTCCTGGAGCTCGGTGTGAATGTTATCCCAGGACCCCGGCGCTGTCTGTTCACTGAGCCCTCTGACTTACAGAAATTCCCTTTATTTCTCATTGTTTGTACCAAGTCAGCTTTTATGTTTGAGGAACACCAGGTATATGTTAAAAAAAGAATAAAAAGTCCATATAAATTTTCTGAACAATGGTTAGAAATATTTTCAAAATGTCTCTGCTAAAGTCATCTATGTATTCCTTTAACAGTTACAAAAGGATTCAATTTAGTCAGTGGTATTCATCCAAAATTTGCATTTATGCAGATCTACATGATATGTTTGCTTAAAGGGTAGGTTCACCTTAACAGAAAATCTGTAAGGTGAACTTTTACTGGATCCCCTCCTCATCCCCCCTGGTCCCGCTGTACCGTAGTCCCGCAATCACCTGCTGTCAGACTCCGGTTCCCCGCTTCACCGGTCCAGGGATTTGAAAACCCAGCAGCTTAATCTCCTATCCGTACCTCTCAGCATGTGTGGATAGGAGACATTCTAATTGGTCAGGGCCATCACATGGATGGCGCTGACCAATCAGAATTCACCTAGCCCATCCTGTCAGCTAGGAGGATTTCAAATTCTCGGACTGGTAAAGAGATTTCCCAGTGCCTTACAACAGGGGTTTGCGGTACTCTGGAACAGTGGGACCGGAGGGGATGGGGAGGGGGTCCAGTGTTTCCTGTAAGCCAGATTTTCTGTAAAGGTGAATTTACCCTTTAAAAATAAAGTTACATGACCTTCACGATTAGCCAATCTACAGATTAACCGATCTACAGCGTTGGCTAGAACTACCCACATTTTTCACAGCTCTAACTGTAAAGAAGTCTTGCCAAATGAGGAGGATAAAAAAAATTTTCCTCCAGGTGTAAAGCATTCCCCCTGTCTTTTGCGAAGACTTGGCATTGACCTTCACAAGATGAATATTGAAATACATTTTTTTAAATTTCTTTGTGAATAATGTGACCTTGAGGGCTCACAAGCAAAAATTAGGGAGCCAACATAAAACTTTAATAAATAAGGCTGTGTAATTAGAAAATGTAAAGCTTTTCTGTAGCCAACTTTTTTTGTAAGTATTGAATAGAGTGGGGAGAAGTGAAAGTTTTTGTCAACTTTTTATTTCCTTGTGTAGGTCAATTGGGAGGATTTCCTGTCCCTTTGACACTTGTATAAGAAATTAGGGATTAAATTGTGACTAGGACGGGAAGACGGGGGCAGCAACAAAACAGAAAATTGTCAGACACTAATAAAATGACATCATTTTCCTTTCCTGGCACCAACCCATGGTAACAAAATACTACATTCAGAAAAATGGAAAATTGTATGAAATACTTACTGTAATTTTCCTCGAGGGACAAAGTACTTGACTAATTCCAGAAGTTGGTTGAACAGGATCTCACAAAACTGGCTCTCCACACAGTCAATAAAGTATACATTGTTAATGATAATTTGGATGAGGGGGGAGCGCCTGGCTTTGAGGACTCTTAGGGGGGATTCTTCAGTAGTCATCAACACCTTAGATAAAGACAGGCTGGTGGTTATACAGGACGCAAAGGCATATCGAAATTAGGCCATTAGGTCCCTATCAGATGTATGCTCATATAAAAGCCTAAAAAGGTGAACCCTACCGCCAAATATTAAAGTGCCCTAATTACTCTTGTCCAAAAAGATGTACACTTGGGGATTTTTTCAAAACAAGAGGGGGATATGCTAATTCTCGAAAAACACCAGTGCAACTGGTGTTTTACCATATTCCCAAAATCCATGATTGGTCGACCCATAGTGGCCGGTATGGGCGTATTAGATTGTGGGTGGAATACCAGCTTCATCCTTTAGTTAGAGCTCTTCCTAGCTACTTAACAGACATCAAAGCAGCTCCTAAATATATGCCAAAAATTGAGTTGGGATAATGTGGATGTCTGGGTTACATGTGATGTGTCCAGTTTACAAGTGCATCCGGGAAGTATTCACAGCGCTTCAGTTTTTTCACATTTTGTTATGTTACAGCCTTATATCAAAATGGACTAAATTAATAATTTTCCTCAAAATTCTACAAACAATACCCCGTAATGACAACGTGAAAGAAGTTTGTTTAAAATCTTTCCAAATTTGTTAAAAATAAAAAAACAAAAAAAGCACATGCACATAAGTATTCACAACCTTTGCCATGACACTCAAAATTAAGCTCAGGTGAGTCCTGTTTCCAGTGATCATTCTTGAGATGTTTCTCGATTTGATAAGAAGTCTACCTGTGGTAAATTCAGTTGATTGGACATGATGTGGAAAGGCCCACCAAGACAATTCATCTGTAGACCTCCGAGACTGAAATGTATCGAGGCACAGATCTGGGGAAGGGTACAGAAAAATTTCTGCAGCATTGAAGGTCCCAATAAACAGTAGCATCCATCGTCTGTAAATGGAAGAAGTTTGGAACCATCAGGACTCTTCCTAGAGCGGCCCCCTGGCCAAACTAAGGGATCAGGGAGAAGGGTCTTAGTCAATTTAGAGGTGACCAAGAACCTGATTGTCACTCTGACAGAGCTTCGGCGTTTCTCTGTGGAGAGAGGGGAACCTTCCAGAAGAACAACCATCTCTGCAGCACTCCACCAATCAGGCCTGTATGGTAGAGTGGCCAGACGGAAGACACTCCTCAGTAAAAGGCACATGACAGCTCACCTGGAGTTTGCCAAAAGGCACCTGAAGGACTCTCAGACCATGAGAAACAAAATTCTTTAGTTTGATGAAACAAAGATTGAACTCTTTGGCCTGAATGGCAAGTGTCATGTCTGGAGGAAACCAGGCACTGCTCATCACTTGGCCAATACCAATGAAGCATGGCGGTGGCAGTATCATAGTGTGGGGATGTTTTTCAATAGTAGGAACTGGGTGACTAATTAGGATTGAGGGAAAGATGAATGCAGCAATGTACAGAGACATCCTTAATGAAAACCTGCTCCAGAGCACTCTGGACCTCAGACTGGGGCTAAGGTTTATCTTCCAACAGGACAACGACCATAAGCACAAAACTAAGATAACAAAGGAGTGACTATGAGACAGTTCTGTGAATGTCCTCCTTGAGTGGTCCTGCCAGAGCTCAGACTTGAACTTGATTGAACATCTCTGAAGAGATCTAAAAATGGCTGTGCACCGATGCTCCCCATTCAACCTGATGGAGAGGTCCTGCTTGAGAGGTCCTGCAAAGAAGAATGGAAGAAACTGCCCAAATATAGGTGTCCCAAGCTTGCAGCATAATTCTCAAAAACATATATGTATTGAGCAGAGGCTGTGAATAATTATGTACATGTGATTTTTTTAGTTTTTTATTTTAAATAAATTTGCAAAGATTTCAAACAAACTACTTTCATGCCGTTATGAGGTATTGTTTGTAGAATTTTGAAGAAAATAATTAATTTATTCAATTTTGGAAAAAGGCAGAAACATAACAAAATGTGGAAAAAGTGAAGCGCTCTGAATACTTCCCAGATGCACTGTACATTCATCAATTCTTCACTGTGTGAGATTGAAAGCAGTTTATTTAATTATTTATTTATTTTGGACCAATACAGCGAATATTCTGCCACTCAGAGAGAGAGTTCATTACGAAATGTCTTGAAAATTTACTCACACACAATTATTTCTCCATTGACGAAGATTTTTAGCTCCAAAGTTGAAGGGCAGCAATGGGTTCTCAATTTCCACCCTCTCTCGCCAAACTGTACATGGGCTGGTGGGAAAGAATCTGCATATTTGGGGATGACAACCCCTTTCTGTCATGTTTAAAGTTTTATCATCATTAGAAATATATGCTGACATGTTGGTTTCAGGAAAATGGAAAATTGTATCAAACACTTACCATAATACTTACCATAATTTTCCTTTCCTGGTGCCAACAGGGCAGAATACTTGTGGAAGTATGCTGGCATGTTGGCGCCAGGAAAAACATTTTTAGAAGTTCCCACCCTTCCCCATGCTACAAACAAATTTGTTTTTGCATGTGTCACCTATGAAAAGATGTCCTATAATTTCCTGTCCTGAGGAGGTCAGGGCAGATCCCCAACAAAAGGGAAACAGTAAATAAAAGAAGACAGAGCTTCCAACCTTTCAACAATCGATCCAAAATAAAATACAACATTTTGACTGGAGTTGGGTTTAAGACGAAATGTTCGAAAATTTACAAATACCTAGTGGTGGTCGCCTGAAAATACTAAGGCAGCCCTTGTGGGCTTTCTTGGTATGCTGTCACTTGTGGTTCATGAGCCACTACTAAACTTGAGGTTGGTGAGCCCTACAATTGCAGAGGAAACAAACAAACAGTCATTTGAAAGCAGAGATGCGTCAAGAGAATTTAGCAGAAAATTGATGTTAAAAGTAGACACCTTATTGTGCCAAATGAACCATGACAAGTTCTTCAGGCAGAGCCAGTTTTTTCACTGGAGCAAACACTTGTTTCGGCTTCACCAACTTTCAGTAAATAGAGAAGGGCGTTTTCAAGAAGTTGTGTTTCAGTTACTAAAGTGTACACAAATAAACAAGGTACTATGGATAGGATGATACGTGATATCAGTGGTGTAACAAGGATGGCAAAGGTTATCAATTCACATGTGAAGGGTTGATCTAGTTGATGGGTCTCAGCACCACATCCTATTGATAGTAATATATATGAGCACAAGTTTTTGTGGGACTTTTAGGATGGGATACCAAAGGTACCAACTACTGATGTGCCTGATGCCCCAGTGTGTGTGTGTGGGGGGGGGGGGGGGCGCACTGTGGCCAGTGGAAGTAGTGTCAGAGGGAGTAAACAATGCCCAATGATTGGTATTAGGAAGAGAAATAGTTCCACTTCATTGGTATCAATGGGAGGAATAGTGTGCCATCATTGGTGTCAATGGAAGGAATAGTGCCCCATCGTTGGTATAATTGCTAGGAACTACAGTATCTCACAAAAGTGAGTACACGTTTTTGTAAATATTTTATTATATCTTTGCATGTGACAATGCTGAAGAAACTACACTTTGCTACAATGTAAAGTAGTGAGTGTACAGCAAAATAATTCAACACACAGTTAATAATGTCCAAATTTCTGGCAACAAAAGTGAGTACACCCCTAAATTAAACAATTTCCAAAGTGGGCTCAAAGTGTCAATATTTTGTGTGGCCACCATTCTTTTCCATCACTGCCTTAACCCTCTTGGGCATGGAGTTCACCAGAGCTTCACAGGTTGCCTCTGGAGTCCTCTTCCACCCCTCCATGACGACATCATGGAGCTGGTGGATGTTAGAGACCTTGCGCTCCTCCACCTTCCATTTGAGGATGCCCCACAGATGCTCAATAGGGTTTAGGTCTGGAGACATGCTTGGCCAGTCCATCTAGATTGTAAGCTCTAACGAGCAGGGTCCTCTAATTCCTCCTGTATTGAATTGTACTGTAACTGTATTGTCTTCCCTCACATTGTAAAGCGCTGCGCAAACTGTTGGCGCTATATAAATCCTGTATAATAATAATAATCACCTTTACCCTCAGCTTCTTTGGCAAGGCAGTGGTCATCTTGGAGGTGTGTTTTGGGTCGTTATCATGTTGGAATATTGCCCTGCGGCTCAGTCCCTGAAGGGAGGGGATCATGTTCTGCTTCAGTATGTCATAGTACATGTTGGCATTCATGGTTCCCTCAATGAACTGTAGCTCCCCAGTGTCGGCTCTAATGCAGCCCCAGACCAAGACACTCCCACCACAATGCTTGACTGTGGGCAAGACACACTTGTCTTTGTACTCCTCACCTGGTTGCCGCCATACACGCTTGACACCATCTGAACCAAATAGGCTTATCTTGGTCTCATCAGACCACAGGAAATGCTTCCATATCCTTAGTCTGCTTGTCTTCAGCAAACTGTTTGCGGGCTTTCTTGCGCATCATCTTTAGACCAATTTGATGCAGTGTGCGGCATATGGTTTGAGCACTGACAGGCTGACCCCCCACCCCTTCAACCTCTGCAGCAATGCTGGCAGCACTCATATGTCTATTTCCCAAAGACAACCTCTGGATATGACGCTGAGCACGTGCACTCAACTTCTTTGGTCCATCACGGCGAGGCCTGATCTGAGTGGGACCTGTCCTGTTAAACCACTGTATGGTCTTGGCCACTGTGCTGCAGCTTAGGGTCTTGGCAATATTCTTATAGCCTAGGGCCCTTGGCCATCTTTATGTAGAGCAACAATTCTTTTTTTCAGATATTAGAGTTTTTTGCCATAAGGTGCCATGTTGAACTTCCTGTGACCAGTATGTGAGAGCAAAAACACCAAATTTAACACACCTTCTCCCCATTCACACCTGAGACCTTATAAGAGTAACAAGTCACATGACACCGGGGAGGGAAAATTGCTAATTGGGCCCAATTTGAACATTTTAACTTAGGGGTGTACTCACTTTTGTTGCCAGCGGTTTAGAAATGAATGGCTGTGTGTTGAGTTATTTCAAGGGGACAGCACATTTACACTGTTATACAAGCTGTATACTCACTACTTTACATTGTAGCAAAGTGTAATTTCTGCAGTGTTGTCACATGAAAAGATATAATAAAATATTTACAAAAATGTGAGGGGTGTACTAGTGATCGACCGGTATCGGTTTTTCGTTGCCGATACCGATATTTTGGCCAATGCATATTGGTATCGGCCAATATGTGCCGATATTTTCGTACATTTAAAAAAAAACATTTTTTTTAATTTTTTTTTCTTAACAGGTACTCTTGTGGAGGGATCTGGGGGTCTAAAAGCCCCCAAACCCCTCCTCTGCACTTAAAAGCATTCAAAACACCAAGTTTGACTGTTTTGAATGCTGTCATTTTTTTTAATCTGGCGCTGAGTACCCGGAAGTGATGTCATTACATCACTTTTGGGTTTTTATTGGATTTTTATTGAACTATTGGACCCGATCAGAGCCGAATGCGGTTTTGCAGGCTGGTTGCCCGGGTCTCCCGGTGGGACGGGAGACTGGGGTGAGCCGCGGAAGTCTGTTGGAGGGGAAGAGGACGTCCCCTCCCGCTCCTTGTAATGACAGCCGAGTGGTTTCTCAGCCGCATTGGTTGTCATTACAAGACAGCCGACCCACAGCTATGGACGCCAGTATCAGGGTGATGCCTCTAGCTGCAGTCATTACTCCGGTACAAGCACTTTTCCGAAATATCGGCAATATCAGTAACCTCAGGGGCTGATTCCGATATATCAGGGGAAAGTGCATATCGGCCCTCGATATATCGGCTTTGCCGATAATTGGTCGATCCCTAGGGTGTACTCACTTTTACTGTATACTGTATGTCCCACTGTTGCTGACAGTGGAGGTAAATAATGCCCCAGGGGACATTCGGCCCCTGGGCCACAGTTTGGAGACCAATACCATTAATAGATAAAATGAAGAGGACAGAACATTTTTTCTGAAAGTGAGAAAGTATTTACAACCTGACTTCTTTGTTGTCCACGTAAGTTGGAATTTTTTTAGGATTGGCAGACAAACAAATCATTCTGCTTCTAATCTTTTAAATATTTTGTCACCTGGTCGTAGGGATAAATCAAATCAGGCAGTTCGATCTTAACATTTATGTTTATTTTTACAAATTCCACAACTAGTGTGCTGATTCTCAGGACCTTTCGATAGTAAAACTCAAGTTCAGGTCTTGTCTGAAGTTCCTGAGCATTTCAGCCCGAGGTGTCCTACTGTCATGAGAACTGACCTCTGACCACAGACACTTAGATCTCCTCGATCTGTCTTATTTACACAACATTCCACTCTGGAACCCGGGGAAATCCAGCTAGTCCTGGACATGCTTTGCTTCCTTCCACACAGTCAGGAGAAGGCTGATGAAGGGTAAATCGTCTGTACTAAGGCCAGGTTCATGTTTATCTGTGTCTGCTTTTGCCCTTTTTTTTAAATGTGCATTTTAGCACATTTTCATTATTCTCCTGGGAATCACAGCAGATGAAAATGCACAGAAAATCAGACATGCCTTATTTTTACCAATGCAGCTCACAGATGTAAATGGCCTTATTGGATTCAATGTATGTTTATGACACATGTGTCTTTGTACGAATCAGCCCTTAAAGTATTACTTAACCCACAACAGTAACATCAGTCTGTATATGCAGTAAAGCAAGCTTGTTATACTGTGGAACCTATGGGGTTAATCCTCTGCATTGTGTATAAAGGCTGTTTGATCCTGTCTTCTCTGATCCTCCTCTTCTTTCACTGTCTCCAAAAAATAAAATGATATTTTCAGAGCCAGGGGGCGGGCTGCACATGCTCAGTTTGGTGTGTATTGCTAGAGAGGTTTTTTTTTTTTTTTCTTGGGGGCCAATCAGCACTGTCCAGACATGTCCAGACAGAGGATCAGGGAAGAATGAAAACTCCTCCTGCAAGCTTTACTAGGAACAGGTACAAGTCACAAGACTGCTATATACTGTTGATGAGAAAAGGTATTTATCAGTTTATATTTACTAAAGTCATTGCATTTCCATGTTCTGTGTACTGTGTGAGACCAGATATTGTGAAAGCAGGCTCCTGGGGTTTAACACTTTAAAGAGTGAGCTCACAGAAAAATAAAAAGGTGCGCTAACTCCAAATATTCTGGCGACCCCTCCAGATCCCGCTGCATATAGCAGCCGTGATGCCCTGCTGGGCCGGGGCCACTCCCCCTGCACGTCTTTTGCCATGTACGTGTTCATCAATGCCCGGGACCACGCAGAGGCTGCAGTCACGTGAGGATCAAATGCCAAGGCAGTTCCCCAACTCAGAGATTAGCCTTACACTGTGTGCAGTAATACATGTATGGATTTTCTCTTAGCCTCTTGTCGACCACCCCACATACATTTACTACGGGTGGCCACTCCCCTGTGTAGAATAACATACAGGTACATGATTCTGCACTTCTGGGGCATGCACATGCGCCACCGGTGACCTGCTCCCACTGTGATTGGACACAGAAGGAGCCAATTAGCAGGTCCTGCTGACTCGATGTCCAGCAGCATCCAGCGATCGTTCGGGAGAGGCGCAGAATGGTGGTCTGCCTATGTAAACAAGGCAGATCGCCGTTCTGTTAGTAGTGGAGATATAGATCCTATGTTTCTGCTAATAGAGATAGAGATCACTGCCTTCTCACAGTAAAAACACATCCCCCACAGTTAATAATCACTCCCTAGGGACACATTTAACACTTTGATCGCCCCTGATGTTAACCCCTTCCCTGCCAGTGTCTCTAGTACAGTGACAGTGCATATTTTTCACACTGATTACTGTATTAGTGTCACTGGTCCCCAAAAAAGTGTCACTTAGTGTCCAATATGTCCACTGCAATGTTGAAGTCCTGCTATAATACGCTGATCGCCACCATTACTAGAAAAAAAAAAATAAATAAAAATTCCATAAAACTATCCCATAGTTTGTAGACGTTATAACTTTTGCTCAAACCAATCAATATACGCTGTTTGGGGTTTTTGTTTACCAAAAATATGTAGCAGAATACATTTTGGTATAAATTGATAAAGAAATTAGATTTTTTACATGAAGGGGGGTAAACCTTCCGGAGCTGAAGGGGTAAAGTGCTGTCCCGTGTCACTAAACTGATGTACATTGCATTTCGGAGGGACTCTGCTGAGCCCATGCCCTCTCCACCAGTCCGGCATACCTCTGTTACCTCACTCCCAGTAACAGAATGCAGACCCACCACGCACATAGCATGGACCTCATGTGTGCACTTGTTAACGCCTTACATTCTATAACATGTGACCAGGTCATGGATCTCTGTAATGTGGGTGCAGTTCCGGTTGTTATTGGAAAGCAACCACTAGGAAGGGAGCCAGAACACCGACCCCCTCACTACTTTTTTTCCCTGTTTTTTTCTGGAAAAAAAATGAAATTTGTGGAAAAATTTAAAAATAATTCAGTGTGGAGTAGTTTTACGAATTAAAAGTCATTTTGTTACACTGGTAAGGCAAAATTAAGTGTATATTAAAGTTTAATGCTTGAAATAAGTGTACAGCTTATTATTAAAATGTTTAATTAAACAAATTAACTAACAAGGACTGTATATGTTTAAAGCAATTCACCTATCCATGAAAATAGGTAACCATAACCACCCCCCTTTCCCTCATAATCATGTAAAAGTTTCCTGCCAATATGCATTTTCAGTAATTGACAATGTTGATCCAGGAGCATATATTGGTCTATGAAGAGCTTAATCAATGTTCTCCTGATTTTCAGAAGACATTTTATCTATAAATGTAGGGATTGTGTGTTTTTGGGAGGCGGTAGTTTGTAACAATTCCTTACTTGAAGATGCTGCTGGTGAAAAAACACTTTGTGATGATCCAAAAGAGGCAGAAAAAGTATTTCTAGAATGAGAACTCTGGAGGGGAAAGCTACTTGCACTTTGATGATCCTCATCATTATATTCTATAAAGTGTTTTTATTGTCTTTAGGGCTCCTCTGCCATGCCAGGATGTGTTTTATCATCTTTGTAGCATTTGGAAAAGAATATTTCTTCTCACAATATTTGCAAATTGCAGCTTTGCCCTCAGCAGAAATTGCACTGTGTATTTTTTTCCAAACCCTTGATGTTGGTCTCACCATTTTACTGTGAGGAGGGAAAGAAAAAACAATTTACTGACAGACTATACTGAAAATTATACTGTGATAGTGAAGCACATTAATATGATTCATAACTAATTTGTCAAAAAAATGTACCCCCCTTACCTGTCAATTAACCAATTCAGGCAAAATCATGTAAATAAACGTCGGCTGATTTTGCGTGGTTATACCGGGATGATGCCTCTAGTTATCCAGAATGCGAATCTTACACGTTCAGTAGAGGGAGGTTAGGGGAGGTTGAACCTCCCCTAACCGCAGCAGCTCCTAAACAATCCTAAAAGCCTATGTGCACAATGGACACACAGGCTTTAATGGAGTTGAGTTTAGGAGCTTTGGCAAAAAAATGCCAAAAGCTCCTAAACTCAAGTTTAGGAGCTGCTAGTGTACATGGAGCCTTAAGTCTCGTACACACGCAACGATTGTTGGCCGACCAATCGGCCGTCTTTTGTCCAGTGTTGTTGTGTTGGTTGAAATGTGCTCTAGACTGCACACAAATTTTTTCGGCCAACAACAACCAACTTCAGAAGTGATGTCATGTGCTGGTTTACTTTCCGTGTGTTTTTCCTTCTCTGAGCATGCCCAGTCTTGCTCATCTGATTTTTGTCTGCCGAAATCTGTACTGACTGAGGAACAATCGGCCGTTCTGTTGACGGCCAACAAAAATTTTATAGCATGCACACCAGATTTTGTTCGGCCGAAAAGTCGCAGTCGGTTGTCGGAAGCATCATACTAACAAGCCGACAATCGGCCGATCGGACGTTGGCGAAAATTTATGGCCAACAATCGGTGCGTGTGTACGGGGCTTTAGTATTATTTTTGTAGCATGGTGTTAAAAAAATACATAACCCCTGTCTTGTTTTTCTCCCCGTTACAACAAATGGACAAATTGGATACAATATCCTGCATGATTCCTTTTGAGGCTAAGTTAGTTTTGTCATTTAGAGTATGTACACACCTCTGTGTTTTCTGTGTGTTTTTGATGAATATGATTGTATTCTAATGTTTCTAAAAATACTTGTGTTCTGTCACTTTCAATGCACAAAACATGAGAAACATATAGAAAGCAAGTGCAAAAGTCTTGAATGACATTCTAAAAGCATTAAAGCGGAGTTCTGGGCACAGAAATTATTTTTCAACAAACATACCCCCGGGACAGTCAGGGCTAGTACATTCCACAATGGCTAGCCTCTGATCTGTCCCGGTTCGCACTTACCTTTTAGAAGAAATACTTACTTATAAAATTTCTTCCACAGCGTTTCCATCTCTCTTGTGGGCAGCTGAAGCCGGCGCGGTCCTCTTCAGCGTCTTCTTCCGCGTCTTCTTCTCCCAGAATGCGCCTACACCGGCCCCTCTCGGTGCGGCGCCGCATTCCTCCACAGCTTCTGGGCATGCCCAGAAGTGACGAGCGGGGCCGGTGCCGTCGCATTGATTCCTGGGAGCGATGATTTCAGCTCCCAGGAATCACTGTGAGACAGGAAGTGACCTCGGAGCCGCGGCGCTGAGGGAGGAAGTACTCTGAGGTGAGTATTTACGATCTTCAATTACAAGGTGAGTAAACAAAAAAAAAAAACCTAACTATCCAATTCCTTTTCAGGTGATGTCGAACTAGCGGACGGGCACAAAAAAAAATATCGATTTTGTGCCCGGAACTCCGCTTTAAGCTGACCTTAAACCATACCTGCTTCAAGAATGCAGCAATTTAGTTCATTCTCAGTTTAACCACTTACCGCCCGCCCGCCGTCATATGACGGCGGGACGGTGCGGCTATTATCCTGGGCGGACGTCATATGACGTGACCCAGTAAATGCACGGCAGGCGCGCGATCGCGGGCGCGCCGCCGTGCACTGCCGGTGTCGGCGTGTCCCCGGGACACAGCCGGTCACCGGCAGGGGGGAAACAGCCAATAGGCATGGCTGTTTCCCACGTGATCGGCTGTGTTCCAATGACACAGCCGATCACAATGGAGGCGCCCGGGAGATGACCGCGCATGCGCGATCGGGAGCGCGCAGCGCGGTCATGTCGGTGGCACTGTGTTCCGTAGGAACACAGCTGTCACCGGCGGTAGTAAACAGTCACTGACAGTGACAGTGACTGTTTACTATGTGATCGGCTGTGAATCCATTCACAGCCGATCACAAAATGTAAACAAAGAGCAGTAACTCACTGTTACTAGCTCTTCTCCCCTCATACAGCTTCCAGTATGAGGGGAGAAGAGCTAGAAACATTGAGTTACTGCTCTGTACCCCTGTAAAAAGTAAAAAGCACACAAATAAAGGTCCCCCACACACAGTCCTCAGCCCCCCCCAATGTCCCCTGTCACCCAACAGTCACCTCATCAGTGCCCAGAAATTGACACCCATAAGGCTACGTTCACATGTGAGAGTAGCGATCGCAGGCAGAATAACCGCGATTCTGCCCGCGATCCGGAAATCATTGCAAATCGCGGGACGCCTGTGCTTTGCCCGTGATTTGCAATAGCACCCCAAACGCTGTGCGATGTTGCCGCCATTTCCGCCTGCTGAATCGCGGTAACATCGCGCAAACATCGCATGATGCCCAAAAAAGGTACAAAGTTTCTTTGGGGCGTCATGCGTTGTTTGCGTGATGTTACCTTGATTCGGCAGGCGGAAATCGCTGCAACATCGCACAGCGTTTGGGGTGCTATTGCAAATCACGGGCAACGCACAGGCGTCCCGCCATTTGCAATGATTTCTGGATCACGGGCAGAATCGCAGTGATTCTGCCCGTGATCGCTACGCTCACATGTGAACGTAGCCTAAAATTCACCGGTCACCAGAGACTGCCATCAGTACCGCCGTGCACCATCGCCCGTCACCTGTCACCCATCAGTGACCATCGCCCGTCACCTGTCACCCCATCAATCACCGTCACCTGTCACCCCATCAAACATCGTCACCTGTCACCCCATCAGTCACCGTCATCTGTCACCCTATCAATCATCGTCACTTGACACCCCATCAGTGATCGTCACTTGTCACCCCATCAATCATCGTCACATGTCACCCCGTCAGTGATTGTCATCTGTCACCCCATCAATCATCGTCACTTGTCACCTCATCAATCATCGTCGCCTGTCACCTCATCAATCATCATCACCTGTCACCCCATCAGTCATCGTCACCTGTCACCCCATCAGTCATCGTCACCTGTCACCCCATCAGTCATCGTCACCTGTCACCCTATCAGTCATTGTCACCTGTCACCCCATCAGTCATCGTCACCTGTCACCCCATCAGTCATCGTCACCTGTTTGTCATATACATGCAATCACTTACTGACCGCCTAACGACTATATGCGTCGGCCATTAAAAGCTAAATACTGGAGTTATGGCAGCAGATAGCCCCCATAACCCCGGTATTTTTTGAAACGGCGGGCGGTCGGCTTTCAGATAAGGGTGGTCCCAGTGGCGGATTCGCCGCGGAATTACCCTTACGGTGCAGGGGAAGAGGTGCCCCCCCCCCCTCCTGCCGCGTCCCAGACGTTTTCCCAGCTTACCGGACCCGCCGGCAGCGGGGAAAACTATCCGGTCCCGGATCCTCAGAGACAGGAAGTCGAGTGAGGGCAAGATGGCCCTCACTCAACTCTATGGTCTTGGAGGACCGGAGCTACGTCAAAAGACGTTGCGTAGCAACCGGTTTAAAGGGCCGCTTTTTTTTTTGCTTTTTTTTTTTTCCTCTTTCAACAATTTTTTTTTTTTTTTCTTTTTTAGTGTAGTTGTGAGGTGTGAGGTCTTTTTGACCCCAGATCTCACAATAAAGAGGACCTGTCATGCCTATTTCTATTACAAGGGATGTTTACATTCCTTGTAATAGGAATAAAAATGATCAAAACATTTTTTTTTTTTAAACTGTGTAAAAATAAAAAAATAATAAATAAAATAAATAGGAAAAAAAAAAAAATTAAAGCGCCCTGCCTCCGTTAGCTCGCGCGCAGAAGCAAACGCATATGCAAGTCCCGCCCACATATGTAAACGGTGTTCAAACCATACATGTGAGGTATCGCCGCGATCGTTAGAGCGAGAGCAATAATTTGAGCCATAGTCCTCCTCTGTAACTCTAAGCTAGTAACCTGCAGAAATTTTTAAAATGTTGCCTATGGGGATTTTTAAGTACCAATGTTTGGCGCCATTCTGTGAGCATGCACAATTTTGAAGCATGACATGTTGGGTATCTAATTACTCGGCGTAACATTATCTTTCATATTATGGAAAAAAATTGTGCTAAATTTACTGTTTTCTTATGTTTTAGTTCAAAAAAGTGAATTTTTTTTCAAAAAAATCGCATTTGGAAGACTGCTGCGCAAATATGGTGTGATAAAAAATATTGCAACGATCTCCATTTTATTCTCTAGGGTCTCTGCTAAAAAAAAATATATAATGTTTGGGGGTTCTAAGTAGTTTTCTAGCAAAAAAAAATGATTTTAGCTTGTAAACACCAAGTGTCAAAAATAGGCCCAGTCTTAAAGTGGATAAATGGACAACTTTGTGTAAAGCGCTACTTGGATGTTAGGCCTATGTATGTGGCCAGGCTGTGAAAAAGTGTTACACATGTGGTATCGCCATACTCAGGAGGAATAGCAGAATGTATTTTGGGGTGCAATTTTTGATATGTACATGCTATGTGTTAGAAATATTGCATAAATGGACAGCTTTGTGTAAAAAAAATGTGTTTTCATTTTCTTTCCACATTTTCCAAAAACTTGACATATTCAAAAGACTCATTATGCCTCAAAAATTATACGTTAGGCTGTTTGCTTTCCAAAATGGGGTAATTTTATGGGGGTTTCCATTGTCCTGGTGCTCCAGGGCCTTCAAAAGTGAGATAGGTTGTCAGGAAATTATATGTGTAATTTGTGCTCCTAGAACGCCGGACGGGGCTACTTGGATGTTAGGCCTCTGTATGTGGCCAGGCTGTGAAAAAGTCTCACACATGTGGTATCTCCATACTCAGGAGGAGTAGTAGAATGTGTTTTGGGGTGTAGTTGCAAGTATACATGTGCTGTGTGAGAGAAATAACCTGTTAATACGGCAATTTGTAAAAAAAAAAAAAAAAAAAAAACCAAAATCTTCATTTTGCAAAGCATTGTGGGAAAAAATTACAACTTCAAAAAACTCACCATGCCCCTTATTAAATACCTTGGAATGTCTACTTTCCAAAAAGGGGTAATTTGGGGGGTATTTGTACTTTCCTGACTTTTTAGTGTCTCAAGAAATGAGATAGGCCTTCAGTACATCAGGTGTGATCAAGTGTGATCAATTTTCAATGATTCGCACCATAGCTTGTGGACTCTATAACTTTCACAAAGACCAAATAATATACACTTACTTGGGTTATTTTTACCAAAGATAAGTAGCAGTATAAATTTTGGCCAAAATTTGTAAAGAAATTTACTAATTTGCAAAATTTTATGACAGAAACAAAGAAAAATGCGTTTTTTCACAATATTTTCAGTCTTTTTTTATTTATAGCACAAAAAATAAAAAACCCAGTATTGATCAAATACCATCAAAAGAAAGCTCTATTTGTGTGAAAAAAAGGACACAATTTTTGTATGGGTACAGTGTTGCATGACTGAGTAATTCTCAGTCAAAGTGTGAGAGCGCTGAAAGCTGAAAATCGGTCTGGGCAGGAAGGGGGTGAAAGTGCACTGTAGGCAAGTGGTTAATTAAAAAGCAAAAAATTGCAGCTGCTCAAATTATTTTAGAACTAGTAAAGAAAAGGTGCACTTGCGTTTGGCAATGCACTGAACAATTCAAAATATCCCCAGTGCCCCATCCAGTGCTAGGGGATTTTTATATTGTTATGTGGATTGCCCTAGCTACGTGCTCAAATTATTGGTGGTCTTCAGCTGCTTTGAGTGAGGCTGGGCTTCTGATGTATTACTACACAGTAAAGCTAAGCTGAGGACACTCTCCTTGCCCCCAAACTAACTGCTTCCTTTGTTTTATTTTGTTTTTTAAAAAAGGTTTGTAAATGCCCAAAATCAGTGGCGTAGCGTGGGTTGTCAGCGCCCGGGGCAAGGCAAGTAATTTGCGCCCCCTAACCTGCGGACTTTTAGTACTCCCCGAGTCCCTTCCTACAATAGTACTGACCAGCCTGATTTCTATACTGACCTACCAGTCCACAACGCTAACATACCTGATTCCTGTACTGGCCACTACATTGACCTACCTGTCCCCGACACTGACCCTTACAATGACCTACCTGATTCCTACCTGACCACTACACTGCCCACTACACTACACCGCCCACTACACAGAGGACACCACCGCGTCATCGAGCCCTTACAGGGGGCGGGTCGGGGAGGATTGTGAGAGCTTAGAGGAGGCGGGACGGAGGCACATGCAGGGCTGACTTAGAAGACGGCGAGACGGGCTCCAGAAGCGAGGCGGGGCTCTGCCACTGGCCAGCCCCGCTGCCGCACATGACAATGTTGGCCCAATCACAGGGCGCCGACCGGCCATCGTTTAGCCTGAAGATGGCGGCAGCTGAAGTGACACGCTAGTAAGAATTTTTAAAGTTTGCTAGAGTGACACTGGCGTGGGATGCGCCCCCCCAAATGTTGCGCCCGGTGCGGCCGGCCCCCCCTGCACCCCCCAAGCTACGCCACTGCCCAAAATACTTGCCTAAATCTATGGTCAGGTTATGCTCTGGTTTCAGAATATTCTATCTTCTTTCCTGCTTAGAAGGTCCTTCTGTGGGTATCCATGTCACCTCCTGGGTTATTGGCTGTCCAGTACCTACGTCCTTGGAAGTCCGCAGAGGCTGATGATGTCAGGACAATGACACTGGTCTACAACAGTGTTGGACAGCCAGGCGCCAGGGTTGGCACACTGGTGCCAAGCCTTGAGGAAGGAGTACTTCTGAACCCTTGAAACATATTCCTTAGAACCCTGTGACTGAAAAACTTTATATGGACCCTCTAATACAGCCTTCTCAATCAGGGTTCCTCCAGAGGTTGCTAGGGGTTCATTGAGCAATGAGCAGCGGAAGCAAAGCCTACATATTTCCAACTGGTTTCTCAGGTAAGTTACCACTGACAACAAGGATCTTTCAAGCTGTCTGTAAGGTTGGCACTCTTTCTAAGCCCTTGTTTAACAAGGTATCCCTTCTACTAATCATCAATGTGAGGGGGCACTACACAGGCCACCCAAAAAACTGGCATTCTTCCCTCTGACCACCAATGTAAGTGGGGACTTCTCCTACTTACCCTCAGGGTTAGGGGGTTCTTCTTCCCATGCTGACAACGAATGTAGGGGATGTGAGGGGTTACCCCAAATGTAGAATTTGACATTAACTTGTCACGCCAAAAAATTAACACATTTTTTGGGGCTTTTGGTCTTTCATTTCAAAGGAGAAGTACAGCCAAAGCTTATTTGGTTGTACTTCTCTTGTGGATCACAGGAGTGCAGTTCATTCTGCACTCCAGTGACCTTTTTTTAGCAGACAGTGGGCTAAAGTCCACTGTCAGCTGGCATCACAGAGCTGGTCCAAGCTCCGCAAAATCGTAAAAACAAAGTTGGGACTCGCCCACATGCCTGGACTAGCACTCGGCTACCCCCACCCACTCCACAGCCCAGCCCTCCAGTGAGCAAGGGGGAAGGGGGGGGGGGGGCAGAGCAGAGAGCCTGTGACTGACAGTCACCAGCTCTCTGCTCAGGTAGCTCTGAGAACTGAGCGATCAGCGGTGTTTGATCGCTCAGTTCTCAGTCTTAGAGCCGGCGGGGGACAGATCCACATAGTTAAATATGATTCTGAAATTAAAAAAAAAAAACAAATTCTCTTTTAAAGTAAAGTTCAAAAACCTCACCTTTTGCAAGGATTTTCAGCACTACCACAGAAAATAAATTCTTTACTATCCTGGCTCTCAACTCTGCTCACCTTGGACTGCACAGGTTCAGGTTCAAGTTACCCACCATCTCTTAGTATTGCTATAAGTCCCCAGCCTGGTCAGATCTGATTACCTCTCCATGAGGTCAGGTTAGAAACTCTTCACACATATATGCTGCTCCAACAGCAGCTTGTCTTCAGGGGGAAGGAGCCCTGAATAACAGACGACCCTTTGATTATAAAGGCTTTTTACACCGGCACCACCAGACTGCCGTGTCTAGTAAGACGTGGACATGGGGTTAAAGGCTTCATCCCTCCCAAGACTCTTTGAAGCCTGGACTCCAGAACCCAATCCAGGAGTTGCCAGTCCTGGAGAAAACTTTAAAACCAGTTTTCTCCACCAAGAATAGCCAGCTTGGAGCCCCTAAGCTGCGCCAGCAAGAAAACCCTGTGTGACATATACCCCATCTGATACCATGAAAAGGTGTAGTACTGCAACAGAGGGTTCTTTTTCCCATGCTGACCACCAATTTATGAAGGTTCTTCTTGTACTGCTGACTACAAATGTAAGGGGTTCTTCCTCCATTATTGAGTGACTGCCAATGTAAGGCAGTTCTTCCATTATTAACTGCAAATGTATGAGGGTTCTTCTTGTATTGCTGACTACAAATGTAAGGGGGTTCTTCTTCCATTATTGGCTGCCAATGTAAGGGGGTTCTTCTTACATTATTAAATGCCAATGTAATGGGGTTCTTCTTCCATTGCTGACCACAACTATAAGGGCATGCATTTTCCTTGAACGTGAGTGGGTACTACACTTCTCCACAGACCCCCAATGTAAATGGACACTACAATCTACACTTCTCTACCGGCGATTAATTTTATTCGTTTTACTTCATGATTATTACTGAAAATAATTTAGTCATATATGCTGGGTATGCCACATTCCTTTATTTATTACATTTATAAATTACCAATCATGCTAATGTACAGTGAACAGTAGTAAACCTGAAAATATTTCATGGGTACCACTCCTGTAAAAGGGTTGAAAAAAGACTAACAAAATAAAAAAAATTCCCAGCTCACTTACCAACCAGCCTGCAACAAACCAAATTATCCTGTCTAACAGGTTCATGTTAAAACCAAGGGTTTAGTTTTCACACATTTGGAAATGTATGCATAAACTGCAAGGGCACTTCACAGCACCCCAGTGTACTGCAGTCCTAACTTGAGAGCCTCCAAAATTGGAGCACATATATAATATTGGATAGATTAAGGGCAAGTATGCCTAGAGGGAGCCCACTCCTCCTTAAAGGTATAGGAACACACTGGAAACCCAGCAATAGCACAATAGCAGTGAAGGTATCCAGTGCATCCTCTCTCCAATTCACCAGTAGTACAAATGGCAAAAACCTCAAGTTATACATGATCTAAAATTTTGTGGAACTTTCTTCTCTTTCTTTTACAAAAGCCTTTTTAAACCTGGGTGCCTTGAGGTTTTATCAGGGGTGCCTGCATATCATCCTTGTTTGATCCTCCATCAGCTTTGGGGTCTCATTAGCTGAGTGATGGAGAAAAACTGAGGGAGAAGAGAAACATTGGAATACTAGTCAGTACCAAAAAATTGTATTTTCTTTGGAAGAATGAATCACCCTAAACGTTGGATGTCCTACGTGAATTGATGTTGCTGCATTATGTAAAACTATTATGATAGTTTTTACATTTTAGAGTGGGGTGCCTCAAAACTGTCCATAATTGTGGATGGTGCCTCAAGATTGTACATCATTTTAACCACTTCCGCACTGCTCACTAGAGCTGTACTGCGGCAAAGTGGCTCGATAACGTCTGGCGACGTAGTACTACGTCACCAGACATTCTCCTCTCTGGGCGGCGCGCACGCGCCGCCGGAGGCTCGCTCCCGCTGTATTCAGTCACAGCGGGAGTCGTGCCAGGGGAGGAGCAGCGGCGATCGCCGCTGCTCTTCCCCGATCGTCGGGGAATCGAGTGTGGAGATCCGCCTGCTTGTGTAAACCCAACGGGCGGATCTCCTAAGTGACAGGCAGGGTCAGATTGCAGGGTTTAGCATAGCTGAACCTGCGATCTGTGCCTGTGTCACACAGTCCCCTCCCCCCACACACATCAGTAAGCACCAGGCATACATTAACCCCTTGAAAAATTAACCCCTTCCCTGCCAGTGTCATTTTTACAGTAACAGTGCATATTTATAGCACTGATTACTGCAGTAATGTCACTGGTACCCCCAAAAGTGTCAAAAATGTCAGTCAGGGGTCCGATCTGTCCGCCGCAATGTCGCAGTCCCGCAAAAAAATCGCAGATCGCCGCCATTACTCGTTAAAAAAAAAACACCAAAAATTACATAAATCTTTCCCTTAGTTAGTAAACACAATAACTTTTGCGCAAACCAATCAAAATACGCTTATTGCGATTTTTTTTTTACCAAACATAGGTAGCAGGAAACAAATTGGCTAAAAATTTAAAAAAATTTTGATTTTTACATTTTTTTTGGGGGGAATTTCATATAAGAAAATGTGAAAAATATTGTTATTTTTTCAAAATTGTCGCTCATTTTTGTTTATAGCGCAAAAAGTAAAAATTGCACAGGTGATCAAACACCACCAAAAGAAAGCTCTATTTGTGGGGAAAAAAAGGACGTCAATTTAATTTGGGTACGGCGTCGCACGACCACGCAATTTTCAGTTAAAGTCGCACAGTGCCGAATCGCAAAAAGTGGCCCAGACGTAAGACAGCAAAATCCTCCGGTGGTAAAGTGGTTAAAGGGTGACTTGACTAAAAAAAAGTCGATAAACACTGCTTTGCAGCAATATAAACCTGGCAGAGTTTATAACTGGTCACCTCTCTATCCTTTAAAACTTAAAAACAAAATTGACTTTAGATACATTTTACGTCTTTTGTGTCTTTGTACTGTATCTTATGGCTGTCTCACCCTCAAGATTTATGTTACATTGTTACTTTTGCTTTTATGTTCCCAAACCATACATCACTATTCATGTGTAAGTTTTATGTTGAATTTTGAGCTATGAAAGCCTCCCTAAGAGCTGGAAACTGTCCAGTCTTGTTGTCCTTCTTGCTCTTCAGTAGGAAGTGATACATAAGAGTGAAAATCCTTTTCTACCTGTGAGCTACAGTCACTCAGTCTGTCTGCCCGCAGCAATGTAGTTAAGCCGCGGCTGGTAGAAAGACTTGCCACGTCTTCCTCTCTGTTCTTCTGAAAAATCAAATGGACAGGCATGTTCAGTGTGACAAAGTGTGGTGAACCATGGCAGCCAATTCATCTTTTACTGATCCAATTGCTTTGGGTTACTGCCCTGCCCGGTACACACATACTCCCAGGGGCATAGTTTATTATAGAGGAAATATAGGGGAGGCACCTAAGTTTCTTAAAGTCTAAGGCTAGCCATACACGTATAGATTTCAACGTTCATTCAGCGTGGGTGGAGGAATCTTGAATGGCAGCTTTTTTTTTTTTTTTGGGCGGCCGGTGTAACGTTAAAAAACCCTACCCTGTGAAAATTCCCTACCCTTATCACTTCCTGTGCACGTACGTCTTTGAACAGCAGAGCAGCTTCCCACTGCGCATGCTCACAGCTGCGGAGGGTAGGGAATTTTCATGGGGTAGTATTTTTACACCGCGTCATATATCAGCTGTTGGCGCACGTCCCACTGCGCATGGGCAGCCACTACATTAAATCATGTCCGCTCCAACATTGAGATTTCCCTATGGGCGTGCGTCATTCATCAGCAGGTGCGGCGTCCCACATGATCTCGGCTCCGTGATTTATATTTTCATAGACCCGCCGCCGCTTTTACATTTTGGAGCCGAGATCAGGGAAGTCTGACGGGTTGGAGCGGAGATGATTTAATGTTAGAGCGGAGATGATTTAATGTACGCGCGGCAACAGCTGATGCGGTGTAACGTTAAAAAACACTACCTAGTGACAATTCCCTACCCTCCGCAGCTGTGAGCATGCGCAGTGGGAAGCGGTTCAGCTGTTAAATGACGTACGTGCACAGGACGTGACGAGGGTAGGGAATTTTCACGGGTAGGGTTTTTTCACGGAACACCGGCACCAGCGGCTGTCAGAATACCCCTAAATTGTCTACATCTCATTGGATGCAGTCACTGTTTGGCAGCAATATTCCATCCAGCTCCATCAACCAAAGTCGATTGAAAAAATCAATCTTTGTCAAGCCAGGTGACAGAAAGGCCACTCATGGCTTAAATGTTGGGCCACTTCAACAGACCTAAAGTTTATGTAAACCATCACCTTGTAAGGGTCCTTTCACACGGGCTTTCCACCCGGCGAACTCCGTTTTGCTTAGTTGGGATCGATCCCCCAATCCCCTCTGAGCAGGTGGATGACAGGTCCGTATCTGCTTACTTTGCAGAGACAGAACTGTCAGATCCCCGCTCTCCTCCGTTTTCATACAATCCTATCCGATCCGATCCTCCAGACAGATGGAAAATAGGGTTTCCATCTGTCTGGATTTCACAGACAGGATTGGATCGGATAGCGGCGGCTGTCAACGGAGATGTCACTGCTGACATCCGCCGATCCATAGGGATGCATGGAGCATTCGATCAGGTCCGCCTAAAAAAACTGACAGGCGGACCGGATCGGAAAGCCCGTGTGAAAGGGGCCTAAAACATCCCATTCAGTTTAAAATAGAAATGAAGTCAAAACATTTGTGTATAAATATAAAAAACATTATAAATACCTCCCCCCCCCCCTTTTTTTTTAAATAAGTGAACTCATAGTAGTTGATTTACTAAAGGCAAATAGCAGTTGCTCCAGAGCTTAGTAAATGAGATAAACATTCACTTTGCAAAAAATACCCAATTACGTGCAAGAAAAAAAAATTGCTTGCACATGATTGGATGGAGGAAGTCAGCAGAGCTTTTGCTCAGTTACTAAGCTTTAAAGCAACGGCTCTTGTAGAGTGCAACCGCACTTTGCAAAGAGCACAGTCTATTTGCCTTTAGTAAATTCACCCCTAATCTCTGTTCTCAGCTTCAGCTGGGGGAGGAGAAACAGCAGCACGCTGATCTGCCCAGTGAATGGCTTTGCAGGGAGGGCGTGTCAAGCCTGATCATTGGAGGAAAGCAGGCTGAGTTCCCACCACAGCCAGAAACTGCCTACGTTGTGTTTCTCCTGCTTAGTGTGGTCGGTTTTGTTTTATAGGAAAGCAGAGGAACTGGGAGTGACACCAGGGATTTCACACAAAGGAAGCAATACAAAGAGAACAGGATACTTGTTCATACAAGTACATGGTACAGCAATTACGTAGCAGGAATATGAAATGTTCAGTTGACATATTCTGTAACCCTAGCCAAAACCTTTTTTTCTTGGATAGACTAGGAGAGGGTTAGAACCTCTGTCAGTTTTTATATTTTAATAGTTTTTATTGAAGTTTAAGCAAAACAAACCAAATAAACCAACAAGATCACAATTACAAAGTATAGGAGAATGATTGGTTGTAATTCCAATACAATACTGAGGTACTTGATACATACGTACATATGCAGATTATAATAAGTACAGTCAACATTGTGAGCTTGAGTGGGAGAGAAGGGATTGGAACATGTTGGGGGGGGGGGGGGTAACAATCATTACAATAAAGGTGGTGAATGGGTAACAAATCAAGTACCGATTCCCATCATTTTTCTGTTTTCAATTAAGTTATCATACTGAAACCGTACAGTTAGGATTTTGGAACCATACAGCCCACGTTTTAGATAACTTAAGAAGAGAAGAGGACCTTAGAGCAAAGCGCCTTTCCATCTTACATTGTTAGTTAAGATCTGAGATCAGATTGGAGAGTGAGGGAATTAATCCAGACTTCCAGAGTCTAGTAATATTGATTTTTGCTGCATATAGTAAGTGTATAATAAATGTTCTGGAGTTGGTAGGGAATTGTTCCACACCCAGGTAAAGAAATGCTAATTTGGGATCTGCCTGGGTTATTTTGCCCGAGATCTCAGAAATGAATGTGAAGACTTTATTCCAAAAAGATTTAATTGATTTATATATGATGTGAATTAAGGAGCCCGTTTCACCGCAGGATCTTCAGCAGTGTGATGGGTGAATAGGGTATATTTTAGAAAGTTTAACAGGGGTTAGATACCATTGGTGGAGAATTTTCAAGTATGCTTCCCAATGATTGGCACAGTGGGGTGCTTTAATTATTGATATAAAGGCCTTTTAACACATTGGTTCTGGGATGGCCTGTTTCAGGATAAAGTCCCATTTGGACAGGGGGGGGGGGGGTGTAGGGATGGTGCTAGACTACTTTGCACCCTAGGCAAGACTAGCTACTTGCACCCCCCCCCCCCCCAAAAAAAATAAAAAAAACACATTCCCCCCCCCTTCCTGTACATAATGCCCCCCCTTTAACCCCACTCTCCCCATTTAACCCTACACCCCTTCATGTACACACTGCCTCTCTTTAACCCTACACCCCCTTCCTATACACATTGCCCCCCTTTAACCCTACACCCCCCATTCTATACACACTGCCCCCTTTAACCCTACACCCCCTTCATAAGCAAAGTGCCCCCTTTACCCTTCACACCCCTTCTTGTCCACACTGCCATCCACTCCCTCCACTGCGCTTCTTTAATTCTAAACCCCCTTTCTGCACAAACTGCCCCACTTTAACCCTACACCCCCTTCCTATACACATTGCCCCCCTTTAACCCTACACCCCCCATTCTATACACACTGCCCCCCTTTTACCCTACACCCCCTTCATATACACACTGCCCCCCTTTAACCCTGCACACCCCTTCATATACAAAGTGCCCCCCTCTCTAGAGGTGACATCCATTGGGGATAAGGAGGTGACAGGAGAGGAATGTGGCATCGGCCATGGCTGCGCCCTAGGTGGCAGTGCGCCCTAGGCGGCCGCCTAGTTTGCCTAGTGGTAGCACCGGCCCTGGGAGGGGGTTTTATTTGGGAGTATTTTATGGACAAAGTGGGAATAAAACTGGGATATCCCTTTCCCTGGGTATTTGTTTGCATGAAATAATTGGTAGGATAGCAACAGAAGAGTAGTCTAAGGAGAGATTTTATGATGTTGTAAACAATGATGAATTTTTAGATATGTAAAGTAATTGGAGGGAAGAAGTTTAAACTTGGTTTGGAGGTAAAGAAACGATGCTAGCTCATTGTTTATATAGAGGTCTCGTAAAAATCGTATTCCTTTGTTTTTCCATGAGGTTATATTTAGGGATTTCGTCGTACCATGTAAAGCGTCGCTGTTTAGTGGTACCAGTCTGTGTTCTGGAGTTTTATAGGAAAGGAGGTTAGACCAGGTCTCCATAGACGCCTTAATACACGGGTGGCTTATGTTGGGGGATTAATGTTTAAAGAGCTAAGGAGAAAGGTGTCTTGAGGTGAAAGAGGTTTAAAAAAATAAAGGTTCCATCATGGACCAAATTTTTTCCTTAGTGGGGTGCCACCAGAAATAAAGTTGGCCCAAAAGGGTAGCTTGGTGGTAATAGTGAATATGAGGAAGACTTGCATCTCCATTGGCTGAGGGGCGTAGTAAAAACTGGGTGGCGTATCTCGGGCCTCTGTCAGTTTTTATGTTGTGTCGCTATTGGGAGATTTCACCTTACTTCCTGTTCCTAGTCAGGCTCCATTTACACTTCACGATTTGGAATTGTGGGCAGAATCGCCGCAATTCTGCCCATGATACCAAATTGCGTGGCAATCGCTGAACAATGTGCAATGCGTGTTTGACTGCCATCTTCCCGTAATGGCTCCCCAAACATGATGTCTTTCTGCCTCGATTGTCGCACGACAGGAACAAATCATGCTTTTCAAAATCATCTGAAGCTTGACGCCCAAAAAAGAAGCAGGAGCTGATTTTCAGGCGACAAAGGCGCATAGGGAACCATATTCAAGTGAATGGGCTGGCCCATGGGACATGCACAATTGCATGCAAATCGCTACAGAATATCACATCTCAAGAATGCTCATTACCGCTACGCAATGATGTGAAAGGGGCCTCATTGAGACATGATCTAAAAAAAGATTTCTAAAAAAAAAAGAAACAAAGGCAAAAAAAAAAAGATTTCTACATGATACCTTGTGTTGCAGGGTGCGATTGGGCGAACCAGAACAGGCATTACAGCCCACACCACATATATATGTGCCCATGACTGGCCGAGGTTTCTGTGCTGAGCATGACAAAGGCAGACAATGTTTAACCTGGGTGACAACGATGGCTCCCTCCATACATACAGTGGGGGAGTGAGCGTAGCCACCCAGGGACAGAAAGTGTGTGATTCAAAGGATTACCATATGAAAATAAAGGGGAAAACCAAGAAAGGAAAACAAATGGAGCCATGACATCTAAGGACTGGTAAGCTGTAATATATTAAACTTTTGTTTTTTTGGGTTTGGATACACTTTAAGAATGCCTGTCACCAGACAGAAGCCTTTAATCGATAATCTTTTTACCAGGACCAACATCCCTTTCTAGGCACAAATAAACCCAGTCACTAAATTCTTAGTGATATCAAATTATTTTCAACATTTTTAATATGCAGTTTTCATTACAATAAAACTTGGTGATCCTGCCATGAATGTCACTGATCAGGCACCTCATACTATAGCAGTAATTGTGTTCCTGCCTTGTTACCCTGGTGCTCGCTCTCTCAATGAAGACTGCAAGGGCCCATGCCAATGCCCATTACACAAGCATAGGCTACTGCTGTCACTATAAAGAAACCAGCCCAGAGCAATAATCTGCATCTGAGCTGAAGCAAGTGCATGTGGAAGACAGAAAATGTCTGAAGAGACTGGAGGAGATCAACAGTGCTGAGATGCAGCAAAGAAAGGAAAATGGTGAAAAAGGGTACTTAATTTAAAATAGCGCTGATTGAATTTGATGCATAGGGGTTGATTTTCTAAAGGCAAATAGACTGAGCACTTTGCAAAGTGTCGCTGTACTCTGCAGTTGCTCCAGAGCTCAGTAATTTGAGCAGTAGATTTACTGACTACCATCATCCAATCATATGCAAAAATGCTGTTTTTTCATTTTACTTGCATGTGATTGGGTACTCTTGGGTGAGTTGGCAGAAAAAAAAGGCCTTTACTGTGCCAATGCCACAAAAAAAAAATCCTGGTTGCAATATGCCTGACAACACCTTGATATGCTTCACAGCTTCTGGCACACTGTAATCTGGAGTGAAGGCTTCTTTCTGGTAACTCGACCATGCGGCTCATTTCTGTTCAAATATTTTTGTATTGTGTTCCTTGAAACAACCACACAGTCTTATTCCAGACCAGCCTGTACTTCTCCTGAGGTTACCTGTGGGTTTTTCTTTATATCCTGAACAATTCTTCTGGCAGTTGTGGTTGCAACTTTCCTCGGTCTACCTGACCTGGGCTTAGTATCAAGAGATCGCCAAATTTTCCACTTCTTAATAAGTGATTGAACAGTACTGACTGGCATATTCAAGGCTTTGAATAACTTTTTACATCCTTTTCCATCCATTACCTTGTTACGCAGGTCTTTTGACAGTTCTTTTCTGCTCCCCATGGTT
This sequence comes from Pelophylax lessonae, assembly GCF_965119305.1. NCBI lineage: Eukaryota > Metazoa > Chordata > Amphibia > Anura > Ranidae > Pelophylax > Pelophylax lessonae. Next base: position 281,453,773 of record NC_138773.1, read on the forward strand.
TGGTATTTAGCCTGCTCAGTGCATCCACGTGAGAGCTAACAACCTCATTGGCTATTTATACATGGACATTAATTGCAGTTTAAAAGCCACATATGTGGGAAATGACCCTTTATTTCCATTTTAACCTGTGTTTGTCCCCTTATGTGTCTGTGCCAAGGCCAAACATTCCAGGGTATGTAAACTTTTGATCAGGACCATTTGGGTGATTTCTGTTATCATTAAAATCTAAAAAGGAGTCAAAAACTGTTTGATAATAAAAGGCTTCATATGATAACTATCCTTAAATAAAGGACAGTATTTGGCATGATCAATCATATTTTCAAATATCAGTGCCACAATTTCATGATTTCTGCCAGGGTATTCCATCTTTTTAGCAGAACGGTATAGGCCGCTATGTTCCTCACATCTCAGTCATAATGTCAGTTCTTTGTGACGTTATCCTTCTGTCTACAAGGTGGTTTCCTTCGTCATGTGGAGGTAATAGATACGCTTTAATGAAATTTATCTCCATATTTTGCTCAGTTTTAATGCTGTAGTAACAAGATTCAGCAAAAATGTCATCTCCAGACATAGCTCAAGTCTCCTATTAATCTTATCTCTCCAGCTGATCTCCCTTGCTGTATGTTAGCAGATTTATGTGCTTGAGATAAACAGGGCTGAAAGTAGTTGGGGCTGCTCTGTTAAATTCCGCACACCTTCTACAACTACAGAGACCACACAGATTATATTAGCCGTCAGAAATGTTGATGGAACAGATAAGATTGCAATCAGATAAGTCTGGCCTACACCATCTAAAACTGCACCTGTCACTTTAAATTAATATTTCTATGCTGTATGTAAAATATAAGATATATAGGGTTAGAACCTCCTGCTTTTATCACTGTCTGTGACTTCATTGGGGATATTTCCCCTCACTGTGTCTCTCAATGACACCCCTATGGTACCAGGACAGGAAGGAGCAAACAGAAATGAAATGTGTCCCTGGAAATTAGAGATCGACCGATTATCGGCAAAGCTGATATATCGAGGGCCGATATGCACTTTCCCCGATATATCAGAATCGGCCACCAAGGTGACCAATATTGCCGATATTTCAGGAAAGTGCTTGTACCAGAATGATGCCTGCAGCTAGAGGCATCAACCTGGTACCGGTGTCCAAAGCCGACGGTCAGCTGTCTTGTAATGACAACCGATGCGGCTGAGAAGCCGTTCGGCTGTCATTACAAGGAGCGGGCATCCCCCCCTCCCGCCGCCTTCCACGGCTCACCCGAGTCTCCCGGCCCACCGGGAGACCCGGGCAACCAGCCTGCATGGCCGCCGAAGACCGGATCAAAGTCGCATTCTGCTCTGATCGGGTCTCCGTGTAAAAACCCGGAAGTAAATGTCATGAGTGACATCACTTCCGGGTACTGTCTGGCGCCAAATTCAAAACAATGACAGCAATCAAAACAGCCAAACTTGGTGTTTTGAATGCTTTTAAGTGCAGAGGAGGGGTTTGGGGTCTTTTAGACCCCCAGATCCCTCCACAAGAGTACCTGTCAAATAAAAAAAAATAAAAAAATAAATGTTTTTTTTTTGTACAAAAATATCGGCCAATTTTGGCCGATACCAATATGCATTGACCAAAATATCGGTATCGGCAGCGAAAAAACAATATCGGTCGATCACTACTGGAAATGTGTCTGTCCCCATTGGAACAATTTCCAAGTACTTCCTGTCCCCTTTACTTCCTATCTTTGGGGAAACAGAATGCAAGGAAAATTAGAGAGGTTCTAAGCTAGCTTTTCTCAATCTTTTCAACACAGAGGAACCCTTGATATAACTTTCCGGCCTTGAGGAACCCCTGCTAAAAATGACCAAGTCTTCAACTCATGATACATTAGTGTAATTCTCAGTGGAAAGAATGCCCCTTACACTTGTGGACATTGGGAAGAATTAGCCCCTTACAGATAGCTAAAATGATCAGTGGTGTCTAAGGGAACTTATCTGAGAGGCGGATATTGCTCATTGCCCTAGCAACTTCTGGAGGAACTTTAGATATCCATGCAAGCCTGGTTGAGTAGCAGGGGAGAACTGGGCCAGGGGGCAGGGGGGCAATTGCCCCCTGGGCCGCTCTGATGTCCCATAAAAAGGCTGCACTGCTTCTGCCACAGACATGCCTAAAGGATTCCTGGTGAAGAGAAGTAAAAATCTCTGCCACTGACCTACTGAGTGCGGGATGAAGAAAAGGACAGAGTGCAGGCCTCCCCCCCCCCCCCCAGCATGGATGGTGTAAACTGTGTCTGAGCAGAGGTCGGTTCCATGCCCCACTGGAGACTTTTCTCCCCCAGCCATCTCCGATCAAGCTGTCTCAGATTCAGCCGGTAAGTAGAGAGTATCTGGAGCAGTGCTTCAGCTTGGAATGGGGGTCAGGAGGAGGACGGGAAGAGGGAGACTGGGAGGGGGGCCGAGTCGCTGCACCATGGGCCTCTGGTTTGTACTTGCCCCCTGGGCCGAAAGTTGCCAGTCTGCCCCTGTTGAGTAGCCTTCTTTGCACTATCCAAAATAAAAGGTATTGTAAAGCTTTGTCTGTAGTTGGTCTTTAGATTGTACAGCGTGGGTGGTGCAATCTTAAAGTGGAATTTTAGCACTTTGAATCCCCAAACTCCTGAAACCTGCCTCCCCAACCTATAAAACCTCCAGGTGAATAGCTTTGTCCTGCAGTCTGTCAGTTTAGTGACATCACAGCAGCTTCCTCTTCTTCTTCCGGCAGCAGCAGGCATTTTCCCAGGATTGACGCAATGACATGTGAGCACCGCTCAATCCTATAGTACTGTGAGCCCAGCCAGTGTGATGATGCACCCCCTAGGGGCCTGTAAACAACAGGCTGGGCTCGCAGGAAATAAGCAAAATGAGTTTTGTTCCATCTGAAGAGGACCTTGACCAAGGAGGAAGTTGGGGACACTGCTGGAGCATAGAGAAGGTAAGTAGATATTGGCAATAGGCTTTTTTCCTCTCGGTTATGTGTTGGCTGGCTCCCCTTTATTCACAGCCCCCCGGGACAGACATCTCTGCTGTGGGTTCCCTGATATGTGGGGGAATTTGCATGGCCCCTCCTTTTTTTTTGCCCATGATTGGGATAATATGACCATTGGTAAGTTTTTTTTATTTGTTCTCCTTTTTTGGCTCTTATATTCGGTGGATTTGTTTGCAGATTTTCAGACACCCAGCTGGTAACATCAAACTCCTGATGAAGTGAATTGTGTTTCACAAAAAGTGTTGAGTTTATGATGTTCTTTATTTTTCTGATGTTGAATCACAAATCACATATTATACATCGGTATGAAGCAATTTGTATCTATGTACCAAGAAGGAATACCTTTATTATGCATGTTCAGTTTTGATGCATCTCCTTGCTTTTAACAGCTTTAAGACTGCTCACGGCACTTTTACTGCAGGTGGGCGCTAGATCACGCACATGTATGTGATCCAGTCTGTTCCGGGTTGGGGGCGTGCAGCACGCCGATTCTGTGTTCGCTGTGTCCACCCGAAACAGCGGATTGCGGATTCTGGCACTGGCCGCTTTCAGTGGCTGGGGGATCTTGTGATCACAATGTCAACAAAGCTGGTATGAATTAATTTAAAGTGGAGTTCCACCCAAAAGTTCTTTTGCTTCCTCCCCCCCTCCGGTGCCACATTTGGCACCTTTCAGGGGGGAGGGGGCTACACAGCCGCAAAGCGCCGCCACCGTGGCATGTGTAATCCCCCAGCCGCTGCCTCTGCAACTAAAGGGCGAGTGGTTGGGGGTGATAAACCCGCAGCTTAACCACAAGGTTTTACCTCCCCCCAACCTAACATGTGAATGAGCCCTTTAAATTGACATACACTTTAAAGGAGTTAAAAAGTCTCATGGTTTTTCACCATTACGCATTCTATGCATTAAGGGGAAAAATCTTCTGTGCTTGAGCTGCCCCTCAGACCCCCTCCCCCTTTTTCTTACCTGAACCTGATCGTTCCAGCGATGAGCACGAGCCCAGCGGCTCCAGCCGATGTCTCGGGTCCTCATTGAATAGATTGATAGCAGCAGGAGCCAATGGCTTAATCAAATCCAGTGACATGGGAGCTGGGGGCGGGATTGAGTCCTGCTGTCTGTGTCAATGGACGCAGCAGCGGGATTCGTGAGTGTGCCTGCACAGGTGCCCCCCATGGAAAGTGGCTCCCCCTGGGGGCACCCAATGAAGAGGAGGAGCCAGGAGTGCCGGCGGGACACCCCAGAAAAGAAGGATAACAGCTGCTCTGTGCAAAACCCTTGCACAGAGCATGTAAGTATAACATGTTTGTTATTTCACACTAACCAAAAAAAAGAAAAAAATAACCTTTACAATCACTTTAAGGTCAGGAGCATAGGGCACCCCATTTCTCTCTTTTTACAGAGCTGCAGACCTTCTTCTTCGTTCTTCAGCTGAAAACCAATGTACACCTTGGTGACCAGTCCATATTATAAATGATACTCAAGCAATGATGAAAGTTTATGTTAGATATGTTTTTTAGATTATTTGAAGCACCCATTCTCTGTCATACAACTTGCATGAATTCCTGAGTGTGAAAGCAAATAAAACGCTATCTCAGAAGTGGATTAATCACTTAATCCCTCCTGCTAAAAGTACTTGTAAACACCTCTATAATGAGGATATCACTGATCACACAACTCTGTAAGTGCAGACAGAGATTATTAAACTCATTCATCACATGTTCAGAGTTAAGGGTTTACAATGCAAATTTACTATACTTACTTGCTTTGTAGACACAAAGTTTGAAATTTAAGTAACCCTCTTGGCTAACTTAAAAGATAAGTGCAGGATTCCAAAATAACAAATTGACATACTCACCCAGATCAGATCTATGATGCAGCTGTCCCCCAACAGCTCTACGCCGAGAACTGAGGGATCAGAAACTGCTGATTGCTCAGTTCTAGGTCCGCTGTAATGCTGGCCATACAGGTATAGATTTTAATTCGGAAATTTTTGTTTTAAGAAAATTTATTTGATTTTCTAATTGTTAGTGGGGTCAAAACGATGTCCGTTTTCCACTGCAGTGACGGGAAAATTCGAAGGGGCAGGAAAGAAAACTTTTCTCGATCTAACAAATTTTCAGGCAGTGTATGTGGTTATTGCTCAGAAATTACATTCATTTTAAAATTGAATGTTAAAAGCAAAAGACAATTTTCAAACGACATTTGTCAATTCGTCATGTTTCTGAGATTTTTCATATCTTCTACAAACATTCTCATCCAAAAATCTATAACTGTATGGCCAGCATTATTCCCCGCTCTCTGCTTTGCCCCTCCAGTGCTCACTGTAATGCCAAACTGTGGGGGAGGCGGGATCGGCTGGCTTAGATTCCCAGTGGTGCACTGAGAGCCTGAGCCAGTGGCCAGTCAGGCATCTGGGTGGATCCCAACCTTATTGTTGGTATCCTGCAAACCTGACCGTCTCTGTGACAGGCTTTTGCCCGCTGTCGGCTGATTTTGGGTCACAGGATTGCAGAACTAAGTGCACTTCTGTGATATACACAGGAGAAGTATAGTCAAAAGAGCTTTGGCCATACTTCTCCAAAGATCCAAGCTTTCTGCATAACTCAGATCACTTCATCAGGCTTAATAGATTTCTAAGTAATGGTTTTGATATTCACATATTTAAACGTGGAGTTAAGCTGGATACACACTATCCAACATTTGTGGTCAGATTTCCTTCAGATTTACCTTTTCTATGTAGTGCAAGGGCCTTCCAGATTGCATACAAATTGAAAGTGTTTAGGTTTGACCAGAGATGTATAGTAACGAAGTAGAACTACTTAAGTACTGTACTTAAGTACCGAAATGCGGTATCTGTACTTTCCTAGAGTAGAATTTTTTTCTCCTACTTCCACTTTTACTTCACTACATTTTTTCCATGATTTCGATACTTCTACTCAAGTATTTTTTTTTTGTGCTGCATAGTTACTCGTTACTTTTAAAAAAATTACCACTGCCAGAACAGTAGATGGCAGGTTGCATAAAGCTCAAAAAAATGTGTATAATAAAAGCTGCTATACCAAATCTTTCCAATAAAAAGAAAATAGGAAACAAACAAATAAATGGTGCTACAGCGCTTAAAGTGCATCAAGAAACTACTAACAAACACAGGTTAATCATTTGAATAAATCATTTGAAATAATAAAAAACAATATGATGTTCAAACTTTTGACTTCTTTCTTTAATAACTACATAACACAGTACTTGTACTTCTACTTTCAGTACTTGAGTAGAATTTTTTTTTCAAAACTACTGGTACTTTTTACTTTTAGTACTTAAGTAGCAAATTTTTTGAAAAAACTACTTGCAATACTTAAGTAAAAAAAATGTTGAATACTTTAGTACTTCTACTTAAGTAACTTTTTCTGCGAGCACTTCCACTTCTACTCAAGTCACTTTTTGATCGAGCACTTGTACTTTTACTCAAGTAGAAATTTTGAGTACTTTATACAAGTCTGGGTTTGACCTCATATTATATGGTTTTGGTAAGTCTAAGTGTAAAAGTCTTCAGAAAATCTTATAGTGTGTATGGCCCACTACAGGGAGGGGCAATGAAATGTACACATTTACAAAATATAATTTTTTTCTTGGCCACATACAAAAAGGAACAGCCAATCCTACAAGATTTAACCGCTTGCCGACTGCGCACAGTATATTTACTGCGGCAGTCGGCCCCGGCCAGGCAGAGTGACGTAGGTCTACGTCGCTCGCCTGTCACTCCTTCCAGAGCCAATAGCGGGCGGGCGCGCGCCCGCCTCGGCTCGTTCACGGAGGAGTGCGGGAGTGTGACTGGCGGACCCGATGTCCGCCGGTCACACTACGATCGCCGCTACAGCGGGAGAAAGACAGAGCGGCTTGTGTAAACAAGCCACCTGTCAGTTCTCCCTGTGTAAAAGTGAAGATCAAACAGTTCTACTATGTAGAACTGTTGATCTTTGTTTTTACACTAGTAGACATGTCCCTACACAGTTAGAATCACGCCCCTAGGACACACTTAACCCCTCCCTGTCCAATACTGTTAACCCCTTCCCTGCCAGTGTCATTTTTGCAGTAACAGTGCATATATATAGCACTGATTACTGCAGTAATGTCACTGGTACCCCCAAAAGTGTCAAAAATGTCAGTCAAGGGTCCGATCTGTCCGCCGCAATGTCGCAGTACCGCAAATAAAATCGCAGATCGCCGCCATTACTCGTTAAAAAAAAAAACACCAAAAATGACAAAAATCTTTCCCTTTGTTAGTAAACGCGATAACTTTTGCGCAAACCAATCAAAATACGCTTTTTGCGATTTTTTTTACCAAACATAGGTAGCGTAAAACAAATTGGCCGAAAATTTTAAAAAATTTTGATTTTTACATTTTTTTTTGGGGGAATTTCATATAAAAAAAAGTGAAAAATATTGTTGTTTTTGCAAAAATTACGCTCTTTTTTTGTTTATAGCGCGTGATCAAAAAATCGCACAGGTGATCAAATACCACCAAAAGAAAGCTCTGTTTGTGGGAAAAAAAGGACGTGAAATTCGTTTAGGTACAGCGTCGCACGACCGCGCGATTGTCCGTTAAAGTCACGCAGTAAAAAATCGCAAAATAACCCCTGGTCTTTTAGCAGGAAAATCCTCCGGTGGTAAAGTGGTTAAAGCTGGACATGTCATGTAATTCATTAAAAAAAAAAAACAAATTCCTTCATCCACACATTTAAAATGGATGGAGAAATCTTCGCTGGACGTAACAGAATATGCTGATCAGCTTCTGCATCTTATTGGCTCCGTCCACTAATCGGTGGAACATTTTCCAATATTTCCCTTTGATAGAAGTTTAAACAATCGACTTCTGCTGAGAGGGGAAGACCACACACTGATCAAAATTTGAGCCAACTGTGCTTTAATCAGTGTATGACCAGTTTTAGAATTCAGAACCTCTCTACACACATAAATCAGCAGATTTGCAGAATATTTGTGTACCAGAAACACAGATTGATGGCTAACAGGGTACACCACTCCAGTGGCGTACCTAGAGCATTTGGCACCCGGGACGGATCCTATATTTGGCACCCCCCCAACTTTAAAATGTAAAAACACCCACAAAAAATTGTAATGTGTTCAAGAATATATTTTTTGCACAAATTTCACAGCCCCCCATCACAGTGCCCCTTGCAGTCTGCCCTCCGTCTCTCTAATCACAGTTCCCCCTTTTGCACTCTCTGCCTCCCCTGCACAGTTCTACCTTCAGCATAAATAGATAGCTAATATTATTAGCAATGTGTTTAAGTTTGAGTAATAGATTGGAGACTTGCTAAAGGAGATATTCAGAGACTACAGACATGATACAGGAGATGGTCAGAGACTACAGACATGATACAGGAGATGGTCAGAGACTACAGACATGATACAGGAGATGGTCAGAGACTAAGGGCATGATACAGGAGATGGTCAGAGACTGAAGACATGATACAGGAGATGATCAGAGACTAAGGGCATGATACAGGAGATGGTCAGAGACTGAAGACATGATACAGGAGATGGTCAGAGACTGAAGACATGATACAGAAGATGGTCAGAGACTGAAGACGTGATACAGGACATGGTCAGAGACTGCAGACATGATACAGTAGATGATCAGAGACTGAAGACATGATACAGTAGATGGTCAGAGACTACAGACATGATACAGGAGATGGTCAGAGACTGCAGACATGATACATGAGATGGTCAGAGACTGCAGACATGATACAGTAGATGGTCAGAGACTACAGACATGATACAGGAGATGGTCAGAGACTGCAGACATGATACAGGAGATGGTCAGAGACTGAGGACATGATACAGGAGATGGTCAGAGACTGCAGACATGATACAGGAGATGGTCAGAGACTGAGGACATGATACAGGAGATGGTCAGAGACTGAGGACATGATACAGGAGATGGTCAGAGACTGAGGAAATGATACAGGAGATGGTCAGAGACTGCAGACATGATACAGGAGATGGTCAGAGACTGAGGACATGATACAGGAGATGGTCAGAGACTAAGGACATGATACAGTAGATGGCCAGACACTGCAGACATGATACAGGAGATGGTCAGAGGCTGAGGACATGATAGAAGATAGAAGAGCACTAGGGGGCCGGAGAGCACAGACGAAGCAGAGAGCACTGGAGGAGTTTAAGGGCACGGTGGGGGGGGGGGGGCTGGAGAGAATTAAGAGGGGGTTTGGAAAGAATTGTAGGGGGGTTGGAAGGTGCAGGGGGTGGAGAGCACTGGGGGGGACAGGGAGCACTTGGGGGGCGGGCAGGGAAAATCAGGGGGGTGGAGAGCACTGGGGGGGACAGGGAGCACTTGGGGGGCGGGCAAGGAAAACCAGGGGGGTGGAGAGCACTGGGGGGGCAGGGAGCACTTGGGGGAGGGCAGGGAAAACCAGGGGGGTGGAGAGCACTGGGGGGGCAGGGAGCACTTGGGGGGCGGGCAGGGAAAACCAGGGGAGTGGAGAGCACTGGGGGGGGCAGGGAGCACTTGGGGGGTGGGCAGGGAAAACAGGGGGTGGAGAGCACTGGGGGGGACAGGGAGCACTTGGGGGGCGGGCAAGGAAAACCAGGGGGGTGGAGAGCACTGGGGGGGCAGGGAGCACTTGGGGGGCGGGCAGGGAAAACCAGGGGGTGGAGAGCACTGGGGGGGACAGGGAGCACTTGGGGGGCGGGCAAGGAAAACCAGGGGGGTGGAGAGCACTGGGGGGGACAGGGAGCACTTGGGGGGTGGGCAGGGAAAACAGGGGGTGGGGAGCACTGGGGGGGACAGGGAGCACTTGGGGGGAGGGCAAGGAAAACCAGGGGGGTGGAGAGCACTGGGGGGGCAGGGAGCACTTGGGGGCGGGCAGGGAAAACCAGGGGGTGGAGAGCACTGGGGGGGACAGGGAGCACTTGGGGGCGGGCAGGGAAAATCAGGGGGGTGGAGAGCACTGGGGGGGACAGGGAGTACTTGGGGGGGCGGGAGAAAGCACTGTGGGGAGCTGAAGAGAATAGGGGGGGCTAAAGAACAGGGGGGGGGGTCAGCAAATTAAGTTGTATAGGAGGGGGATGGGGCAGCTGCATATAGAGGAATTGATCTTTCCCTATTCTTCCTGCAGGAGGGAGAGGAGGAGAATTAGTTATTCAGCAGGAAGAATAGAGAAAGATGAATTCCTCTATATGCAGCAGCCCCATCCCCCTCCTATCCAGCACACACACTTGGGCAATGGGCACTCACCTTCTTCCCGCGGAGGCTCCGCCCCTTCTTCCCGCCGCAGCTCCGCCCCCTTATTCCCGCCGCGGCTCCGCCCCCAGCTAGCAGCACGGACTGAAGGAGCTGTCACTGCAGCTGCCTTCACACTGCAGGATCTGTATAAACACACAGGCAGGACACCGGCTGACACCCCCCAGAGCGTGGCACCCGGGGCGGGCCGAAAATTGGTACGCCACTGCACCACTCTATTACTACATTTTGGACACTGATGGGGTAGATTTACTAAAATTGGAGAGTGAAAAATCTGGTGAAGCTGTGCATGGTAGCCAATCAGCTTCTAACTTCAGCCTATTCAATGAAGCTTTGACAATAAAACCTGGAAGCTGACTGGCAGAGATGTATAGTAACTAAGTAGAACTACTTCATTACCGTACTTAAGTACTGAAAGGCGGTATCTGTACTTTCCTAGAGTCTAATTTTTTTCTCCTACTTCCACTTTTACTTCACTACATTTTTACGATGATTTCAATACTTCTACTCCGATATATATTTTTTTGTGCTGCATAGTTACTCGTTACAATTATAAAAATTACCACTGCCAGAACAGTAGATGGCAGGTTTCATGAAGCTCAAAACATGTGTATTATCAGCGCATACGAAAATAAAAGCTACTGTATGTATAAATAAAAGCTGCATTTGAAATAATAAAAAACAATATGATGTTCAAACTTTTGACTTCTTTCTTTAATAACTACATAAGACAGTACTTGTACTTTTACTTTCAGTACTTGAGTAGCAAAATTAAAAAAAAAAAACTACTTGCAATACTTAAGTACAAAAAATGTTGAATACTTTAGTACTTCTACTCAAGTCACTTTTTGATCGAGCACTTGTACTTTTACTCAAGTATGGGTTTCGAGTACTTTATACAACTCTGCTGACTGGTTTCTATGCAGAGCTGTACCAGATTCTGCCAGTTCTAGTAAATCTCCCCCGCTTAGGTTTTTGCTGCTTTTTGTATTTGCTGTAAAACTATATTGATGTCTTACTAATGCAGCCCATACATGAATTTGTTTTTTTTCTTTTAACCAGTGGGTTGTAGGAAAAAACTGACTTGATTCCCCCATCCACACTGAGTCCTCCTAGCTGAGCTGTTGTATTCTGTTGACTCCCCCCACCATCAGAATACACAAATCAGTGCTGCTGGCTATAGCTGGAAGCTCTAATCAAACGGCAGAAATTTGACAGCGCAGTTGTACAGAAGTTGATTTGTAGATTGACTTCTGTACAACCGCTCTGCCCATACATGGATCCAAATTTGGCCAGTCCCTGAAAACTCATCTCTTCAGGGAAGCTTATCATGCCTCTAACTAACAAGTGAACTTTTAACTCTTCCATGAGCTCATTCCCCACAGTTATAACCTTTTGTAGCACTTGCCCCACCCCATTAGATTGTAAGCTCTTATGATCGAGGGCTCTTTCACACAGGTTTTCCAGGTGGACCTGATCGGACCCTTCATTCACCCCTATGGAGCGGTGGATGTCAGCGGACATATGTCCCTTGACATCCACCGCTATCTGATCTGATCCTGTCTGTAAAATCCAGATGGATGGTGGTCCTATTTTCCATCTGGCGGGTCGGATAGGATTGGATAAAAACAGACAGGTGGTCCGTTTTCATCCGATTTCCCCATAGGGGAGAACAGGACTGTGTACAGTGAGCAGAGACGGACCTGCCATCCGCCTGGTCGGCAGGGATCAGCTGAGCGATTCCCCGCTAAGCAAGCTGATTCCGTGCAATCAAGGCGCCCGTGTGAAATGGGCCTAACTCTCTTGTATTTTATTGTATGGTAACTGTATTGCCTCCTTTTAGATTGTAAAGCACTGTGCATACTGTTGGCACTTATTAATCCTGTGTAATAATAATAATGCATGGCCGGCTTAAGAAGCACAGTGAAATGTCTTTGCCCAATCTGGCTAATTGGGAGCTAATTACATATGACTTGGTTGATCCGCTGATCTTGGGGGAATATTGTTCAGGTAAGATAGATTTTCTCTAATTATTGACAATGTTCCCTTAAGAATAGTTTGATGGCAGGGCTGCTAGAACCGGAAAATGGCAATCAGTCTACCCATTTATTACCAAGGGAGGAGTACTTGTGAGGCAGAATTTACTACAAGTACATAAAGCTAATTCCTCATCATTCATCCTCTCTAGTTGGTCAAGGAGATCAAATTAAAATTTCTTTGAACGGTAAGATAAAAGAGGGCTGCATACATTTTCAGCCGTAATTAGAAGATTAGAAGCCACACACTATGAACAAGGTGCCTTAGTTAATCTAGGAGAGGGAAGTTTGCATAGAGTATGAACTTTCAGAAGACTTGATAATCTGTTTTAATGCACAGATTGTTCTGAGGAAAATAAGCCATATGGAACGATTTTGTTTACTGAAAGCTCTGCATTTCCAAAAAAAAAAAAAAGTTTTGGTGGTCGACCATGTACAGCAGCAATTAAAATGTTAATTCTTTTCATACAGCCATGTCCTAGCAATCAGGATGTCTTAACATTTCACACTCATCTGAACTCTCCACCTTGCAGCAACTCAAAGCCATATTACTCTCACCCAAAGAGAACATGCAATCCACAACTCTGGTGGTGCACCAAATAAAGGATGTAAAACACTTCTAGTGCTCTAAATTTTTAAAACAAAAAAGCTTAACATCAAAAATCTTCCATTAATGTCAACATGACCACATCTGGCGTGTTGAATCGTTTAGACGTCATTGGACGTCAGACGTCTCATGAATAGGGATGATCAAACTTTTGAAAAGTTCGGTTCGGCCAGAACATCCGAACTACCCGAAAGTTCGGCCCGGATTTCAGAACCCCATTGAAATCAATGGACCCGAACTTCGGTAATCAAAAAACACCATTTTAAAGCCCTAAAACCCAATAAATGCCCCTAAAAAGTGCCTAGGGTTCTGGGTCATGACCCAGGGACTATTAATCACACAAAAAAAAGTTCTTTAAAATTGTAATTTTTGATAAAAAAAAGCCAATTATTGAAAAAAATAAAAAAAAATTAAAAAAGAGATTTTTTGATTTTGATAGATTTTTGATAGAGAGCCAATTATTAAAAAAAAAATTCTTTGGATTTAGTATCTGGGGGGTCTAAAAAGTGTACCTGTAAAGTTTCAGCTCTGTAGCATGTCCAGAACCAGAAAAAAAGATCATTTTCCATTAGAGCAGGGAACTTGGGACCCCACTTTTACACCTTTATGTTCTTTTTTTGGGGGTTCTGGACATGCTACAGAGCTGAAACTACACAGGTACACCTTTTAGACCCCCCAGACACAAAATCACACAAAAAAAAGTTCTTAAAAATTGTCATTTTTGATAGATTTTTGATAGAGAGCCAATTATTGAAAAAATAAAAAAAAATAAAAAAATTAAAAAGAATAATCTTTGGATTTAGTATCTGGGGGGGTCTAAAAGGTGTACCTGTGAATTTTCAGCTCTGTAGCATGTCCAGAACCATAAAAAAAAGATTGTTTGTATTAGTGCAATTATAGATCTGGAATATGGCTTCTCGCTTTTCACACCTTGCCGGTTTAATAGCAGGCGTTTTTTTTTGGGCATTTTTTTGGGTTCTTTGGAGTCAGGAAAAACATCTGAACTTGTGTATAGTGGTACTGTATACACAAGTTCAGATGTTTTGCCTGCCTCCAAAAACCCCCAAAAAATGCCAGCAACAACACACCTGGGCGTTTTTTTTTTTTTTACGCTAGCGGTTTTTTGGGCATTTTTTTGGGTTCTTTTGAGGCAGGCAAAACATCTGAACTTGTGTATAGTGGTATATATACCACTATACACAAGTTCAGATGTTTTTCCTGCCTCAAAATAACCAAAAAAAAGGCCCAAAAAAAAAAAAACCGCCTGCTATTAAACCGGCAAGGTGTGAAAAGCGAGAAGCCAACATCCTGTGCTGAAAGTGTTCTAATACAAACAATCTTTTTTTTAATGGTTCTGGACATGCTACAGAGCTGAAACTTCACAGGTACACCTTTTAGACCCCCCAGATACTAAATCCAAAGAATTTTTTTTTTTTTTTTAATTTTTTTTTTTTTTAATAATTGGCTCTCTATCAAAAATCTATCAAAAATGACAATTTTTAAGAACTTTTTTTGTGTGATTTAGTGTCTAATCATAAAAAAAGATCATATAGGTGTAAAAGGAGGGTCCCACCATCCCTGCTCTAATGAAAAATTATCTTTTTTTCTGGTTCTGGACATGCTACAGAGCTGAAACTTCACAGGTACACTATACACAAGTTCAGATGTTTTGCCTGCCTCCAAAAACCCCCAAAAAATGCCTGCAACAACACACCTGGGCGTTTTTTGGGCATCTTTTTGGGTTCTTTGGAGGCAGGCAAAACATCCGAACTTGTGTATAGTGGTGTATATACACACATACTTATATGTATATACACACCTAGACATATATAGTTGTGATAGGAGCAGAAATATATTGGTGTTGATTATTTCATTAGCGCAAGTAGTTTTTTCTGCTCCTTTCACACCTATATATGTGCAGGTGTATATATACAGACATGGGTGTGTATATATACACCCTATACACATGTTCAGATGTCATGTCTGACTCGAAACATGTGCTCAAAAAAGCACTAGCAACGCCTGCAGCCAAAAATGCTGTCGGCGGCGAAGCCATATTACAGAAACGAAAGTGACTTCAGAGAAAATAGCTTTTCTCTATAGCGGTCACCCTGCTATGGAAGGGTTTGGTCACCCTGCCATAGCAGTCACTGTCAGTTCACCCTACACTACATTACGGTCACTCTGGTATGGAAGGGTTCGGTCACCCTGCCATAGCAGTCAGGTAACCCTACACTACATTACGGTAACCCTGACACTTCACACTTTCCCTACAGAAACTAAATTTTTGAAGCTAACTAAAGTGTAAAGGAGCACTCTAACTACACTAGATATCCCTTTCCTCACACTAATAAATGCTAAATGACACTTTTAAAGTAAAATTAACAGAACTGCTTCCACTCTCTTCCATGTCCAGTATAACAATGCTAGGAATTTGGCGGGGCTATCTTATATACTGGGGGGCGTATTCACTAATGATTGGACTATGGACCCCCTAGTCACTCCAATCACATTCCTAGCATTCTTCTGCCCCCTCAATTGGCTTTTGCTAATGGTTCTGGTCCAATCACAGGCTTTTAAAGCCCATTTCCTGAACCATTGCATTTTGGTCGGTTCTGGTTGCCGAATTCCGAACTTTTTGGGCAAAAAGTTCTAAATTCGGCCGAACCTCGAACACCCAATGTTCGGGCCGAACCGATGGTCAACCCGAACCGTTCGATCATCCCTACTCATGAATTCTAAATGGCAAAGCATCCCAGGCATGGTCACTCATGCTGGAGTTGTAAAAGAGCTCCACAGAATATGAGCCATCCTGTGCTATAGGAATAAAGTTGCAGGGAAGAAAGAACTTACCTTGACCTTAGCAAATTATAAAGTCTCGGTGTGAAGAATAGATGGCTTTAGATGGACAGGTATCAATCCCCTAGAATGATGGTCGGAAAGATATCTGCATGACCTTGAGTTAGTTGGTGAAGCCCAGGGGCTGGTTTCAAATCTAGCCAGTTGGTGACAATGGTGCACATGTGGAGTTTTCTTTGTTCAGTCTTTAACATAGGAGAGGAAAGGACCAGGTTGTCTCTTAGGGAAATCTTCAACAAGTTGGAAAATCTCCCTGTGGTTTTGACTGCCTCAAGAGTTCCTTATCTCTCCTACAAGATCAGAATGGATGCAACTGCCATTGGAAGTGTGGCATGATAATATTAAGCTATTTTTGATCAACCTACTCCCACATGTATGATGAGTTCTGCATAAGACAAAAGTCCTCATGCCGGTGGGTATATCAAGCACTGTTGGATAGGGAATAGTCTGTTATCCAGGTAAGATATTATTAACCAGCCATTAATGTTAGTCTAATAACAAGCTGGCATGGGAGTAATCTATTCTCACACCCCTCATCCTTCTGCATAAGCATGCACAGGTGTATGCAGTTATCCTTCAAAAAAGAGACTCTTGTTACAGCCAGTTTACCCAGTAGTGTTTCTGTAATCACCTCATCCTATAAAGTTACATGAGATGCTGATGCATAGGCCCAGAAGTTCCTGCACATTACTTCTGGATTGCCCCTGGAGCCCTCAAATCATTGGCTATTTAACAAAATATCAAAATAACATCATACTAGGTAGTCAAGGTTTGGCCCCTTTCACCTCCCAAGGTCATGACTGGATTGTGATGGGCGCCCTTACTGACCAAGCATGAGCATGGGACTGTGTACCAACTCCATTATAAAAGTAAAAAGGTGTTATTTGCATTGGAGCATCTCTGGCTTTGAGTCTCCCAGGGTGCTTTGGGAGGAATCTGAGAAAACTTTATGTAGGCTAAAGAGAGCATAGGTACACATGGAGGGACATGCTGCACCAGCAACCTCTTGACTTCTTTATTGTGTGAGCAGGAGTTGCTCTTATTGCCTCCAAGCTCTTCCTAGTAATTGTAACAAACGATAGATGCAGGCAAAACTGGTTAATTATAGGTTTAGGACTTTGTCCTAGATAGAGCCCAACTAAGGCCCCGTACACACGCGTCGAAAATCGGCAGGGAATTTTCGTCCGACGACCGATCTGCCGATTATCGGCTTGTTAGTATGATGCTTCCGACAACCGACTCAGATTTTTCGGCCGAAAAAAATCTGGTGTGCAGGCTATAAAATTTTTGTCTGCCGTCAAAACACGGCCGATTTTCGTGCAGTCAGTACAGATTTCAACAGCGAAAAATCTAATGAGCAAAACTGGGCATGTTCAGTGAAGAAAGAACACAAAGAAAGCAATCCAACACATGACATCACTTCTGAAGTAGAATTTTGTCGGGCGAGAAAATTCATGTGCAGTCTAGGCACATTCCAACCAACAAAACACAACTTGGACAAAAGACGGACGATCGGTCGGCCGATAATCGTTGTGTGTGTACGAGGCTTAAGGCAGACCATAGATGATGCTTTTTTTTTTTTTTTTTTCATTTAAACAGTGGGTTGAACAAAAAAAGGATTAGATTCCCCCATCAACACACTCGATGCAGCTGTGCATGATAGCCAATCAGCTTCTAACTTAAATTTGTTCAAATAAGCTTTAACAATAAAACCCGGAAGCTGATTGGTTTCTATGCAGAGCTGCACCAGATTGTGCATGCTCCAATTTTAATAAATCTCCTCCAATATGTTGCATTGATGCAACAAATTATCATGCTACGCAGCCCAAATATTTTGAATGGGCTGGCAGTGCATTTTAACTGTAAAAAGCAACTGATCTTTTTTTTTTTCAACACATCTCATCACAACGCACAGATAGTTCACATCTGTATGATGTAATGCACTGAAATGCACGTGTGTTGATGTGCGCTGGCAAGGTGAAGTAGAGAGCCATTCAAAACCAAAATCAGCGTGAATGGGCCTTTAGCAACGAAATGCTGTGGATTTTCTTTTGCACATGTCAATTCCTCCGTTGTGTCCTTATTTTATTTTATTTTTCAAAATCTTTATTTATTTGACACAAAGGTCTGACAGTCAGTTGTGTTTGAACAGACATTGAAATAAAGAGACAAAGTACAAACATATTGATCTTATTAAAGTGAGTACAGTCAGCAAATTTAGTTATATAAACGGCAACAGTGAGTAAAGAGACTGTTGTAAGCGATATCATCTTGTAAATAAGAATTCTAAGGTATACAATACATTAACATAACATTAACATATTTTATATATAAAGTAGGGCAGGGAAGGATGGGTTAGAGATGGTCTCGAAAGAAGGGTGCGGGGGAGAAGTGGAAAGAGGGGGTAGAGAAGAAGAAAAAAAAAGGGGGGGTTAAAAAGGGGGGGGCACAGCGATGAGTTATGTACGTTTTATTGCAGGAGAATCAGGGAGTTACGGCCTCAAGCTCCAGAGTGTTCTAGTAAGGTCCTACCTTCATCAGCAATTGTGTCCTCATTGTTTAACATTTATGGTTTATTATTGTCCATTTTGAGTTATAATGTACTGATAAAGTGGAACATTGCAGCAGCCAATCATTTTTGAACTGCCATTAGCTGGGAGTTCTCAATACAGTGACAAGGGACCTATGATTGGTTGTCCTGGGCTATATATCACACTTCTCTTTCTCTTACTAAATAAGCCCATTGGCATCTCAGTGATGTCATAGCTTTGTTTCGTATTGACGGGCTTCTTTTCTACTCACACCATGTGACTGCAATACAGAGGGAGCGGATACCGAGAACTTCCCTTTGCTCTTGGAAGTCGGAGTCATTCTAGGTGAAGCTTGCCTGTTATCTCCCATAGATTGTATGACAATCTTTGTATGGCTGTGTCAGACATGGTAGCTGAACTCCTACAAGAACTGCCTGTCAGAACATAATGTATACCGGCGGACGTGTCACAGCAGGCCAGCTATAGCCTCAGCCCCATCAAAGCAGATAGATATTTAAGGTATGCTAGATTCATATCTCCAACTATAAAACTTCCTTTACTTTTTCCTCTTACAAAGTCCCATTCAGGGTAAAAGTGGATTTATAAATATTCAAAATCATTATTTTATCCTGTTATCCAAAATTGACTTGATCAAAAAGTTTCCCTGCCACGAATTTACACCAAGCTAAGCGAAGCATAATTTATTATTTTGTAGAGAAGGAAAGTGAGAATGAACTGTCCATGAGAACATTCGTAATGTTTTTCTTTTATCATTTTTTTGGGAGGCATTTTTTTCAGTGTGCAATTTTATTTTTAACATTGCAAAGAATTTTATCAACTGGAGAATAAATAGGTGAAATTTAGCATGTAGTGGGGCAAAGTCCAGTGAAATTGCGGGGAAAGATGACTAATGGGTCTATTTAAAAAGAAGAGGTTTGACCGTCCCATGAGCATACGGCTGCTTTAAAGAAAAGCTCCCCAGCTTTATATGGCGGAGTGAAGTGCTTTACAAACGTTGGGGCTCTGAAGCCAGTTGAGCGCTACTAATGTGAATTGAAATTAGTTTTAAAAAAGCCAAGAGGAGAGCTTGGGCCAGTGATCTGTCAAAGTCACATGACTGGATCTTCACCCTAGGAACAAAAGAGTAAAAATACTGCAGCCACTGACTTTTAATAAAAGACATCTGTCTAAGGATCCGTTCTCACCAAGAATGGTTCTTCCCAATCTTTGGGTCCTTAGTGCTGGCATCTTTAGTGTGGGAAGTCGGCTGCAACTCCTTGCAGCTTCACAGCTGGCTTCCCACTGCCTGAATGGTCCTGCAGTCCTTGGGGATCTGTGACGTGGGAGCAGAGGAGGGGAGGGCTGAACTTCCAATCGGAGCGAAAGTGGAAGCGGGTACCTATCAAAAAAAAAAAATTATTGTGCCAAAAATTGTTGAGGAGGAGGGGAGGAGGCAGAAAAGCGGAACTTCCCCTTTTGGGTTAAGTTCCACTTTAATGCACAGAGTTCTATATGCTGTGTTA
This sequence comes from Pelophylax lessonae, assembly GCF_965119305.1. NCBI lineage: Eukaryota > Metazoa > Chordata > Amphibia > Anura > Ranidae > Pelophylax > Pelophylax lessonae. The sequence goes on from NC_138773.1 coordinate 281,473,627, forward strand.
CACAGATAAAAGTCCATAGGCCACCACAGGGCTAGCACCACCGCCAAAATGTTATGAATGGCCTGCAAAATGTAGGCCATGGTAGGAAGTAGTTGCAATATAGGGAACAGCAGATAGCAATATCCACTCTCCATTAAAATTCATAAAAGTCATGCAGTTGAAAATCTAATGTGATTGGTCAGTAGAAATGGGTTTTTTGGAAGTTTTCAATGGTGGACTGAGTATTCGTGCATATCACTGCTGTTGGTGCTACCTTCACTCCCATCCTACTTTTTTTATGTTAGCGATAAAGGGCGATGGAATGATCTACACTGTTCCCAAGGCGGCCATCCTTTTTATTTGCTGAACTGGTAATCTTTACCAATACCCCCTTGACAAATCAAAGAAAGGTATGCACTCTGGGGCGCACAGGTTTTACAGTTTTTAGGTTTAAGAGTGTTAGAAATTGAAAAGATAAATTGATTCTAAACTAAATATAAAAAATTGTATATATTTCAGCTTGTATTGCAGATGTGGGGGCTACAATGAGGTTTAATGTGGAGAAGTGTAAGGTTTTGCACTTGGGGACTAAAAACATAAAAGCACAATACACTTTAGGGGGGGAACCTTTGGGGGAATCAAAAATGGAGAAAGATCCGGGAGTCTTGGTTGATGATAGACTAGGCAATAGCATGCAATGTCAAGCGGCAGCTGCCAAAGCCAGCAGAATATTAGCATGCATAAAGAAGGGGATGTATTCCAGAGATAAGACTATAATCCTACCACTTTATAAAACTCTGGTCCGACCGCACCTGGAGTATTCTGTCCAGTTCTGGTCGCCAGTCCTCAGGAGGGATGTGTTGGAGCTGGAGAGAGTCCAGAGAAGGGCAACTAAACTAATTAGGGGATTGGAGGACCTTAATTATGAAGAGCGTCTGCAATCGCTTGATTTATTCTCCCTGGAGAAGAGACGCCTGAGGGGGGACATGATAGCAATTTATAAATATCTCAATGGTGATCTCGGCATAGAAAAACAGCTATTCAGTCGAAGGGATTGCATGAGGACTCGAGGGCATACAATGCAATTAGAGGAGAAGCGTTTTAACCTCAGGCAACGTGGGGGGTTCTTTACTGTTAGGGCTACAAGATTGTGGAATTCTCTACCACAAGAGGTGGTTTCTGCGGGAAGTATGGTGGCTTTCAAAAGAATCTTAGACGTACATCTCAAGGATCAGAACATTCAGGGGTATGAGAGATGATTACGGCCACACACACCTACACAGGTTGAACTGGACGGACTATTGTCTTTATTCAACCTCACCTACTATGTAACTATGTAACAATAATTTTCTTTTTCTGTTTTTTTTTCTTTATTTTCACCCACTCGGTGATCCTGCCAGTAACACATTTCCTGTCCTAGAGTGACAATGCTTTCTCACTTTGGTATATCTATGGAGGGGCATTGTCATCCTAAGACAGGAAGTGTGTTGTGACTGGAAAACACCTCTGCCTCTCCTTAACCCCGTAATATAGGGGGGAGGTGCTCTGCAGATCACAGAAGTTATCTAAGCAGGGTGGAACTTTACTCTCTCAGTCAACATTGACTATTTTTATTTCTTATAATGCTAACATTAGGGAGGGGAGGGGAGGGGGGGTTTTCTCAGCTAAGCACACCCTCCAGCCTGCATGCCTGAGCTAAGGGCAGATAGATTCCAGGAAGTAAATGCTACATGGATCATCTGCCCTTACTCAAGATGGCCAAAATTAGCAAAATTAAGCATGGGGACCTGAATAGATGAGTGGGTTTGCTTTGAATATTAAAGGTGAATTAAATAGTGTTTTTGGTTAGTGGTGCTCAGTTGCAGTGTAGTTCCCTTTTAATTGTTCACTGGATCACTTATGGAAGAGTGCTGCTGTTGGCAAATGCAGTGGAATTACATAGTTTCCAGTAGAGATTTATGCCTTGAATGTACATACAGGTCTACTTTTGATTCAGTTTGGGCTTTGCTTTAAAGTGGCTGTAAACAGACATGAAATATGAACAAAGCATATCCCTTTATAGCATTTACTTGTCCCAGTCTAGAGCACCAAGTGTCATTTCTGTATGTTGCCCCATTCCTCTGCTACCAACATAAATCTCTTCTGACAATTTTTCTTAACACTAAGAGTAGAAAGGGGACAGGGGAGGGATCTCCAACACACAGCCTGTGATTGGCAGCTTCAGCTCTGTTCCTGTGTGCTGTGTGAAGGGGGTGGGGGTGTCCCTTCCCTCCAATTCCCTCCTTTTTTCTGACAGCTAAGACAAGTTTGTTAAACTCTGGACTTTGAACAGATTGAGAGAACAGAACACTGCATATAAACAAGTACACCTTATGTAGGGGGGGTTGTTTTAATTCTGTGTGTTACCTGAGGCCGGGTACTTTACTGGGTACATGTATGAGTTACCAACCAATTCATGGACCCAATTACATCAGAATTTAGTGCGCCACAACATGCGCATTTTCGTGTGTCATCACGTCGCATTAGGCAGCCCATTCATCATTAATAGACACATTTTTCGGCCCTGCAATGTATATCATATTTTGTGGCGTGTTGTAGTGCGCTACATTTTGGAGATGTGTTGGGATGTCATTTAAAATTTATACCGTCACCACGCATTGCACCCTGCGTGGTGCAGTACTGCACATTGCTGTATTGTAAGAGTTTTATTGCATGTTACCAGAATGCAATGGAGTTATTTAACCTTTATTCCTCTACAGAAGTCAATGTGAATGCATGGTAAACACATGTCACGTGCCCTTTTACCCCTTTTAAATTAGCACTAATAAATGTCAGCTCTGTTGCCAAGTAAAAAACAAAGGTGGCCTGTCATGCTCCTCTGTTAGAAATGTATCCAATGCACTGGCACTATGGTGGCTACTGGTTTATCAGACACTATTGGAGAATTCTCCTCCATTCTTAGAAGCTGTACTATAGCTTCCATGAAAGAAAGATGATCTATGAATGGAGGAGTGTGTAGGGAGGTGCAGTGCGGTGTAGCGGCAGAAAACACTCCAGTTGCAGAGAACAGAACTTGTATTAAAGTTAAAGTTCAGCAATAAACAACAAGCCCAGTGGGAACACTCATAGAATGCAACAGTGGTGTGTAGCAGAGCAGGTCCCTGGTGTGCCAACAACATCTGTCTTGAAGGACCGAATGCGACCAGGCCAGTCCATCCCCAAATGGGGAGGTCTCCAGAAGGATGACGTGTCCCTATCCTTTCCCTACTCATCTGGAACCTCTCCCTGCTGCTAATCCCTGTCCCTGTCAGACAGGTGACCTGTCCCTACACTACTACTCACATTCGAAATGCACACCAAGCTTTGGAGCCAGGGCCTTAAATAGGATCTTTACCCAAAATGGTTGCCAGAGTCACATGGGGCAGCAGCATCCAATCGAATAGCTTTCACAGTGACCCAGGAAACCATAGGGGAACCATGTTCCTCTTGACTTCTCCTCCATTTACAATGCCCATGTGACGAAAATAGACTGCACTTGCCTACAAGTGGACCATTGGAAGGCCTGCCTCCTCCATTCATAGATCACATTTCATTCATAGAAGATGTAGCACCCCTTCTATGAATAGAGGAGGGGGGTTCAAAGGGTGCGCATAGCCGGCACACCTGATGAGTGAATATGACAGGTCCCTCAGGCTTTATTGGGCTCTCAAAAGATTATGGTGGCAAGGGTGGGTTGGTACTGTGGAGGATGAATGATTTCAACTTAAAGCGGAGTTCCAGCCATGAAAAAATGTTTTCAATAAAAATACCCCCGGGACAGTCAGGGCTAGTGCATTCCACAATGGATAGCCTCTGTACTGTCCCGGGTCGCACTTACCTGCAAGAAGAATTTCTCACCTTTAAAATTTCTTCTCCAGCGTTGCCATCTCGGATGTGGGCAGCTGAAGCCAGCGCTAGCCTCTTCTGCGTCCTCTTCCGTGTCCTCTTCTCCCAGAATGCGCTGGCACCGGCCCTGCTCGTCACTTCCGGTGCGGCGCCGCATTCCTCCACAGCTTCTGGGCATGCCCAGAAGCTGTTTAGCAGGGAATGCGGCACCGCACCGGAAGTGACGAGCGAGGCCGGTGCCGTCGCATTGATTCCTGGGAGCGATGACGTTCAGCTCCCAGGAATTATTGCAAACCAGAAGTGACGGCCCGGGCCTCGGCCGCCGAGGGAGGAAGTAGAAGAAAGGTGAGTATATTTTTCTACAATACAAGGTAAGTAAAAAAAAAAAAATCTTAACTATCCATTTCCTTTTCAGGTGACGAAAAGCAAGCCGATGGAGCGGAGCACCAGGCAAGCAGCACCAGGGACATATTGCATTCACTGTAAGTAATGTCCCTTGTGCTGATTTTTTATTTGTTTTAAATAAACTTAACTTAGGCTTAAAGAGATATGTCTTAAATTAAAGAGATTTTTGGGGAGATTTACTAAAAGTGGAGCACTCAGAATCTGGTGCATCTGTGCGTGGTAGCCAATCAGCTTCTAACTTCAGCCTGTTCAGTTAGGCTACGTTCACATCTTGGCGTTGCTATTTACAGGTGTTTTTTTCAGGCGTTTTTATGGGCGTTTTTAGGTTGACAAGTGACCAATGGAAAAAAATAAAAACGCCTGTAATCTGCCAAAAAAGAAGCTCATGTACTTTTTTGAGCTTTGGGCGTTTTGCTTAAAACGTCAAAATGCTCAGATGTGAACAGGGGCCATTTAAATGAATAGGATTTGTCTTGTTGGGCGTTTTTTGAGCTGATCCTAGAGCAGAAAAACGCCCCAAAACGCCTACATGTGAACTTAGCCTAAAGCTTTGACAATAAAATCTGGAATCTGATTGGTTTCTATGTAAAGCTGCACCAGATTTTGCACTCTCCCGTTTTAGTAACCCCCCCCCTTGTTTTAATTATAAGAGGACCTGTCATGTCATACCTATGAAAAACAAGAGAAAGGTGCACCGACCTAGTGCAATATCGTAAGACATTTGTTGGAAAATTAAAAGAAATGCCATACATTATACTCACAAATGTATGGTGAAAATATGCATATAAAAACTCTATTTGCAACCAGGAGACCTCATAGCCAACCTCATAGCAAGCAAAGAGGTTGGCTATGGGGTCTCCTGGAGGTCTCCTGATTGCAAAAGGAGTTTTTTACATGCATATTTTCAGCATACGTTTGTGAGTATAATGTATGGCACTTTTTTTAAATTTTCCAACAAATGTCTTATGATATTGCACTAAGTCGGTGCCCCCAATGTTTCCAGTCCATGCAGATACCCATCGTCCTCAGAGGGCAGCAAGAGCCTAGATGCCAGCAACACATCCTTCCCTATAACCCCCATCTGAGCACAGCAGATCTTACTTGTTTTTTATGTCATAACTATATCTGACACATACAGTTCTTTGCAGATACAAAAGACTATGAGATGACCAGAGGCACAAGGCTTATCGCATATTACCAAAGTAAAGCAAGGCTTCTAAGCTTCTGTCTTAATGTAAAAGATGTAAACTCCAAGTCATTATTTATTTTTACTAACTAAAGGCATGGGTGTAATTACTCCTCTAAATCCCAATAATTGTATGTATCTCCAGATTTACCCATCTCACTAATCTCAAGCTCCAGGCAAGGCACGTGAAAAAAAAAAAAGAAAAAGGATTCCAGTTTTGTATACAATTAGCTTTAATGAATGTCAACTAAGGGAATCCACGACGTAGCTCCGAGAACTGGAGTTGCAGGTTATACCAGTGAAAGGGTCATTGTGCTACATAACTACATTTCATTACATACTCCTCAATTACAGCGCCATGCTCATTAACTTCCAGGGGGGAAAGTAAAACAGCCACAGAGATAGGGTGGGCCGGGAACACCGGTAAAGAGATGTCGCTGCTGGAACCCCCAAGACACCAAATTCTCAAATCTTCCATCTTTATTAATAGACACAGTAAAGGGAACCCAGTCACAAGGAAAAATGTTTACTTGTCTCATTTGTGGCCAGACATGGACCAATTTTATATGCAATCGTATTGTTGATCTGTTTACTGTCTGGGAGAAAATTACAGTCAGAAGATGGATAAGCCACCAATGCACCAATTAAAGTTGTTCAGTACGATCGGTCTATATGCTCTAAATCACCTGACTACAAATTTGAGTAGCATATTAAAAACCAATCAACCCTTCCAATCCTATGTGACCTACTGTAATCTACAAAAAATTTTATTGAAAATGTATGTATATAAAAATGTACACTAATGTAATGTCGTTTTGAAACAAATTAGGCACTGTACAGTTTCAACTGTCTTTATTCATTTTTTTTTTTTTTTGCTTTTTACAAGTGAATACATGTTTTATGGTATTCACAACATTAAAGCGGAGTTCCGGGCACAAAATCGATATTTTTTTTTTGTGCCCGTCCGCTTCTTCACCTTCACCTGAAAAGGAATTGGATAGTTAGGGTTTTTTTTTTTTTTTTAAAACTCACCCTGTAATTGAAGATCGAAAATACTCACCTCAATGTACTTCCTCCCTCTGTGCCGCGGCTCCGCCGTTACTTCCTCCTTCGCGATGATTCCTGGGAGCTGAACGTCATCGCTCCCAGGAATCAATGCGACGGCACCGGCCCCGCTCGTCACTTCTGGGGCGACGCCGCATTCCCCTGCTAAACAGCTTCTGGGCATGCCCAGAAGCTGTGGAGGAATGCGGCGCCGCGCCGGAAGTGACGAGAGGGGCCGGTGCAGGCGCATTCTGGGAGAAGAGGACGCGGAAGAAGACACGGAAGAGGATCGCGCCAGCTTCAGCTGCCCACAAGAGAGATGGAAACGCTGTGGAAGACATTTTATAAGTAAGTATTTCTTCTTGCAGGTAAGTGCGAACCAGGACAGATCAGAGGCTAGCCATTGTGGAATGTGCTAGCCCTGACTGTCCCGGGGGTATGTTTATTGAAAAATGCTTTCTGTGCCCGGAACTCCGCTTTAAAAAAGGACTATAGGCAAAACTTTTTATTCCATTTTGGATAGAATAAGGCCCCTTTTACACTTGTGTGACTTGTCCTGCGATTTGGGACTGCAAAATCCAATGACAAGTTGTTCTCCATTATTTCCAATATATATATGTAGAAACAGACAAGAGTGTGGAACTTTACATGAGGTCAATTAGACATATAAATTTATTTAGATAAATCACATATACAAGTAACCAGGACACCCACAGAGAAGTGGCATGTAATAACATATACATTCCATAATTAACACATACAATTCATAGTATATGAGAACCAGTACAACAGTAATGGGTCAGACATAATAAACGTATTTCATATTATTATTATTCAGGATTTCTATAGCGACAGCAGTTTACGCAGCGCTTTAAAATGTTAGAGGGAGACAATACAGTTACATATAATATATCCATATAATATCATCTTCTCTGTAGGTTCATAGTCTCTAAATATATCAAACTTGAATAAAATATCTGAGTAAATGTAGGCTCGACGCGTTTCATGGACCTCCGTCCATTCATCAGGAGCTTAAAATGCATGTTGTATATATAAAAATAAAAATCTAAGTTATAACAAAATAGTATTGGGAGGAAAAATATGTTAAAAGATAAACTGGAATGGACACTACCTTGAGTAGTGTCAAATGTCCAAAGGGCAGTCCAGTCTTGGGAGGGGAGAACAGGGCATAAAGTCAGTTTAGAACTACATGTCTATCTAAAGCTGGCTGTACATCAGTAGAATTCCGTTCAAAAATGTTTGTTTTTTAAAGGTTCGTTCAATTTTCTAATGCAATTTAGTCCAAAATGTTGTTTTTAGAACATTTTTAGAGGGGTCAAATCAGTGATCACTTTTGACTACAGTAACAAGAAAATTTGAAGGAGCAGGATGGAAAATGTTTTTTTAAAAGAATTAAATTCTAACCACGAATGTGGTTTTTGTTCGGGGAAAAATCATAGATATTGTAATGCACATGCTCCCACAAAGAAAACTTGTTTAATACTCCTGATATTCCAGTCAAATAGCAGGTCTGAAAGAAAATTTCAGAGCTTTTGATCAAAATTATATTGCGCAAGATAGGTTGCTCAGAGGAAATCTTATAGGCATTGCATCCCAATCAATATTAAACAGGATACAAGGAAATGCTCTATGATAGAGCTGGGATTTTTTTACAGTAGGTGCCAAATAACTTACGTCACAACATATAGTAAAAGTCAGTCAATTTAATCATATATTGTATGTTAAAAGGCCAAAAAGAAACTAGAAAAATAATTTTAAAAATGGGATAATTTCATGTTTGATGCTCATATAATGAATTTGTTACAATTGCTTGTCCTGGTGCAGCAATCCCGACATGTTTCACCTGTTAAATGGCTTCTTCAGAAGATATATGCTACCCTTCCAATTTCAAAAATCCATTACACAAACACTGATCCAGATACTATAAATCCAGATCAAGCAGAAGGCGAGGAGGAAGATGATTTTCATCCGCATAAATCACAAGGAAGGAGTTGTATCGGGGCAAAAGAAAAAGCTTTAAATTTGACCAACAACATACAGCAAAAGAGAACTTGATCCCGGTCCTAAGTCCAGTGACCAGACCCAGGGAATAGCACTAAAAAAGGTATTCAAGCCATGGTATTTCATGTGCTTGCTCATTAAAGTTCCATTCACTACTTTTGTGCTTATCTCCTGGAGACAATAGCAGTTTGGCTGAATTATCCCAACTCACTCAACAGCATTGTGAGATAAGCCATTAGCATCCCCATCGTGTGAAGTAGAGATAAGTGTCTACAAGTTCATTACCTCCCAACTTTAGAACTTGAGAATGAGGAACATCTTAGGGAAATGAGGACCCTCAATATGCAAAAAATTGGGCGTGGTTAAATTATGCTGATTATTGGGTGTGGCTTAGTAGAGTCTGAAGCCTAGTACACACCAAGAGAAAATCAGACGAAAAATCTGATTGTTAGAAATCCAGAGCTGAGCACAACAGTTCACCCAAAATTATCCGAAGGGACAAACACAAAAAATGTTCTCATACAATACCAGAATAAACGATTTTCCTTTAATCAATACAGTATTTGTCTGAAAAAATCAGAAGACAAAGACCATGCATGCTCAGAAATGAAAGAATACATAAAAATACAATATACGTATATAAAATATATTAAAAACACAAATGCAGCGCTGAATATATTACATCACTTCTGAAGTTATATGCTGTCATACAAGAATCTCATAACTGGAGTAACCTCTTCATTTTCCATTGGAGACTAGCATGTAAAATAAAATGGACGATAATTTGTTTGATAATTTCATCGTGTGTACAAGGCTTAAGCCTGCTCGCAGTTTGCACCACACTTTGCATTCCTTGTACTCACAAAATACTCTACAATTACAACAGCACAAATTATTGGCTACATATACTGTATATATTTATATGTTAAAATGTTTTCTTTTTTCATGTAGGTGTTATTTATAGTGAGTATGTTAATGAAAAGATCAGGCGCCTATGGAATTATTTTGGTAACACCAATAAATAATTTTTTTGAACACTGCTGATCCACTATAGATGAACTATATATGGATAAAGGAATTTAAAAAAGGTCAGCGCAATATCTGTTGCTTCACTGATTGAAAAATAAATAGTTATATTATAATCTGTGGGGCTCTGTATATAAAGTGCTATCCAAATAAATAAATACAATTGAAATTAATTAAATCCACATTTGTGAGTGTAAACTTTTATTTGTCTTAAATAAATTATTTTATAAGGAATTACACTATTGTGGCATCCCTGTCTTCTTCCCTCCTGCATATATGATACCCTTGAGCCATCTCATGGGAGCATTAATATACTGAAGGCGACATACATTGGGCTGATTCCTATGCTGGATATATGCTTTGTCGCTGGTTTTTAATATTACCAGCTCTACTTCTGGTGAGTTCCATCTAGCACAAATTGTGGAGCACTGTTGGTGGAAGTGGACACGTGTGGGCACTGTGAACACTTAGTCAGATCTCAGCACTAATTGCACTTTATCACTGGATTTCCTTTTCATTTACATGAACATTCTTATTATAGACTCTGGATTGTAATGCACATTTTTTTCACTATAGCCTTTATTTTTAATATATCCTTTTTGTATTTATTTTTTAATTATTTATGTTTGATGTTATAACAACATGGATTAATATGTTGCACTAGCACTTTCCAACGCACAATGTTACATAGTTACATAGTTAGTGAGGTTGAAAAAAGACATCAGTCCATCCAGTTCAACCTATGATGTGTGTGTGTGTGTTTCCTTCTTGCTTTTAACCGTACATTGTATACCCCTGTATGTTGTGGTCTTTAAGGTGTCCATCTAATAGTTTTTTGAAACTATCAATGCTCCCTGCTGATACCACTGCTTGTGGAAGAGAATTCCACATCCTTACCACTCTTACAGTGAAGAACCCCTTACGCACTTTAAGGTTAAACCGCCTTTCCTCAAGTTTTAGTGAGTGGCCACATGTCTTATTGTATCTCCTCTCTCTGAATAGTTTGTTCCTTATGCTTGGGTCACCAGTACAGTATTTGTACATTGATATCATATCCCCCCTCAATCGTCTCTTCTCCAGAGAGAATAGGCTTGTAGTCTTTCCTTATAGCTGATGTCCTCCATTCCCCTAATTATTTTTGTTGCCCTTCTCTGGACTTTCTCCAGTTCCAGCACATCCTTCCTGAGGACCGGTGCCCAGAACTGGACGGAATAATCCAGATGTGGCCGGACCAGAGTCTTGTAGAGTGGAAGAATAATCTCTTTATTTCTGGAGTGAATCCCCTTTTTTATACAACCCAGTATTCTGTTGGCTTTGCTTGCGGCGGCTTGGCACTGCATGCCACTGCCAAGCCTGTTGTCTACCAGTACCCCCAAGTCCTTTTCCATCCTAGACTCACCCAGAGGTTCCCCCCCCTAGTGAGTAGCTTGCTTTCTCGTTTCTGGCCCCCAAGTGCATTACTTTACATTTTTCAACATTAAATCTCATCTGCCATGTAGTTGCCCACCCCGTTATTTTGTTCAGGTCCGCTTGCAAGGTTTCCACATCCTGCATAGAAGATATTGGCATGCCTAATTTAGTATCATCTGCAAATACTGAGATTGTACTAGATATCCCCTCCTCTAGATCATTTATGAATAAATTAAACAGGATTGGTCCCAGGACAGAACCCTGGGGGACCCCACTTTCCACACCCGCCCAATCCGAGTACTCCCCATTAATCACCACCCTCTGTACTCTCCCCTGGAGCCATTTCTCTATCCAGGTACTCACCTTATGGTCCATACCTACCTTCCTTAGTTTGTACAGTAAGCGTTTGTGGGGAACGGTGTCAAAGGCCTTTGCAAAGTCCAGATACACCACATCCACAGGCTTACCTTTATCTAGGTGGCAGCTCACTTCATCGTAGAAGGTTAATAGATTGGTTTGGCACGAACGATTTTTCATGAATCCATGCTGATTACTACTTATAATACCGTTTTCATTACTAAAGTCTTGTATGTGGTCCCTTATCATCCCCTCCAAAATTTTGCAGACTACTGATGTTAGGCTGACCGGCCTATAGTTACCCGGGATATATCTCGGCCCCTTTTTAAATATTGGTACCACGTTGGCTTTTTTCCAATCAGCTGGCACCATACCCGTCTGTTAACTATCCTTAAAGATCAAGAATAATGGTCTGACAATCACCTGGCTGAGCTCATTAAGAACCCTCGGGTGCAAGCCATCCGGTCCCAGGGATTTATTTATGTTAAGTTTCTCTAGTTTAGCTCTAAGTCTATCCTCTGTTAGCCATGGCGGCACTTCCTGAGGTGTATTATTTAGTTCGGCCTTACAAGCAAGGTTCGTGTAGCCCCCCGATTCCTTTGTGAAGACTGAAGAAAATAAATTATTTAACACTTCCGCCTTTTCTCTGTCCTCTGTGGCCATTTTTCCTTTATCATCTTTTATGGGGCCAATGTGTTCTGGCCTCGCTTTCCTACTGTTTATATACTTAAAGAACTTCTTGGGGTTCTTTTTACTCTCCTCCGCTATATGTCTCTCGTGTTCTATTTTAGCCGCCCTGATTTCGTCTTTACATTTCTTATTACACTCTTTGTAGTGCTTAAATGCTGCCAATGACCCCTCAGTCTTGTATTTTTTGAAGGCCTTTTCTTTAGCTCTAATATACATTTTTATGTTGGAGTTTAGCCACCCAGAGTTTAGTTTTGCTCTTTTAAATTTATTTCCCTGTGGAATGCACTGGTCAATCCCCTTGTTAAGTATGCTCTTGAAGCACTCCCATTTTTCCTCCGTGTTCTTTGTTCCCAGGGTTCTATCCCATTTTATATTTTCTAGCAGCGAGCGCAGTTTAGGGAAATTGGCTCTTTTGACATTCAGTGTCCTTATATTACCCTTGTGTTTCCTATTACTGTAATTAATACTGAAACCAATTGACCTATGGTCACTGTTCCCTAAGTTGTCCCGTATTTCTATATCCGTGAGCAGGTCTGTATTGTTGGTAATCAGTAGGTCAAGTCCTGCATTGCTTCTTGTCGGTGCATTCACCATCTGACCCATGAAATTTTCCTGCAAAACATTTAGGAACTGCCGAGCCTTGGCTGAGTGTGCGGTTCCTTCTGCCCAGTCTATATCTGGATAATTAAAGTCCCCCATTATAATGACATTTCCCATCCTTGCTGCCAATCCTATCTGTAACATGAGGTCCGCCTCACCCTCCTCCCTCTGGTTGGGGGGCCTATAGCATACGCCCAATATTACCTTCCCCACCGTGCCTTCCCTTTGAAGCTCTACCCATAGGGATTTTGCCTCGTCCATAGCTCCATTATTAATATCATCCCTCATATTTACCTGTATACTGTTCTTAATATACAGACATACCCCTCCCCCTTTTTTACCCTCTCTATCCCTGCGATAAAGGGAATACCCCTGAATGGTCGCCATCCAGTCATGAGAGCTGTCAAACCAAGTCTCTGTTATCCCCACAAAATCTAAGTCCTCCTCAAACATCAGCAGCTCCAGCTCTCCCATCTTGTTGGCCAGGCTTCTGGCATTGGTATACAAGCCTCGTAATTTTGATCGGTTACATTTATCCCCATTTGATGTTTTTTAGGCTGCTCTCTTGATTTTTCCCCATACCCACCCTGGGTTTAGGAGCTCCGAACACCCTACCGCTAATGCCCCCATTTCTGCCCTCTGAAACTTGCTTTCCACTGGCTAATTCTACATCTGTACCCTCCCCCCCATTCCCTAGTTTAAAAGCCCCTCTAACTTTTTGGCCATCCTCTCACCCAGTACGGCTGTACCCACCCCATTTAGGTGCAATCCGTCCCTACCAAAGAGCCGGTTCAGAGAGTTTAATTTTATATTAATTTTGATTATTATATTTATTTAATTTTTACACTATCTATAACACACCGTGTTAATCTTATATTGTTTGAATTTATACACTAGCACTTTATGGTTTACTAGACATTAAGCCCGTTACATTAACGGGCGCTAAAACATATGTGGTCAAACATTTGTAAAAACAGACTTGTTCCAGTAAGGCGTACTTTGCTACTAAAGTCAGTTTGCTTATAAATGTCCCTTTAATAGCGTGTCTATGTTCTGCGATTTTTTTTTTTTTTTACAGTAATGCACCTACAGTCGCAGATTTCATTCAGGCGTGTTTTGTGTCTGCAGTCTTTCTATTTGCAAATGTCCCGTTCAAAACGTGTCTTTACTTTTCATTTTTTTGTAAGGTTTCGCAATCACACTCACAGATTTTCTGTAGGCGTACTTTGCTACTAAAGTCAGTTTGCTTATAAATGTCCCTTTAATAGTGTGTCTATGTTCTGCGTTTTTTTTTTTTTTTTTTACAGTAATGCACTTACAGTGGTAGATTTCAATCAGGCCATGTCCCTTTAACAGCGTTTCTACAGTCGCAGATTTGCTTTGCTGAGTGTTACAGGTTTTTTCCTCTGTTTAAATGATACTTTTCCTGACAGCAACAGCTTTTTTCCTTTAAAAATTAATCATGGCTCTTGTTGCTTTTTTCACCACAATAATTACAGTCAAAGGGTTTGCCAAGTATAAGTTTCCTCATACAATGTCCTTTTAATATCTTTAAGTCTCTCCCTCATCAGCATCCTTGTCCGACCTGTCACGCACTGTGCACTGCGTCCCTGTTGCTCTAGCAATCTAGCAATCCAATCTAGTGTCCCCATCGGAGTGCCTCCTTACATCAGTGTCCCCATCGGAGTGCTCCCTTACATTAGTGTCCCCATCGGAGTGCCTCCTTAAATCAGTGTCCCCATCGGAGTGCCTCCTTACATCAGTGTCCCCATCGGAGTGCTCCCTTACATTAGTGTCCCCATTGGAGTGCCTCCTTACATCAGTGTCCCCATCGGAGTGCCTCCTTACATCAGTGTCTGTCCCCACTGGAGAGTGCTCCCTTACATCAGTGTCCCCACTGGAGAGTGCTCCCTTAAATCAGTGTCCCCACTGGAGAGTGCTCCCTTACATTGGAGTGCCTCCTTACATCAGTGTCCCCACTGGAGAGTGCTCCCTTACATCAGTGTCCCCAATGGAGTGCTCCCTTACATCAGTGTCCCCATCGGAGTGCTCCCTGACATCAGTATCCCCATCGGAGTGCTCCCTTACATCAGTGTCCCCATCGGAGTGCCTCCTTACATCAGTGTCCCCATCGGAGTGCCTCCTTACATCAGTGTCCCCACTGGAGAGTGCTCCCTTACATCAGTGTCCCATCGGAGTGCTCCCTTACATCAGTGTCCCCACTGGAGAGTGCTCCCTTACATCAGTGTCCCCACTGGAGAGTGCTCCCTTACATCGGAGTGCCTCCTTACATCAGTGTCCCCACTGGAGAGTGCTCCCTTACATCAGTGTCCCCATTGGAGTGCTCCCTTACATCAGTGTCCCCATCGGAGTGCTTCCTTACATCAGTATCCCCATCGGAGTGCTCCCTTACATCAGTGTCCCCATCGGAGTGCTCCCTTACATTAGTGTCCCCATCGGAGTGCCTCCTTACATCAGTGTCCCCATCGGAGTGCCTCCTTACATCAGTGTCCCCACTGGAGAGTGCTCCCTTACATCAGTGTCCCATCGGAGTGCTCCCTTACATCAGTGTCCCCATCGGAGTGCTCCCTTACATCAGTGTCCCCATCGGAGTGCCTCCTTACATCAGTGTCCCCATCGGAGTGCCCCCTTACATCAGTGTCCCCACTGGAGAGTGCTCTCTTACATCAGTGTCCCCATGGGAGTGCTCCCTTACATCAGTGTCCCATCGGAGTGCCTCATTACATCAGTGTCCCCATCGGAGTGCTCCCTTACATCAGTGTCCCCATCAGAGTGCCTCCTTACATCAGTGTCCCCATCGGAGTGCCTCCTTACATCAGTGTCTCCATCGGAGTGCCTCCTTACATCAGTGTCCCTTTATGTGTGCGGGTCAGAGTTCCCCTGTATGAGCCCCGGTTAAAGTGCCCCTGGTCAGAGTCCCCCTTTAATAATGCGTTTAGAGTCCCCCTTTAATAATGCGGTCGGAGTCCCCCTTAATAATGCCGTCGGAGTCCCCCTTAATAATGCGGTTGGAGTCCCCCTTAATAATGCGGTCGGAGTCCCCCTTAATTATGCGGTCGGAGTCCCCCTTTAATAATGCTGCCGGAGTCCCCCTTTAATAATGCCATCGGAGTCCCCCTTAATAATGCCGTCGGAGTCCCCTTTAATAATGCCATCGGAATCCCCCTTTAATTATGCCGTCTGAGTCCCCTTTAATGTGCCCCGATAAGAGCTGTGTTTGTGTTCTCTAATCAGATTATTTTGAATATATTTGAAGCTCTACATTGCACTTAGCACTTATACACATATAAATGTGGATTTAATTAATTTCAATTTCATTTAATTAATTGGATAGCACTATATATACGGAGCCCCACAGATTATAATATAACTATTTATTCTTGAATCCGTGAACCAACAGATATTGCGCTGACCTTTTTTAAATTCCATTTTCTCTTACGTCCTCTGACAGTCTCCGCCCACTCATACAGTCTTCACCAATGGGTATTGACCTCTTATCCATAGGAGCAAGCTAGGCATAAGACTTGTTAGAAACAAAGCAATTTACATAGACATACCTGTAGGGGGCTGTCCCTCTGGTCCAATACCCCCCTGCTATCAGCATTCCCAACTCAGTTTGTCTTCTGCCTAGTTAGGAGTAACATAGGCTATCCCTGTGCTGGGGCTACGGTCTCAGTCTTTTCTTCTGTTTTATTACTTTTATTCTATGCAAAAGTGTTTTCTTTGCACTACTAACTTTTTATTTGTTCCTGCGCTTAGTTAGTCGGATCTTCGGAAGACTACAGCGTTTGCGGAGCTGGGAGTTGGACTGGTTGTCCTGGTGTCCCAGGACAGAGAACCTTATGGAATCCCAGCCCGCCATTGAGCGTTTAGCAGGCTATGCGTATGCCCTGGCCTCGCAAACGACCTGCTTCTGTCCTCAGGAAAAAAAGCCAGCGAGGTGGCCACCTCGCTAGGATGCCTCAACCGCGGTTCCGTGCGTTGCTAGAGTCCCACCTGGGGTGGGAGGTTTCCCGTCGCAGAGAGGCGCCCACGCCATCATGGAACGGTGAGTACATTCTGTGTGGCACCTCTGTCTGGGGATGACAGTCTGCTGTGTCTGTGCTCTCCCCTCTTGTCTGCGTGTCTGGGGCCCGCATTCCTCCTGGTCCCTGCGGGGGCACTACCGCGCCAAGGACGCTTTTGTGGGGGGTTGTGGGGGTTCCTAACCCTGTGGCACTATTACTGTGTTTGTTTAATGGGGTACAGGCATGTGTGGGCGGCCCGCAGAGGTGAAAAAACGCAGGGCTGCCATTTTGGGTATGGTCAGCTGCTTTGGCTTCACTGTGGGCACTTCAGCAGCCATTTTCTATTGTAGTGTATTACGCCTTTCGGGCGCCATCTTGTGTGTGGCGGTTTGATTTATACATGTGTTCGGCGGCCATTTTCCCGGAGCCTCCCATTGCTTTCTATGGGCAGCCATTTTTCTTTAGCCTGAGTCCTGTTTAGCCCTAGCGGTGTGACATCACTTCCTTTCCTACATGCAGAGAGATCGTCAGCAAGCATGGTAACACTTCTGGGGGTCCTTTATTGCTGTTTCTTGGGGGATGTCTCTTGGCTATCAGTTTTCCTTCTACCTGTGGGGTATCTCAGTATAGTCCCTATTGCGGTACATTGCGGTGGGATCGCCACTATTGAGATTTAAAGGGCCAGCACCATAAAGCTTTTATGGAGTCTTAGGGCAGCAAATTCCCCCCAGCTTTGGTGGATGATTCAGGTACATCTGAATCATCTGCGATTACTGCTGCACTTGCGACTTTAGCGTCCAAGGTGGATCTATTGATGTCTGAACGGGATTCTAAAAAGAGGGTTAGGCTTTCGCTCTCCTCTGATTCAGAGTCTGATATGGTTGCCATAGACAGTGTACCCCCTGAGGGGTCTCAGTCCTCTCACTCGGAGGGGAGGGGGGGGGCGTTAGGATGAGGAGGGGGAATCATACCTGGGACGGCCAGAGAATGCGCTGCTATGTCTGTGCTTATTACCGCTGTTAAAGATACACTGCATTTAAAGGATGAGCCCAACCCGCCGGGTAAGCGGTCTTCCTTTGGGACCCGTAGAACCCAGAAGGCGGCACAGGTGTTTCCTTGTCCCGCTGAGTTTCACAAAACGGTGAACGAACAATGGCGCAATTTGAAGCTCCCTTTTGTGGTACCAAAACGGTTTACACTCCGTTATCCCTTTGCGTCTCCTACGGAGTCGCGCTGGTCCGTGGCCCCTAAGGTGGATCACACGGTGTTTAGATTAAACAAGGCCACTCTTATGCCCTCGGAGGATTCTCTGGTGTTCAGGGACCCTACGGATAGGCGGCTGGAATCTCTTGCTCGCCACTCCTATATGGTGGCGGGTTCCATGATGAAACCTATTTTCACCTCAGTGATGGTCTCTCAGGCTGTGGCAGATTGGGCAATGTGCTCAGACGCACCCTTGTGGCTGATTCCGCCCCTCCTACTACTTTGGAGATGGTGGACCAGATTATTCAGGCTGTTCTGTATCTGTGTGACGTGGCCTTGGATGAGGCCCCTTTAGCCGCACGACTTTCTGCTGTCGCGGTGATAACCCGTCGTTTGGTATGGCTGAAGAGCTGGTCGGCTGACCAGACCTCCAGGAAGATGGTGTCTGACATCCCTTATGCGGGGACTCGCCTTTTTGGGGACTCCCTGGACGAATTGGTTAAAGGAGTCACTGGGGGCAAGAGCACTCTGCTGCCCCAGAATCCCAAGGGTAAGTTTTTCCGCTGTAAGCGGGACCCTTCCTTTAAACCAAATAAGGGGTCCTTTTGTGCCTTCAAGGCACAGGACAAGGGCAAATCGTTTAAATGCCAGGGTGGCAACAGAAAGCCCTGGGTGGGCAAGCCAAAAGCCGGAAATGTGGGCTGGTGGGCCCGTCCACCTCGACCTGAAGGGACGCCCTCACCCGTACCAAGGGTGGGGGGACATCTGCGCGGTTTTCTCGAACCTTGGCTGCTCCAGATTCCGGACAGGTGGGTTCAGGAAATCATTCGATCAGGTTACAAGATCGAATTCCTTTCACGTCCAGCGGACAGATTCTTTCCCTCAATTCTTCATTTGACCCCAGATCTTCAACGGGCAGTTCAGGATCTCCTCGCCCAGGGGGTAATTGTCCCGGTGCCACATCGGGACAGATTTCGGGGGTTTTACTCAAATCTGTTCACTGTGCCCAGAAAGGAGGGCAAGGTACGTCCGATTCTGGACTTGAAGGCTCTGAACCGCTTTGTACGGGTTCAAAAATTCTGCATGGAATCCCTCCGTTCGGTGGTAGCCTCCCTGAGCCCGGGAGATTTCCTGGCTTCCATCGACCTCAAGGATGCATATTTACACATCTATATATTCAAGGGTCATCAGAGATACCTCCGATTCGCAATGGCGGAGGAACATTATCAGTTTGTGGCGTTACCTTTCGGTCTCGCTTCGGCTCCAAGGGTTTTTACCAAAGTGCTGGCTCCTGTTCTGGCCCTGTTACGGGCACAAGGGATTGCGATCTTGGGATATCTGGATGATCTCCTGTTAAGATCGAGTGCCAGCCCGAGTCTGTTACTCGATCTGTCGACTACCATTCAGACGCTCCAGGAGTTCGGATGGACCATCAACGTACAGAAGTCGACCTTGTCCCCTTCTGTTCGCCTCCCTTACTTGGGAATGGTCCTGGACTCTGCCCAAGCAAAAGTCTTTCTGCCGGAGGACAAGCTCTGGACTCTACAGGACGAGGTCAGGTCCCTCAGGGACAACGAACCAAAAAACAATAAGGTGAAACCACCCTTCTCCTGCGCTTGGTATCCAAGCCCCTCGACCACACTCTTCACGGGACTGACAAATGGCTTCTCAAATGGCTAAAGTCTTGCTGCCCTTAACGGACTGGGGTCGTCCACCGGTACTACAAGCAAAAAGAACAAAGAAAGGGCGCACCGACCTAGCGCATTATCCTCAATAGAGGGCTTTATTTATGTAACATTAAACATGGCTACTCACAGACGTAGATAAACATAAGGCGTGTCAAGCTGAATTGCTCAATTGTCCGTGTTTAGTCCATATGATCGTCCATGACCGATGAGATGACTGACGCGTTTCGAGGCCTAGCCTCTTCCTCAGAGCCACTGTGTCATGACTGTCTCTTTGATTTAAGTAGTGAGGTAGCGACCCAGCCCCTACCCCCAGGTGGGAGTGTCCCTCCCCCGGGGGGAGTGACTGGAGCACCACCCCACCCACTCCTGTGGCATCATTGGTAATATGCAGTGGCATTCATTGATCATGCAAGTGCAATACAAATGCTGAAATATATACGTGAAATTAAAATATATATGCATAGAAACAGTGCAACAGAAAAAACGGTGCAACAATAAAAAAATCAGGATAAAAACACCATAAACAAATACTAAAAATGGATAAAAATGCTTGCAGGGACAACGAATCCTCATCACTGAGGACCTGCATGCGGTCCTTGGGGTTGATGGTATCGGCCTTCGAGGCAATACCATTTGCACAGTTCCACACACGCTCTCTTCAAGCGGAGATCCTGGCCAGATTGGACAGGCATCCTCAATCGTTGGAAAGGAGGATATCTTTGAGCCACCAAGTCAGAGAGGATCTTCTGTGGTGGCTCCAGTCTCCGGCTCTGACGGATGGGAAATCCTTCCGCCCGTTGTTGTGGACGGTGATCACCACGGACGCCAGCCTGTCGGGCTGGGGTGGCGTTCTGGGCATTCTGTCTGCCCAGGGCACTTGGTCGGAGGAGGAATCCTCCCTGCCGATAAACGTCTTGGAACTGCGAGCGATCAGACTGTGCTTGCTCCGTTGGTCGGATTAGCTTCGGGGCCGTCCTGTGCGGGTGCAGACGGACAACGCCACTGCGGTGGCTTACATCAACAACATCAACAACAAGGGGGGGAGGGGGCACCAGGAGTGCCCGGGCGGCCCTGGAAGTGACCAAAATTCTGTCTTGGGCCGAGACGCACATCCCGGTGATTTCGGCAGTTCACATTCCAGGTGTGGAGAAGGTGCAGGCCGACTATCTGAGTCGCCAGACCCTGGACCAGGGGGAATGGTCCCTAAACCCGGATGTGTTTCAGATGCTGTGTGCGCGATGGGGATCCCTGGATGTGGATCTGTTCGCATCTTGGCTAAATAACAAGGTGGGAAGGTTCGTGGCAAGAACGCGCGATCCTCTGGCAGACGCCTCAGGTGCACTGGTGGTGCCTTGGAATCAGTATTACCTGATTTATGCCTTCCCCCCGATTCAGTTGTTGTCCTGGTTCCTTCGCAGGTTGGTCTCGGAACCGAAGTTGGTGATTCTAGTGGCTTCAGACTGGCCGCGCCGGTCTTGGTACACGGACATCGTACAACTGGTCGTCGAGCCTCCATGGCAGCTGCCGTTGAGAGACGATCTACTGTCTCAGGGGCCGATCTTCCATCCTGCTTTACAGTCGCTGGCTTTAACGGCGTGGCTGTTGAGAGCCAGGTCCTGAGAGACGGGGGTCTCTCGTCGGCGGTCATTCCTACCCTACTCAAGGCTAGGAAGGCCTCATCCAGTAAGATCTATTACCGTACCTGGAAGGCTTATTTTGCCTGGTGTGAATTCAGGGGCATCCATCCTCGCTCCTTCTTGTTGGCGAGGGTGTTGGCCTTCCTGCAAACTGGTGTGGACCAGCGTCTTGCGCTGACCACGATTAAGGGTCAGTTGTCTTCACTGGCAATCCTTTTCCAGCGCCCCTTGGCGTCAAAATCTTTGATACGCACATTTATTCAGGGGGTGCGTCATTTTGCTCCTCCTAGGAGAGCGCCTTTACCTCCTTGGGACCTGAATTTGGTCCTGTCCGTTTTGCAACGTCCTCCCTTTGAGAACATCAGGGAGATTCCTCTGCCTGTGCTGTCACAAAAGGTTGCCTTTCTGGTGGCGATCACATCTGCCCGCAGAGTGTCGGAGTTGGCGGCTCTGTCCTGTCGCTCCCCTTACCTGGTGGTTCATAGGGATAAGGTGGTCTTGCGACCTAACCAATCTTTCCTTCCTAAGGTGGTTTCAGATTTTCACCTTAACGAGGATATTGTCTTGCCTTCGCTGTGTGCGAATCCTAAGCATCCTAGGGAGTTTGCTTTGCATTCCTTGGATGTAGTCCGGGCGATCATGGTGTATCTGTCATCTACTGAATCCTTCAGGATTCTCTCTTCGTCCTTCCCGAGGGTCCTCGGAAGGGTATGGCTGCGTCTGCAGCAACCATTTCAAAATGGATCAGACAGACGATTGTACGGGCCTATTCGATTAGGGAACGGGTTCCGCCCTTCCCTGTCAAGGTGCACTCTACCAGAGCGGTGAGCGCGTCCTGGGCTTTCAGACATCAGGCTTCGGTGGCCCAGGTGTGCAGGGCAGCGACTTGGTCGTCCGTGCACACCAAATTCTACAAACTTAATGTTTTGGCATCAGCAGATGCCTCATTTGGCCGCAAAGTTCTGTTGATGGGGACATGGCGTTGACTGTCCCTGTCTGTTGGGGTTGTTTTCCCCTTTGTTTATTTGCTTTCCTGGGTTGTTTGCTCCAGTTGAGCTTTTCTGTTACCCAGGGTTTTTACCCTTTCTGCTCAGATAAGGTTCCTTTCTCTAACCTGGGTGCTGCGTTGCCTTTGTGACGGTTGCGCTTCCCACCCCTCATGTCTACACTGCTTTGGGACATCCCATTGGTGAAGACTGTATGAGTGGCGCCCCAGCCACCACACATGTATAGCAAGGTTTGCTGTGCACCTCGAATCAACTCTCTTATACACTCACCCATTATATATGTCTAGAAAAAAGGAGGGCTCACCATGCAATATGTACATTCAAGGATTTATTAAAACAAAGCAATTGCACTTGCAGATAAAATGTAGTAATCAAGCGGTAGAGAGAGAACGATCTGACTGCGGGATACACTGGCAGGTTCAGAACGTAGTGACGTCACAGCTCCTGTCTCCTTCCGACGCGTTTCCCCGTTAAAGGGAATGGAGCCATTTGAATAATATTTATATATGGACACGTTTATTTTCACTATTTTATTTTGAGGACACTTACTTTTTGGTACAAATTATTTTTTGATACAATGAATTCACATATTTGATATACACTGTGTTTAAAGAGGAGCTCCGGCCACCTATAAAAAAAAATAAAAGTCAGCAGCTACAAAAAAAACAGCCACTCACCTTTCCCATGGTCCAGTAGTGAGCTCACCCTAGCCGTCTTCATCCACCGACACCGGCATCTTCATTATGGGCACCCGGCTGTGACAGCTTGCGGCTTTACAGCTGGGTGCCCACTGCGCATTTGTGCGCGTCGCATTAGCGCATCCTGAATTGGGGGATGCAGTCTTCTG
Organism: Pelophylax lessonae; assembly: GCF_965119305.1. Taxonomy (NCBI): domain Eukaryota; kingdom Metazoa; phylum Chordata; class Amphibia; order Anura; family Ranidae; genus Pelophylax; species Pelophylax lessonae. The sequence goes on from NC_138773.1 coordinate 281,496,641, forward strand.
GGACCTGTCAGTATCTCAGAAGACTGAAGGGGGGAGAGAGGGAGGAGAACTTCCGTACCCGAGCACCGCATCGCTCAGAACGGAAGTGGGAGCAGGTACCTGTGAAAATCAGGTACCCGCTCCTCACCCCTCAAAAGTGCCAATTGTGCAAGAGGAGCGGGGGATGAGTCCTTAAAGCGGAACTTCCCCTTTTGGGTGGAATTCCGCTTTAAGTATCAACTCAGTATTGAACTCTACGGTCCCCTAGGACTGGGATGCCATTAAAGTTCATGTGCTTGTAAAGGCAGGTGTCCCAATACTTTTGGTAATATAGTGTACTTTAAAGTGGAGTTCCAGCCTAAAAATAAACTTTGCAGCATCAGTTAGGGTACAAAAACCTGAAAAAGAATTGGATAATTAATATTTTTGTTTCACTTACCTTGTTTTTAATGAAAATAAACTTACCTTCCTTCCTCTTCCTCCTTGTGCGGCTGCGGCCCCCGACGTCACTTCCTCCTTGTGCGGACACGGCCACCGACGTCACTTCCTCCTTGTGCGGACAAGGCCACCGATGTCACTTCCTCCTTGTGTGGACACGGCCACCGACGTCACTTCCTCCTTGTGCGGACACGGCCACCGACGTCACTTCCTCCCTGTGCGGACGCGGCCACCGACGTCACTTCCTCCTTGTGCGGACATGGCCACCGACGTCCCTTCCTCCTTGTGTGGACACGGCCCCCGACGTCACTTCCTCCTTGTGCAGACACGGCCCCCGACGCCACTTCCTCCTTGTGCAGACACGGCCTCCGACGTCACTTCCTCCTTGTGCGGACACGGCCACCAACGTCACTTCCTCCTTGTGCGGACACGGCCCCCAACGTCACTTCCTCCTTGTGCGGACACGGCCACCGATGTCACTTCCTCCTTGTGCGGACACGGCCACCGACGTCACTTCCTCCTTGTGCGGACACGGCCACTGACGTCACTTCCTCCTTGTGTGGACACGGCCACCGATGTCACTTCCTCCTTTGCATTGCATCCTGGGAGATGAGCGTCATCAATCCCAGGATGCATTGCGAATGGCCAGCCGCTACTCTGATTGCCGATCGCAATCTACTGCGCATGCGCGAGATTGCGATCGGCATTCTGGGTAGCTGTAACCAGAAAGAAGGACACAGCGGGGGACACAGCGGCTTCAGACGCCCACACCGGAGATGGCTGCGCTCTTCAATCATTTTTAAAGGTAATATTTTATCTATATTAATTTACTGTACACTACTGTAGTGTTAGTGTAATTGGGGTTAGTTTAGGATTAGGGGGGTATTTTTAGGTAAAAAATGTGTATGTGGCCGGAACTCCGCTTTAAGCATCATCCTCCAATTGCTAGAAAATGCACATTCAATTCTGAGAGAGTTATGGGACAGCGGGAAAGGGCCTGCTTATTAACCACTTGCCGACTGCCTAACGCCGATCTACTTCGGCAGTCAGCCCCTCACAGGCAAAGTGACGTAGGGCTACGTCACTAGCTTGTGAGGGTCTAGGGAGCGAGCGCGCGCCCCCGCGTGGTCACGGACCCCCCGCGCGTGTGACCAGCGGACACGATGTCCGCCGGTCACTCGGCGATCGGCGGGGGAGAGGGAGAATGTCAGGCAGCTTGTGTAAACAAGCCACCTGTCATTCTCCTCAGTGTAAAGACACTGATCACACGGATCTACTATGTAGATCCGTTGATCAGTGTCCTTACAGCTGAAGCCACAGCCAATCACAGTAGAAAGCACGCCCCTAGGGACACACACAGCCCCTCCCTCCCAAATAAAGTTAACCCCTTCACTACCAGTGTATTTTTACAGTAACAGTGCATCTGTATAGCACTGATTACTGTAGAAATGTCACTGGTAACCCCAAAAGTGTAAAAAATGTCAGTCAAGGGTCCGATCTGTCCGCCCCAATGTCGCAGTCCCGCAAAAAAAATCGCAGATCGCCGCCATTACGCGTTAAAAAAAAACAACAAAAATGACAAAAATCTTTCCCTTTGTTAGTAAACGCGATAACTTTTGCGCAAACCAATCAAAATACGCTTTTTGCGATTTTTTTTTTACTAAACATAGGTAGCATAAAACAAATTGGCCGAAAATGTTAAAAAATTTTGATTTTTACATTTTTTTTGGGGGGAATTTCATATAAAAAAATGTGAAAAATATTACTATTTTTGCAAAATTTACGCTCTTTTTTTGTTTATAGCGCGTGATCAAAAAATCGCACAGGTGATCAAATACCACCAAAAGAAAGCTCTGTTTGTGGGAAAAAAAGGACGCCAAATTCGTTTAGATGCACGACCGCGCAATTGTCCGTTAAAGTCACGCAGTGCCGAATCGCAAAATACCCCCTGGTCGGAATGGGGGTAAAATCTTCCGGGGCTTAAGTGGTTAACCTCTGGTCTGCCCATTATTAGTTTTATTGCCTCTCTTTATCTATTGTAGAACACACCTTATGCTTTAGGTTAGACTTTTGTTTAGACAGCAAAAACAAAAAAAAGTGTTTTATGCTCATTGATGTTGGCTTTGCTTTAATTGCTGCCTGTAAAGGTGTGAAACGGTTAAGTAGGGTCTAGGCTGACCTGGACAATGGGCTGCTGGTCCATTGAAGAAATCTGAACTTGGCTGTAAGTTGAGTCTTTTCCATGATAAATGATTTTCTCGCTGCAAAGGTCTAATTCCTCATCGCCTTTCACGTAACCTTTAATTCAGTCCCTTCAGCCCTCGGTACCTGTGCTGGAGATTTACAGTCAGGAGGTGCAACTGGGCGCTCCGCAGAGAAAGGTGCTGCTGCCCGGGGCCAGCAAATTCCAGTGTGATCACATACATCACAGATGTACATTTGTCTATGTTTAGTGACAGCCGAAGATTTACTGCCCCTTTAAATGGTTTTTGGCTTCATGTTTTTTACGCTTCTCCTTCCTAATGATTAGGTGATGTACAGCATTGACTTCTCAACAGTAACCTGTCCTGAGACAGGAGGCTGCCATTGCTGGCTTCCTACGCTGCAAATGCTAGCTGTCTGGCTGTCATCTCCACCCTCAGGCTTCAGAACTTTGATTTATTAACCAGGAACAAATATACAAATAAGGATTCTTCTCTTAAGCTGGCCGTACATGGATCAAAATGTGGTTGGTTCAGCAGGGATCAGAGTGGGATTCAGCAGGACTGCATATAACACAGAGTGCTGGGCACAGGACTACATAATACACAGAGTGCTGGGCACAGGACTACATAATACACAGAGTGCTGGGTACAGGACTACATAATACACAGAGCGCTGGGTACAGGACTGCATAATACACAGAGCGCTGGGTACAGGACTGCAAAATACACAGAGCACTGGGCACAAGACTGCATAATACACAGAGCGCTGGGCACAGGACTGCATATAACACAGAGTGCTGGGCACAGGACTATATAATACACAGAGCGCTGGGCGCAGGACTACATAATACACAGAGCGCTGGGTACAGGACTTCAAAATACACAGAGCACTGGGCACAAGACTGCATAATACACAGAGCGCTGGGCACAGGACTGCATATAACACAGAGTGCTGGGCACAGGACTATATAATACACAGAGTTCTGGGCACAGGACTGCATAATACACAGAGCACTGAGCACAGGACTGCATAATACACAGAGAGCTTGGCACAGGACTGCATAATACACAGAGCACTGAGCACAGGACTGCATAATACACAGAGCACTGGGTACAGGACTGCATAATACACAGAGTGCTGGGCACAAGACTGCATACTGCACAGAGCACTGAGCACAGGACTGCATAATACACAGAGCGCTGGGCACAGGACTGCATAATCCACAGAGCGCTGGGCACAGGACTGCATAATACACAGAGCGCTGGGCACAGGACTGCATAATACACAGAGCGCTGGGCACAGGACTACATAATTTACAGGATGGTGTTATGCATAGAGTGCAAAGTTCAGAGGTTTGCACAGAGGACACTTCTGCCCCACATCCATAGCTCACCTCTCTACCCTCCTCTCACAGATTATCTCTGCAGCCACCTCCTAGCCCTTCCCCCACAACAGGTAAACTCTCCATCTCTCCATGCAGCTGGATCAGCTCTGACCCCTGCTCCCCCACTGCCTTCACCTGTCCACAAACAAACCCCCCACCCTCCCCTATCTGCCCACCTCCTGGTCTCAGCCCTCCACACAGTCAATTTTTTCCTCTGCCTCTCCTCCACTGAACCAAAACAGGAGCGGCGGTGAGATCGTCCAGCAGGGGGCGTCGGCATCCGAGCCACCAGGCTGTTTCTCACCCAGCATGGGATGCCCTGTCTACATTAACCCGGCCCTTAATCGGGGAACAAAAACGGGGACAGACTTGGACCGGGGACAGTGTCCTCAATCCGGAGACGTCTGGTCACTCTATCTTTAAGGTGGTAAAACTTTCCGGGGTTGAAGTGATTGAACACAGTGGGAAGGACGACGCTCTGGGTAGCGCTCGCCGCTCACCCTCGGCTGGTTCATTACTAATCTGAGATAACTGAACTGCACAAATAACAGACACTTGTTTATAATTTGGTTGTAATCTTCTGATGAATAGGCCTTCAATGCTCTGACATTACTAATCTGTCATCAGTATAAGCTCATCTCACCGAGGCCATGGGGAGTTTATATGGAGGGATCAGAGGAACAGCCCAGCTCATAAAACACCCACAGAAGGAATTAGCAATCATCTTAGCTAAACAAACATGTTTGTGAAATCTCAGGGACTCGGGATTCCTTGAGTTATGATTTTACAATGCTCAGTTTAAAGCTGAACTTGAGGCCAAAAGCACTGTAAATCCTGTCATTTCACAATCTCATTAGTAATTTAAGATGAGTTAAATACATATAAATAATCAGTTTTGCGTGCCAAAGGGTTGTAATTGGATTTGAGCTCAATCACACCAGCCTAAAATGTTTAAATTTATGGGCTTGTGTATGTTGTATGCCGGCGATGGGGCAGTGCCTGCAGTTTTTACAAGGCAGGGCACTCTTTTAAAGGCGTCTTACTTTGTGAAGAGCGATCTGGGCAGAGCCGTAACTAGAACCTTCAGGGCCCCAGAGCAAGAAACCATGAAGGGCACCCCTGGACCCTGGCCGGGGCCCTTCCCTTTAAGCCTGGGGCTCTTCCCACTGATCCTGGGGACCTTTACTCTCGTTGCGGGGGCCCTTTATTACGGTCCCACAGCAGACCCTTTCACAAGTTCTGCAGCGGGCCGCCTTTCCTGCCCTCTTGGGGCCCCCCCACGGTGGTGGAATGGCAGGACCCGGTCGCAAGTGTGATCTTTGCGATCCTGGAAGTTCACCCACTGGTGTCAGTAGTTTTTATTTTTTGGTATTTTAATTGTATTTTTGTTTATCATTTTATTGAATTTTTTTTCCAATGTCACTGACTATGACTCTGTCCATTCAGAAAAGGAAGGAGCTGGTAAATTACATATTTACAACCCCTTCCTGGTTCTCTATTGTGACATATCCCCTGGAGAAACCGGCAGGGGATGGGGGGGCAGGAGAGCACACAGGGGCCCAGAGACAGCAGAACACAAGTGAACTGGATAGGAGGAGTAGCGGGGGCAGCATACAGAGGAACCAATCTCCTCCATTTTCCTCCTGCAGCTACAGGAGGTAAAAGGTGGACAGTGATTTCTCTACATGCTGCCCCCGCCACCCCCCCCCCCTCCTATCCAGGTGTACAGGGGAGCTGCACAGGCCGCCTGGAGCATGGGGCCCGGTTGCAATCGCAACCCCTGCAACCCCTGTAGTTACGCCCCTGGATCTGGGTGAATCACTTTCCACAGAGTGGTGCAGGCGCAGCTGACAGGCATTCAAACAAGGATACTGCTGCCTCTTGATTTTTTTTTTTTGAGAGCCTGAATGGGAATTTATTTATTTTAGGTTCTTATATAGCGCCGTCAATTTATGCAGCGCTTTACATATACATTGCACATTCACATCAGTCCCTGCCCTCAAGGAGCTTACAATCTAAGGTCCCTAACTGACATTCCTACATAAACACATACTAAGGCCAATTTAGACAGGAGCCAACTAACCTACCAGCAAAGAAGGTGTGATTCCCAGACCTAGAATGTTGGTTTGGCCGTCATCCCTGGTAAATATCTTTGAAGGGGTTTGGTGCCTCAGACCAAGAAAGTTGGGACTTTTTGGGCCAAGTAAATCAATTGTTTGTAAAATTTCTTATACAATTTATTGAAAAAAGTAAAACAACGTAAAACAAAACATGGTGACACCATGTTTTGTTTTACGTTGTTTTACTTTTTTCAATAAATTGTATAAGAAATGTTACAAACAATTGATTTACTTGGCCCATAAAGTCCCAACTTTCTTGGTCTGAGGCACCAAACCCTTCAAACTAACCTACCAGCATGCCTTTGGAGTTTGGGAGGAAACCAGAGTAACCGGAGGAAACCCACGCAGGCACAGGGAGAACATGCAAACCTCAGGCAGGTAGTGTTGTGGTTGGGCTTCGAACCAGGGAATACAACCTCATTAACTTGATTATGTCACGCTCAACAGTGATATTGCCTGCCAAACACAACGGAGGGATCATTTTTGCCCCACCGCAGTTTAAAGCATCATGGGCACAGCATCTCTACAACCCTGTCTGGATGCCTTTGTAGCTTAAGGGAGGGGGTTAGGGGCAGCTCAACCACCTATTGTTACCACTTCCCAATCACAAATGTAAACTAAAGCCTAGTACACATGGGTGGAATGGCATTCAGCTCATGTGTACTGGAGTTGGTCCGACAGAAGGCGGCCGTTTGGCCAGCTTCTGCCAATGGGTGATGATCAAAAAGGTCTGCCAATCGGCTCCACCAGCGCTCTCCATCAAAGGCTGGGAGCATCAATCAGAGTGTTCTGCTGAAGGGGGGGGGGGGGGATATCCGTCTGTCAGAACAAAATAGAACAGCAGGGGAGATTGCTGTACCAACATCAGATAGTTAGTACAGCAGCTCCTTCTGAGCGGTCAGGTTTTTTTTTTGTTCAGCCCGCTGGGTTTATTGAAAAAAAACGAATGGTGTGTACGAGGCTTAAGCTTTGTCTTGTGATCCTGGCAGGAAGCACAGCCAAATCATTGATCCTATTCGTCACCTGCCCCCAGCTTTTGATTGGATACAGCTTGGTCTCTGTGATTGGTCCTGTGACATGGTCCAGTGAGTGAGATGGTCTCTAGACCAGATCCCCTGTGGGGAGGTTCTGCAATTGGCTTCTAGCAAAGCCTATCCAGGTCCTCAAGCCTTGCCACTGCTGAGGTCTCTATAACATTCTATAAGCTGCCTAAGGGCAGCAGCCCCATCCAGCTCTGGAATCCTCCTGGGGAGAAGGAACCCAGCTCTCCAGTTGTAAGAAGAGGTTTGCTGTTCAGAGTTGTGTTTCTGTTCAATCCCGCCGGGACTTGGCAAATGCGCATGCGTGAATGCGCGAACGCGTGCACGCGCGCACGCAAACACGCAACGTGACAGATGCTGGCGCCAAATGGACTATTTAAACTCAGCCCTTGCTCAGCTCCAGTGCTGCTTTATCTTCAGCCTTGTTGACCTAAACCTGCTAACCTGTATCCTGTTTACCAGTACCAGACCCGGCTTGTCCTGACTATCCTCGGCTCTCCGCCTGCACCGACCTCGGCTTGTCCCTTGACCTCCTCTCCAGTCTGCTCCTTCTGGCTCCTGTATGACCGTTTGGCTTTTGATCCGGCTTGTCTCACTACGCTCCTGCCACCAGCACTAGTTGCCTGCATACCTGCTCTGGACCTACCCGGCTATCCCTGTCTGTGGACATCAGCCTGCTTCCAGCTACATCAGGCACTCGTGCTACTCTATACTCGGCGCCTCCTGTCTGCACTATCAGGGGTCCCGAGTCAGAGGCGTAAGAGAGGCCTTCCTCACCGTTCAGGCTCACCTCCAGGTACATGATACCAGTGCTTCAGACTATTTATGACCATTTCAACCCCATTGGCTGGAGCATGATAAATATTCAGGCTGGTTGTTTAAATCTCCCTCCCTTAGCTCTGGAAGCTTCTTCTAGAGGCAGGAGGAAGCAATCAAACTCCTAGCCTGTGAAACCCCCAACAGACCAGGCCAAACAATCACTGCACCCTTGATTACAGAAACTAAATGTACCTAGCATCATACGCTAGGAGGGTGCTACATCAGAATATTCCAACAACAGCTCAATACATGGACAATGCACAAAGACTGGAATGGTTAAAGTGTATTTATCTTTTGCAGTGTTTCTCAACGTTTTTTCACTCAAGTCACCCCATTCTAAATTGTAAAAAATATTCTAATAGTTGTACATAATGCATCATCACCCAAGTAGGAATGCAACTAAAAGGCAGCCTTTATCCACACGCCGGCCTGTATACAATTTTTGGGCAAATTTTAGGTATTTTGCCAAGGCACCCCTGGAGAAACCTCAAGGCTGATCTAATGTATTGCAGCAAATCAGTCCTTGGATGTGGTGGCAGCATTAGTTTTCACATTTCAGGCTGAGAGGATTTTGAGCAAGTACAGAAAATACCAGTTGATCCTTCCAAAAATGAAGTGTTCTTTTCACTTCCTGTGAGCTGACCTGCAAGCGTAAAATAACCTTATATTTTTTACGTAAACTACCTGTTATGTCAATCCACTATAGAAATCCACTATAGAAACTGAGATACTGGACAACCCACACCCTAAACCTTTAGCCCCAGTTCACATCTATGCGTCTTCAAAGTTGCACGACTTTGACAGCCGACTATCCTGTGTGACTTCATTGTGGCTTGTTGACACTCATTCCTACTTTAATAACAGATGTCAATGCGAGTTGCAATGAAGTCACACCAAAATAGTGCAGGGACTTTATTCTAAGTCACTGTGACTTGAGTCACACCGATTAAAACGGTTCCATTGCAGGTAATGGGGTGCGACTTGTCATTAGACTTTGAACCCTCAAGTCGCATGACAAGTTGCACTGGTGTGAACCAGGGCTTAGCGTCTAAGTCAGTCTTTAGGGGGGCTGGACTGTGGCCAGTGGGGGTAAATAATTCCCCATCTTTGGTATTGGGGGGGAGAACAAGTTGGTGTTAGTGGGAGGAATAGTGCCCCAGCATTGGTGTCAGTAGGAGGAATAGTGCCCCATCATTGGTGTCAGTGGTAGGAATAGTGCTGTATCATTTATGTCAGTGGTAGGAATAGTGCCGTATCATTGGTGTCAGTGGGAGAAACAGTGCCCATTGTTGGTGTCAGTAGAATAAATAGTGCCCCATTGTTGGTGTCAGCGGAATAAATAGTGCCCCATTGTTGGTGTCAGTGGGAGGGATACTGCCCCATCGTTGGTGTCAGTGGAATGAATAGTGCCCCATTGTTAGTGTCAGTGGGAGGGATAGTCCCCCATTGTGTCAGTGGAAGGAATAGTGACCCATCATTGGTGTCAGTGGGAGGAATAGTGCCCCATTGTTGGTGTCAGTGGCATGGATAATGCCCCATTGTTGGTGTCAGTGGAATAAATAGTGCCCCATTGTTGGTGTCAGTGGAATAAATAGTGCCCCATTGTTGGTGTCAGTGGAATAAATAGTGCCCCATTGTTGGTGTCAGTGGGAGGAATAGTGCCCCATCGTTGGTGTCAGTGGCAGGGATAATGCCTAAAGGAGCTGGATAAAGGCAAACAGAGGCTTGCATCCGGCCTCTGGGTCTTGGAGACCATTGCTCTAAACCAAACCACATTAGGCTCCATGCACACTGGGCTTAAAAAAAATCATACTTCCCTTGGCAGAATAAAATGCTCATAGAGAGCATTTTTCTGCCACAAAGCTCCAATCAGAACTGCAAACCAGAAGGGTTTTTTTTTCCTGCCTCTAAACATTGAGCCTAAAATAAGGAGTCGGTTTACTAAAGGCAAATAGACTGTGCACTTCACAATGTGCAGTAGCTCCAAAGCTTAGTAAAGGTAAAGCTTCACTTTGCAAAGAATACCCAATCACGTGCAAGGAAAATTTAAGAAAAAGCATCGTTGCTTGCAGTGCTTTAAGTGGGCCGGTATGCACTGGTACTCTTGAGCATACCGCCACCTCTCCGTGCGCCTTAGCGTACCAGTACACTCATTTTGGACATCTGCGCCCTCAATTGCCCCCCCCCCCCCCAAGAATATTTCCCACTCCAGAGCCAGACCAGTCACCACCAGTGAGTCCCCCTGCTCCGGAGTCCCATCCCAGGCCAGGGGGGGGGGGGGGTGCTCTGTGGGGACCCTGATGTGGGGTGAGGGGGGTGACAAAATTTATAGGCTATAATAGAGTACCGGCACCTCTTTTGGGCCACTTAAAGCACTGGTTGCTTGCACATGATTGGATAATGGTAGTCAGCAGAGCTTCTGCTCATTTACTAAACTCTGGGGCAACTGCACTTTGCAAAGTGCACAGTCTATTTGCCTTTAGTAAATCCACCCCATAGGATAGCATTGAGCTGCTTCTACAGGAAAAACACAAAACTCCTGTAGTAGCAGCGATCTTCAAGCCAGTGTGCATGGAGCCTTATAAAGAATCCATTACTTGTAATTTCTGGAACGTGTATAAAAAGGCTTTGGAAAGATTGTACAAAAAAATTGTATTGCTCTATTTTATTATTGGGTGATGACACTCTTATGCGTACTATATTAAATGTGTTTGCACTTTATATTATTTATATACCTATGCACTCTTTATCTCATTTGCAGAGATAAGACTGAAATACATTTTGGTAAATATATTCAGATCCTATTATGGGAACTTTTAGGTTTTTGAATATTTGAATTGGGTATCAATTGATTATCTGATGTCCTGGTATTATGCCAATGTATTTTTTCAGATTGTATATGGCTGTTCAGTTGGTTTACTGGAATTTTTTTTTGTAAAACAAACACCGGATCAGCTGAGAGGTTGATAGGCTTTGAAGATTCGTGGTCGGTCAGTCAGTCTATGCGGGGTCAGGGATCTGCTTGCTGCTTTGCAGCCCTCTTTTATTCTAGACAAAAAAAAAAAACAGCAGAAGGACGCACCAATTGGTGCATTAATAAAAAGTATATATGCTAACAAAATTGTTTATTCACAAGCATAAATGAATCATAAGGCTGGGTCTCTTGAAGGCCTGGAAACCAATATCGAAGACCTCTGTGGTACTATACTGCACAGAGCCGAGGGATATACCCTCCTTATTAGAGCTCTGATCTTTCCTAATTTTGTAAGTAAATATATTTTACTTTTTTATTAATAAATGGTGTTTGAGGTAAAGCACTAGGCTGGTGCGCCCGAATTTTGGTTTAAGTTGCATTTATATAAGGTTACAGAGTAAGTAAGTACACCTTCATGGTGACCAAAAGAGGACATTGAACTGAAAAAGAATTTCATAACTTTGAAGTTAAACAAAAAGGTTTTATTTTTGTGGAATTGCTTGCTTGATGTTCCTCAATGTTAAGTTCTTACCCGTTTAAGGAAACAATTCATTGATTCATGTACAACTTTTGCAAACTGACCTTGCAAAATTTTTTCCCCCTATTTAATGTAACTTAATTGCCATTACTGTCACAGTGGTCTCTATTTAAGAGGAAGTAGCAGAGAGCATCAGGTAAAGATAATACTCCCAGCGATATCGTCTTAACAAGGCGCAATTAAAGACCGAGTTTGGGATGAACAAGGTCCGTGATGACTGACGTTTCAGATAAAGGAAGATGGAAACAGAAGGAAGATTCACAATAAGGGTATAGATGGCTGTGAAATTCTATATGGGTAGGTAACAGAGCCATGGATAGATAACAGAACCTAGCCTATTTACATTTTTGTGTATCATTTAGGATGTCACTGATGAAAGTGTAATGGGGAATAGGACAACCAATGATGGTTTATTTCTATTTTTTATATAGTGTATATTATATAAATATATATTTACTCATTATATAGCCAAACTATATTGCCCAAAAAGTATGTGAACACCCTTTTATATTAATTTTCAGTGCTGCAAACTCTCTCCAGAAGTTCAGTGAGGATCTCTGAATGATCTAATGTTGACCTAAATGACTAATGATGATAAATAGAATCCATCTGTGTGTAATCAAGTCTCTGTATAAATGCACCTGCACTGTGATAGTCTCAGAGGTCCATTTAAAGCGCAGAGAGCATCATGAAGAACAAGGAACACACCAGGCAGGTCCGAGATACTGTTGTGGAGATGTTTAAAGCCGGATTTGGATACAAAAAGATTTCCCAAGCTTTAAACATCCCAAGGAGCACTGCGCAAGTGATAATATTGAAATGGAAGGAGTATCAGACCACTGCAAATCTACGAAGACCTGGCCGTCCCTCTAAACTTTCAGCTCATACAAGGAGAAGACTGATCAGAGATGCAGCCAAGAGGCCCATGATCACTCTGGATGAACTGCAGAGATCTACAGCTGAGGTGGGAGACTCTGTCCATAGGACAACAATCAGTCGTATACTGCACATTAAAGATATCCATAAAAAGTGTAGTTTAAAGATTGCCACAAGCCACCTGGGAGACACACCAAACATGTGGAAGAAGGTGCTCTGGTAAGATGAAACCAAAATCTAACTTTTTGGCAACAATGCAAAACGTTATGTTTGGCGTAAAAGCAACACAGCTCATCACCCCGAACACACCATCCCCACTGTCAAACATGGTGGTGGCAGCATCATGGTTTGGGCCTGCTTTTCTTCAGCAGGGACAGGGAAGATGGTTAAAATTGATGGAAAGATGGATGGAGCCAAATACAGGACCATTCTGGAAGAAAACCTGAGATTGGGACAGAGATTTGTCTTCCAACAAGACAATGATCCAAAACATAAAGCAAAATCTACAATGGAATGGTTCACAAATAAACATATCCAGGTGTTAGAATGGCCAAGTCAAAGTCCAGACCTGAATCCAATCAAGAATCTGTGGAAAGAACTGAAAACTGCTGTTCACAAACGCTCTCCATCCAACCTCACTGAGCTCGAGCTGTTTTGCAAGGAGGAATGGGCAAAAGTTTCAGTCTCTCGATGTGCAAAACTGATAGAGACATACCCCAAGCGACTTACAGCTGTAATCGCAGCAAAAGGTGGCGCTACAAAGTATTAACTTAAGGGGGCTGAATAATTTTGCACGCCCAATTTTTCCGTTTTTTTATTTGTTAAAAAAGTTTGAAATATCCAATAAATTCTGTTCCACTTCATGATTGTGTCCCACTTGTTGATTCTTCACAAAAAATTACAGTTTTATATCTTTATGTTTGAAGCCTGAAATGTGGCAAAAGGTTGCAAAGTTCAAGGGGGCTGAATACTTTCGCAAGGCACTGTATATATATATATATATATATATACACATAAATGTTTTGCATTTAATTTCTCTTTTAAACTGAATAAGTTGTTTTACAAGGCGAGAGTTCACATATACTCCAACAACTGCAAGAATATTCAGCAAAGTGTTTAGAGTGGTCAGTGTTTTGGCGGGATGCAGCCTACCTCTCCCAAGACTGCACCCAGCCGGAACGTCAACCACAATAAACTCTTTTTTGAATATATTTACTTCTGTCAACTCCCATGGCTGTCCATTGTCCATAGGGTTGGTCCTTTATCTTCCTGCTAATTGTAATTTTTTTTCCTCAGCAGGTTCTATCTGAATTGTTTTAATTCATACATAGATTGCTGAACAGAATGGGTTCTATCATATTACAGTCACTCGAAAAAAGGATTGCTTCCGCAGTACAATCAAACTCTTTGACCTGGGGTCAGCCCTTCCCTAGGCTAGCTAAGATTAATCTGTAGGTACAGTATGAGCAATTGCAAACAATCACGGCTAAATCAAAGTTTGGAGAACAAATTTCAAGGCTTATCCTGGTTTTGATTGTATGCCGTAGAATTTAAAATGATCTACTTGTTGACAAATATTTTGGTGTAGTTAATATTTTGGAAATCAGCAGTTGGGCCAGTAAAGAAACTGCAGACCTCAATGATCAGTTAAAGTATTCACAGACATACCTTTCAACCATCACTGTGACGGTCGTCTACTGGTCCCTTGTGAGTCATGCCAACCACGGGCAGTTGGCTCAGGAGATTAAATCCAGTGGATTTCAATGTTTGATTTGACTGTTTTGGTTTCCCCAGGACAAGGTCCACAGTGTCGACATGCAGGGGGTGAAAAAATAGTTTAATAGTTTAACAGTTAGGCTCCTTTCACACGGCCGCTCCGTGTGAAAGGTCCGCTGCGGGACTTTTTTTTTTTTTTTTCCACGGAGCGGATGACATTTCTGTCATCCGCTCCGTGTGCCCGCATATCATCCCATCCGTTTGCGGATGATATGCGGACATAATGTAAGTATATGGTATTGCGTATGTCAGCGGATGACACCGCTGACATCCGATTTTCCTTCCTTTCCGTTTTTTACACGGAAGGAACAATAGGGTTCTGTTCCGTTCATAAAAACGGAACAGAACTGACAGGAGGAAAATCGGGTGTCAGCGGATGGTATTCCGCTGACACCCGCAGTGCCATTCACTTACATTGATGTCCGCAAATCATCCGCAAAAAAATAGGATGATTTGCGGACACACGGAAAGCAGCGGAGCGGCCGTGTGAAAGGACCCTTACAGATACTCTGACATTTTTTTGTGTCCCATTAGGCTCTTTCACACGGACGTTCCGTATGTCCGTTTTTCATCCCATCCATTTGCGGATGAAAAACTGACATAATGTATCTCTATGTAAATACGGATGTCATCGGATGATCATCCTCTGACATCCGTTTTTTGTCAGTTCAGTTCAGTTCAGTTCAGTTCAGTTTTTTTGAACGGAGGAGAACCCTATTTCTTCTTCCTTTCAAAAAACGGAACTGAAGCAAAAACGGATGTCAGTGGTGTCATCCGCAGACATCCGTATTTACATAGACATGCATTATGTCAGTTTTTCATCCGCAAACGGATGGGATGAAAAACGGACATACGGACCGGATGACACAAGTGTCATCCGTGTCCGTTACAAAAAAAAAAAAGGACCTGATCGGGCAAAAAAAAAGGAACGCCCGTGTGAAAGAGCCCTAAGGAGATTTTCCTTTGCTTCCTGACCTGAAAACACAACAGGAATTTAAAAAAAAATCTTTACAAAGTGAGGGCACCAAATCAGGCATGCCCATTGGAAGATTTTGCCACACCTCTTGTTCTGGTGACATTGCTAACATTTTGAATTTTCTATTGCTTTGTTTCATATTGATCAGCAGGACTAATTAAAATTGTGAATCTATCCTGTGGGGACATGAACAGCAAAATAAACTACTAGCGATTTAAATCCTTCCCTACTCCATACAATGGGAAAAAAAATAGCCATGCATATACTTTATTAATTCATTTTTAGTAGGCATTACCAGTCAATATATTAAGGAAGCACTTCACTCACTTTAGGGTGAGATTATCAACACATTTAGGTAGACCTTTAAGAGTAAAATAATATCTTTACATATATAGCTCTACATATCAGACTTAAAAGAAGTAAAAAAAAGTCCATGTGGCACTTGGAACTTAGGTAATCAGTAGTGTAGAAAGTCAGTTGAATTTGCAGAGCTCACTGGCTCTGATAAGTCTTCTCCTTTAGAACAAGGTATTCCTAGTTGGGGAGCAGAGAACAAGAATTCAGAGAATATGCCTGTGGAGTTCCAGACCAATGGTAAACAAGTCCAAAGAAAACTTCATTATGTGGTCAGAAAGGACAGTCAACATGTTTCAAGAGCTCACACAGTTCCCCTTCATTAGGGTTTAACCACTTTCCGACTGCCGTCAGTATATTTACTGCAGCAGTCAGCCCCTCACAGGCAAAGCGACGTAGGTCTACGTCTCTAGCCTGTGAGGCGCCACCGAATGCGCGCTCCCGCTCCCGCTCGGTCACGGACCCCCCCATGCGTGTGCCCGGCGGACCCGATGTCCGCCGGGCACTCGCGATTGTCCGTTACACCGGGAGAAAGGCAGGCGGCTAATGTAAACAAGCCGCCTGTCATTCTCCCTTGTGTAAGAATGGTGATCATACGGTTCTACTATGTAGGACCATTGATCACTGTTCTTACAGCTCAAGCCACAGCCAATCACAGTTAGAATCACGCCCCTAGGGACACACACCACCCCTCCCTCTCAAAAAAAGTTAACCCCTTCACTACCAGTGTCATTTTACAGTAACAGTGCATATGTATAGCACTGATTACTGTAGTAATGTCACTGGTAACCCCAAAAGTGTCAAAAATGTCAGTCAAGGGTCCGATCTGTCCGCCCCAATGTCGCAGTCCCCCAAAAAAAATCGCAGATTGCCGCCATTACGCGTTAAAAAAAAAACAACAAAAATGACAAAAATCTTTCCCTTAGTTAGTAAACGCAATAACTTTTGCGCAAACCAATCAAAATACGCTTTTTGCGATTTTTTTTTTTTTACCAAAAATATGTAGCAGAAAACAAATTGGCCTAAAATGTTAAAAAATTTTGATTTTTAAATTTTTTTGGGGGGGAATTTCATATAAAAAAATGTGAAAAAATATTGTTATTTTTGCAAAATTGACGCTCTTTTTTTGTTTATAGCGCATGATCAAAAAATCGCACAGGTGATCAAATACCACCAAAAGAAAGCTCTGTTTGTGGGAAAAAAAGGACGTCAAATTCGTTTAGGCACAGCGTCGCACGACCGCGCAATTGTCCGTTAAAGTCACGCAGTGCCGAATCGCAAAATAGGCCCTGGTCAGGAAGGGGGTAAAATCTTCCGGGGCTTAAGTGGTTAAACACTACATATAGTTAAGTGGACTCAAATAGCAGAATAACTGGAATATATTATATTGGATTACGCATAAACAGAATATCTCCAGGGTGGATTAGGTATCATAGCACTGAATAATCCATAGCTGCCTCAGAAATTGTAGTGATATTTAAATAAAGTTATAAGATGGTAAAAATATATAGTTGATAATTATACTGCTGACACCTATAGGGACAGGATTACCATGAATGTTAAATCTGGTGGCCATGGTAGGCGTTAATTATTTATCAGGCTGACTTATTCCACAGCACTTTACTGAAAGCGTGGATCCCTTCTCATCAGTCCTTGCTCTAAAGGAGCTTACAATCTAATGTCCCTAGTGCCATGTTTGGGTGGAAACTGATTAACATAATGTAATTTTTTGGACTGTGGTAGCAACCAGCAAATCCAGGGGGAATCCAATCTAACACGAGGATAAAGTAGAAAACCCATGCAAGAACTAAACCCAGGTATCTAACACTCCAAGACTGTAACACTCACAATCAGGGCTTTTTTTCTCAGAGAATAGGTGCAGGAACTCCCTCTTTTGGACTTACCCCTTGTCTCCGCCCCTACCTACCTCTGTGAACCATTCCTTGGTTCCACCCACCTCCTAGTACCATCCCTTTTAGAAAATACAGAACAAAGTAACATTTGTGGTACTAAATAATTTGTATGGAATTTGTTAATGATAACAAAAAAGCAGTAAAATAGATCCCATGCAGCCAACAACAATAGATCCCCCAGCAACCATAGATCCAGCCAGAAACAATGGGCCCTCAGCAGCAACAACAGATCTCCCAGCAGCCAGCATCAATAGACTGCTGCCTAAACAGTATATCCCTCCCAGCAACAACTGACCCCTCAGCAACATAAGACCCACCCCAGCAACAATAGACCCCCCTGCAAAACTAGAACTCTTCCAGAGACAATAGATCCCCCAGCAGCCACATTAGATATTCCCAGCAGCAATAAATCCTCCTGCAGGAATAGATCCCCTCCAGCAACAATAGGTTCCTCAGCAGCCAGCATCAATAGACAGTGTAGCACAACCCAGCACTCTTTGCCATTACATACATTCAGGGCTGAAGGTGCCGGAACTGCGTTCCCCCGCGTTCCCGCTGAAAAAAAGCCCTGCTCACAATTATGCATCTGCATTTCTATTCTTTAAATTCCAGAGCTGCTTCCTAGCCATAATCTCAAAAAGAACATAAAGAAGTTATTGAGGCTCATTAGACTTCACAAGATGGCTGCAACTGTAATAAGAACCAAAGTAAGCTCAGGCAGATGAAAGCAGAGAGGCGAGCAGGTGAAGAGTCAGTGCAGGTCAGCAGTAAACCCTCCCAGCATGTGTGTACAGAACTGAGGCTGCCTGAAGACCTACACAGACCCCCTACCACTCAACCTAGGTAAAGTGAGACAGCTGAATGTGTCAGGATACCTGTGGGCAGCACTCCTGCTGGGGGGAACATCAGCCACACACAGCATGTAGTCAGAGGCTATTCTTTGATACTTATTGCCTATCAGTGTCAATTGCCGAACTGACACTCTCTGAAAGCAGCAGGACAAGAGGCCTGTCTCCAATCAGCCTTTATTATAGTTTTTTTCTCAGGGGTCACACAGCTGACAGCGATCCAAATGTTACATGTATGAAGATCTGACATATCCATTTCACCCTCTTGTCCAGCAATAGAATGTTTACACTATAACAGCTAAAGACAATATCATGAAGAGGACCCTTCCTAGACAGGGGAAAGACAATACAAGCAATGTGGGAAAAATGTGAATGACCCCTAGGCAACACTTCATGTAGGAAAAGTGGTTAAAAGGCACCCGTAGACATTAGAAGAAAATCAGAAAGGTTTGTAATTTGAAATGTATATATTGCAAGAACATTTGTAACAGACAGCGATGAGCAAGGGTTTCAGTAGACTATGGTACCCAAAGTATGCGCCCTTGGTCTTCTACTGAGTGCCTCTGGTCTTTTACTGAGTGACTGTGAGTCTTTTAGTAAGTGCCCCCGGTCTTCTACTCAATGCCTATGGTCTTCTACTAAGAACCCTTGGTCTTTTACTGCATGCCCATGGTTATCTACTGAGTGTCCCTGGGTCTTCTACAAAGTGTCCCAGGTCTTCTACTGAGTAACCCGTGTTTTCTACTAAGTGCCCTGGGTTTTCTATTAAGTGCCCATGGTCCTCTAATGATTGCCCTGGTTTTTCTACTTAGTGCACTGGTATTTAACTGAGTGACCCTGAGTCTTCTACTGAGTTCCCTGGGTTTTCTACTGAGTGCCTCAGGTTTTCTACTAAGTGCCCATGGTCCTCTGCTGGTTTGCCCTGGTTTTTCTACTTAGTGCACTGATTTTCTGCTGAGTGCCTTGGGTCTTCTACTGAGTGCCCCTGGTCTTCTGCTGAGTGCCCCTGGTCTTCTGCTGAGTGCCACTTGTACTCTACTGAGTCTCCCTGGTCTTCAGCTGAGTGCCCCTGGTCTTCTACTGAATGCCCCTGGTCTTCTACTGAGTGTCCCAGGTCCTCAACTGCATGCTCTAGGTTTTCTACTGAGTGCCCAGGTCTTTTACTGGGTGCCCCTGGTCTACTGAGTTCCTCTGATCCTCAACTGAGTGCCCCTTGTTCTTCTACTGAGTGCTTCTGGTCTTCTACTGAGTGACTTTGAGTCTTTTAGTAAGTGCCCCTGGTCTTCTACTGAATGCCTATAGTCTTCTACTAAGAACCCTTGGTCTTTTACTGAATGCCCATGGTTATCTACTGAGTGTCCCTGGGTCTTCTACAAAGTGTCCCAGGTCTTCTACTGAGTAACCTGTGTTTTCTCCTAAGTGCCCTGGGTTTTCTATTAAGTGCCCATGGTCCTCTAATGATTGCCCTGTTTTTTCTACTTAGTGCACTGGTATTTAACTGAGTGACCCTGAGTCTTCTACTGAGTTCCCTGGGTTTTCTACTGAGTGACTCAGGTTTTCTACTAAGTGCCCATGGCCCTCTGCTGATTTGCCCTGGTTTTTCCACTTAGTTCACTGATCTTCTACTGAGTGCCCTGGGTCTTCTGTTGAGTGCCCCTGGTCTTCTGCTGAGTGCCACTTGTATTCTACTGAGTCCCCCTGGTCTTCAGCTGAGTGCCCCTGGTCTTCTCCTGAATGCCCCTGGTCTTCTACTGAGTGCTCCAGGTTTTCAACTGAATGCTCTAGGTTTTCTACTGAGTAACCCAGGTCTTTTACTGGGTGCCCCTGGTCTACTGAGTTCCTCTGGTCCTCCACTGAGTGCCCGTGGTCTTCTACTGATGCCCCTGGTCTTCTACTGAATGTCCTGTCTCTACTTTTCAGTAATTGATGCCACCATCTAAAGTCTGATCCCATAGACAAACATACATTAGGGCCCATTCACACAATGCATTTCATTAACACACATGTGTTAACACAACACATTAAGACATGCTGTGTTAAGGTAGCCTAATTTCTTTTGAATGAGCTTTCAGTGCACCTTTAACATTGGAAATGGACATGGACTATTTTTTTCTTAACATAGCACACTACAAAGCACAACTAGCTTCAAAGCACCACACTGTGTAATGCATTGCTCCTAAGAGCCCATTCATACTATCACATTGCAGTAAAGCATGGGGCCCTATTTTTCCATCAAAATGTGCTATCAGTCATTTCAGAACTGAACAGGCTGCCTTAACGCAGACCCCCTTAAGCCTAGTAAGGTGTTGTGTTAAAGCATATGCAATAATGCAGTGCGTAGTGTGAATGTGTCCATAAAGTGATACTAAAGCCTCGTTTTTTTCCCTTAAAAAAATACCAAACATGTTATACTTGCCTCCTCTGTGCAGTTGGTTTTGCACAAAGCCCAGATCCTCCTCTTTTCGGGTCCCTCGCTGGCTCTCCTGTCGAGTGCCCCCAATGCAAGCAGCTTCTATGGGGGCACCCAAGCCGAGCCGCAGCTCTGTGTGTCCATTCAGGCATGAAGTCGCAGTTCGGCCCTGCCCCCCTCATTGGCTAACTGACTTTGATTGACAGCAGCTGGAGCCAATGGCACCACTGCTGTATCTTAGCCAGTCAGGAGAGAGAGTCCCGGATGGCTGAGGCACTCATACACATTGCTGGATTGAGATGGGGCTCAGGTAAGTATTAGGATGGCTAAGGGGGCTGTTGCACACTGAAAGTTTTTTATCTTAATGCATAGAATGTTTTTACAGCGGCTGTTTTTGGCTTCAGGTGTTTTTTTTCTGCTGCCAGTAATCTCCCAGGCATGTTATCCTATATGTCCATGCATATAGAGCAAGTTAACAGTGGGTTTGATTTACTAAAGGCAATAAGGTTGTTCATTTTGCAGGGGAATTTCCCTTAGATTAGTGAATGAGGTGAAGCTCTGCTGCTTTCCATCGTCCAAACGTGCTAGCAAAATAAAAAAAAAATGTATTTTCCTCTTCATTGCATGTGATTTGAGTATTGCAAACTAAACTTTCACTACATTCACTAAGCTAAGGTAAATCAACCACAATGTCTCCATAAAAAAAGCAGCTCCAGCAGGAAAACTCACATCCATCCCGATGCTGTCCCCTGCAGTAATTTACTTTTACACATTTCCTAGAATTGCTTTTAAGGCCTCATGCACATTGGGTGTTTAGCCATGTACATGGCATTCTGACGTTTTTGTGGGGGCGGAATGCAAAGACACACCATCCAGCCCTGCTGCTGGAAACATTTAATACTCTATGAGAGGCTGAAAGCTGCTGTGGTTGGACTGTGCACCAAATGGTACTAATGTTTAGGCCAGTATGTTCCCAGGGGTTAAGGTCCCCAACTCAGACTTCTTGCATTCTGGGAATTTGTCCCTGGGTGCCTATAGCCCGAAACATTAATAGCACTTGGTACACCGTCCCGCCCCCCGTCCAGCAGCTTTCAGCCTTTCACAGAGTTTTACAGGCTGCTGCCAGTGGGGCCTGTGCCTTTCGCCTGCATGATAACAATGGAATCCAATGCACAGGAGCTAAACACCCAGTATGCATGAGTCGTTAAGGCTGATTTACATCTATGCCTTGTGGGAATGCGCATGTTACTGCAACACACATTACATGCATTCATGCAATGCAGTGCCATTCATTCTGAGTGCAACACATGTGCATTGCAGCTAGGGCCGAACATGCCTGAGCTCATCCCTGGTTGCAACATGCTGCAACACATGGCAAGGCACTATAGTGCGTTGCCATGCACTGCGACAAAAAAGTCCAAAATGTTGACATATTGGAGGCCCATTGATTTCAATAGGCTTCCCTAATGCAGCACACATTGGTGCATCACATAACGTATGTTAATAGATATGAATTTCACCCCTGACGACGTCACTCTATGACGAAACGCATCGGGATTGGCTGGCGCTTTGACGCATGCCCAGATGAGGGACGCGGCGGCCATTTTGATGGTGGGATACGCACACGATCCAAGCGCTGAATGCTGATTTCAAGCAACCCAAATGTAAGCTGCTCTCCTTTTATTTCTAAATAAACATTTGAAATACTACACCATGAGGGGATCATCTTTTTATATTTCCTGAGTGCTTGAAGGAGTTTCTTTGGGGGAACCCAATCTGGTCGCCAGTGGGAGGAAGTGTTTGGATGTGATCGGTCCTTCCCTATCACAGACTTCACTATACTTTGGGCGTGTTTTGACCCTGTGGGGTCTATCAAGTCAGTAAGAGTACCTTATTATACTGTTCGGTGGTGGACTTTCCTGTTTGCACCCCTCCATATCTACAGTTTATGTGGACTCCGTCATTACACTTGGGACTTGTTTTCTCTTTTATATCAGCATTATTTGTGTATTTGGATTAGCGCGACACCATCTCACACCGTATGTTAATAGATGCTCATTACGCACCACACAAATGTAAATGGGCCCTTGATGTTTATCATAAGCCAAAACTTTTATTTTGGATAGAGTGTTAAGGGGTTAGTGCTCCTGTCAGACTTTAATGGTTTTTCTATGTCCCCACTGGGGAGATTCACCCTTCTGTAGGTCCTAGTGACAACCAGTATCGAGACTGCAAAAATAAGAGAATATCCAAAAGTTTGAGTTGTCACCAGAACAGGTATAGGGGGTAAATCATCATATGGAGATGCTAGTTCCGGTGACGACTGTTTAAGTTTGAAATTCTCTTACTGTACTTTTTAGAACTTTGCTGTGACATTTTTGTTGCATGTCCAATACAGGTAGCTAAGGGAAATCTCCCCAAAGAATACAGTGATCAAAAAAGAAATTGATACTTTCCTACTTTATTCAAAAAAATTTAAAGTGTTGGCTTTACATACACATCAGTATCATAAGTCACTTTCTGTTTTTAAAATTACAAATTTTATAAAAAGAAATTGCTGTTGATCCTGCCATGAAGATCCTTGTATGGGAGCTTCCTCTTATGAGATTACAGTGCTCTTTCCTTGTCTTCAAATCGAATTGACAGGGGGTTTTAACCCTTTCCTGCTCTATCCAAAAAAAGTTTCGGCTATACATACATTTCATGAAATTCGGTTGCTGTTTTACTGCAATTTGCACATTTCTGTTGCTATTTGCACAGACTTATTGAATCAACCCAAAAGAATTCCTGGAGGCAGACATGAATGTACCACAGAAGGATTTACTTGTAGCTGCAAGTCTATTTACTAAAACAGATTTCTCCTCTGGGTCCGAAGCAGCTCAGTCATTGTCTGCATACAGCATAGTCCTATGGCAGTCTACAATACACAGCACAATGTCCCAGGTCTATCGATGACATTGTGGAAGTCTTTTTTTTAGATAAATGTAGATTATTTGCTATAAATGTATATGCACCTTGCTTAGTTCTGAGCCCCTTGTGATATGACATCAGTCTCTTGCAACACACTAATTACATGGGTTTGATCTCTTATTAGGAATATGGGTGGGTGCCAGCATTGCCAGCGACTGAAACAATGCTTAGCACTGTTCAATATGCCAACCTCCAGATACCACACAATGGCTATATGAGGGTTCGGCTGCTGGCTGTGCTTTACTATTAACAATAATTAGAAGCAACGAGTATAAGTCTTTCCTCTAGGGCGCCAGTGTGACAATGTCTGATTTGATCAATGTGACTTCAAAAATAAAAGGTAGCAGATGCTAAATGCCCGTTCATACTGGTGCATTATGGTAACACTTGGTGAAATTTGCATTTCACTGTGCATTATCGCAATAAATGGTAACATTTGCATTACATGTAACAAGTGCAGTGAGTTACCTTGACATTTTTTTTTTAAATGGCACCCCAATGCACTGTTACAGTAGCATGGCAAGTACATGTAGTGCACTGCATTAAAAAATGATCTTGTCCAATTTTTGGGGCAATGAAATCCATTTGAAATCCATGTATATTGGATAATGCCCATTAGGTTATAACTCAAGGAAATGCATTAGGACATCTTGCAGTGAAGGTGCACTGGGTTGCCATTCAAAATGAATGACACCCTTTCCTAACCAATGACATCACAAAGCTCCTAGTTCGCTCCCTGGTCATCTCTCGCCTCTACTAATGCAACTTCCTCCTCACAGGATTACCTTTATTTAGGCTATCCAACATTCAGTCCATCATGAATGCTGCTGCCAAGCTCATCTACCTTAACAACTGTTCAGCGTCTTCTAACCCTCTCTGCCAATCCTTCCATTGGCTGCCACTCACCCAAATAATCAAATTCAAAATACAAAGCCATCTACAACTCTGCCCCAGCTACATCACTAACCTAGTCTCAAAATACCAACCTCTTCCCCTGATCTGTACCTCGAAACAATCCTGTCTCAGAGGTTTACAGACAATTCCTTAAACTTCATGGCTTGGTTTGAGCTCTGAGATGCATTTTTAACTGTGGAACCTTACATTGCATCCAGCAAGTATTCACAGCCTTCACTTTTTCCACATTTTGTTAGGACCCAATGGTCACTCTGACAGAGCTCCAATGTTTCTCTGTGGAAAGAGGAGAACCTTCCAGAAGAACAACCATCTCTGCAGCACTCCACCAATCAGGCCTGTATGGTAGAGTGGCCAGACGGAAGCTACTCCTCAGTCCACCTGCATTTTGCCAAAAGGCACCTGAAGAACTCTCAGACCATGAGAAACAAAATTCTCTAGTCTAATGAAACAAAGATTGAACCCTTTGGCCTGAATGGCAAGCATCCTGTCTGCCAATACCATCCCTACAGTGAAGCATGGTGGTGGTAGGATCATGTTGTAGGGATGTTTTTCAGCAGCAGGAACTGGGACCTGAAGGCACCTGAAGGACTCTCAGGCCATGAGAAACAAAATTCTCTGGTCTGATGAAACAAAGAACTATTTGGCTTTAACGGCAAGCGCCATGTCTGTAAGGAAATCAGGCACCGCTCATAAAGTGGCCAATACCATCCCTACAGTTAAGCATTATGATGGCAGCAACAAGCACTGTGAATACTATCCGGATGCACTGTTATGCTAAAATCTCTCCAATATGGACACAGGCAAAAACACATTTTAATAGAGTAGGGGAAGATTAGAACTTTCTGTTTTATGTGGTTACCACATCCATTATTTTTTATTTTACACTCACATAAACCTGACAGAAATGTTAACTCTTTCCCACTCTATCAAAAGATAGAGCTGGAGTTAGTCTGGAGTAAAGGCCCGTACACACGTAGCGATTGTCGGCCGTAAATATTTGCCCAACGTCCGATCGGCCGATTGTCAGCTTGTTAGTATGATGCTTCCGACAACCGACTGCGACTTTTCGGCCGAACAGAATCTGGTGTGCATGCTTTTAAATTTTTGTTGGCCAACACCAGAACGGCCAATTGTTCCTCAGTCAGTACAGAATTCGGCCGACAAACAGCAGATGAGCAAGACTGGGCATGCTCAGAGAAGAAAAAACACACGGAAAGTTAACCATCACATGACATCACTTCTGCAGTCGGCTGTTCTTGGCCAACAAAATTTGTGTGCAGTCTTTAGCACTTTTCAACCGTCAGGACAGCACCGGACAAAAGACGGCCGATCGTTCGGCCGACAATCGCTACGTGTGTATGGAGCTTTAGTCTGGAGTTAGTCTGGAGTTAGTCTGGAGTTAGTCTGGAGTTAGTCTGGAGTTAGGCTTTAACTTCAGATGTGCTTCTGATGCAGGGAATGAGGATAGGGCTGAATTCAGTGGTCCGTGGAAATCACTTTGAAGATTCACATAGCATGCATAAAGAAGACAAAATTTGGAAAGTCTCAAATTAGAAAGTAATGTAAGTACAAAAATGAAGTCCAGTCATGTAGAAAGTTACAACATAATGAGGATAGATTGGTGTGTGCCAACATATTCATAACCTAAAGTGCTTTACTGGTTGTGCAATGTATATCATTTCTACATGGCATTTCTGTAAAAATCAAACTTTGTTTCAATCCTTCTACTTTCTGAGGTTATAAATAACATTAAATGATCAATACCGAGGCTTGTGAAGTAGGGGGGGGGGGGGGCTTGGCCAAGGTCAAATGTGACAGGAATAAATTGTTGAATATACGGTATTTCTAAATTTCCACTTTCTTTTTTTTTTCTTTCTTTTTACATATCGGTTATAATAGATCTAAAAACTATTTATAAGATGAGATAGGTATATTATTTTAAAATTTGGCTTGGTTGCTAACTATTTAAAGGGTAACTCCACTTTTGCTGAGAAAAAACATTCCCCTCTGGGTGATCTATGTACATTGCAAGGATTATAACAACCTTTGCAGGGCTCTAATGAGGAAATCTGCTGGACCTGCATCCCTTTAGCAGTGTCCCTATTGGGAGTATCTCACCAAAAATGACATTTTTGTTGCAGGGGATGCCAGAAATCTGACTTGTATCTTAGTGCAGACTTCTGGGAAAATTGGTGAGCCAATCACACAAGCAGGAAATTATGTTTCTGGGATGTGGTCAGTATACATTCTGTGTACAGAACAGCTCCAGGTAGCCATATTGTTTTGCATTTTCAGAAAATTACAGCAGCTGCAGATGGAAAAGGAAAGGTAATTTTTAATAACATTCAATTACAGCTTTTCTTCTTAACAGGAAAGTTACAATTGCTTAGTGAAGTTATCCTGTGTGGCTCATAGTGCTGGTGCTCTGTGATTGGCATCTCTGTATAGAGGCAACCTAGGAAGGTTTTGGGTGAACAGTAGTTACCCATTCAGGTCAGTAGCATGAATATAAATGCCCTTCCAGCTTATTACAGGGAGTTGTGCCCCTGAGCATGCTGGGTGCTGGGATTTATAGTTAGTAAGCACATGGGATCTGGGTCTTCCTCCAGAGAGAGGCTTGTTGCCTCCCACCAGCATAGGCTGCTATGTGGCCTCAGATGGGTGACCTGAGGGCCTGAACACTGAATGCTGAAGCCCAGGGTTCTGAGAGCTGACTGAGGGAGGATGTCCAAGGATCCTGTCTGGTATCACGGAGGAAGGTGACCTGGGACCAGGGCCTTGTTAGTACAGACCCCCCTAAAGGGATACTAGAGACTGGTGTAGCTGAATCCCCCTCGGGTGCTAAAAGTCAGCTACTGGGTGTAAGCTAAAGGGGACATTGGGTGGTGTCTTGAAGAGGAGGGTCCATTCAATTTCTTCTACTAAGAAAGGAACTTTGCACCATTCTGTACAGTCTGCTACACGGTTCTACTGAGAAAGCTGTCCACAAGTGTGAATAGCTCAATTGGAGTATCCTACTATACCCGTTCTCCTCTCCAAGTTCCTAAACTAAAATAAGGGCGTTTTCACACTAGCACTTTTGGTGCGCACCCGGGTTCGATTGACGTGAGAATTTGGTTCTTTTTGATGATGTGATCACTGTCTTTGAACTCAGGTGCGCACCCACGAACTGTACCCGAGTCCACTTAAAAAGGGTGGTCTGGGGTACGGTTCATGTGAACTCCAGTACGGTTCGCTACTGAACCAAAGCGAGCAATTCTATCCATTTTGGCACCTCCTCGTTTACAGCAGTTGCCAAGCAACATAAGTATGCGCTGGCTGCAGCTTGATGACACAAGTGTACCACGGTTCGGATACAAAAATAAAATGTGAACACAGTCCATCGGGGGTAGGGGGAGGGGGGAGCAATTGAACTCGGGTTCGGGCCAGGCAATCTCACCAAGTGTGAAAACACCCTAAAAGAACAAAAAAAACACTACAACCCTTACACCAGGGCTTCCCAAACTTTTTTGGGCCGAGACCCACTTCTGAATACAGTTATTTTTCGTGACCCATTTGCTTGTAACTGAATATTGTAAAGCGCTGCAGAATTTGTGGGTGCTATATAAATGCAAATAATAATAATGCATATTTTATATGCATCCATAGGCTCTCCTAGGGAAAGTCTCCGGAGTCTCTTGTAGTATATAGGATTCCCTGTAATATGTATATAGTAAGGTATATACTCCAGGTATAGACTATATACACATTACAGGGAACACTATATACTACAAGAGAGTACAACTACTACCAGGAGTATATACCTTACTATATACATATTACAGGGACCAATATATACTACAAGAGAGTACAACTAACTACCTGGAGGATATACCTTACTATATACATATTACAGGGACCAATATATACTACAAGAGAGTACAACTACCTGGAGTATATACCTTACTATATACATATTACAGGGACCAATATACTTGGATACTTGCATCAGTGGGTACTACACTGACCAGCTTCCGTAAACTGCGTGGGTGGGTCCTGAATATATCGCGATTTGACTGCTCTGGCTCGCTGTAATTTGCGTGGGCTCGCACAGCACAATTTAAGCAGGCCCGCTCTCAGTGATTTCCAGCGCAGCACGACCCACTCAAATGCAGCTCACGAAACACCAGTGGATCCCGACCCACAGTTTGGGCACTCCTGCCTTAGACTGATCATTAGAGTAATGAGTGGAAGTTGTACACCTGTCTGAGGGAAATACTGTGTGCCTGGCTGTGGAGCTGAAACAAGAGAAGATCTGGGAAAATACCAGAGGGCTCCTACAGGAGTGGTGCTACCCCAGCAACCACAGGGACATGGACATACCTGGATTGTTAGAACGTTGCACTAGATGAATGGTAGCATGAAAATTAGTAGATCTACTCAGTAATTAGGCTGTGCCTCTGAGTCAATTCAAATGTTTCATGATTTTTGTCTATAAATTGCAAAGACAGATACCAAGCTGGAAAAACAAGTATTGAAGATGAAGAAGAGCCCTGTAGGAAATTTTAGGACCACACATGATGACATGAAAACGTAGGCCTCCTGCATGCGTTACATGGGCTAAAGTCACATCTGATTTTTGTTTTATTGTGAATGAAGCTTTGAACGGTAATTGTTTTTCTTGCACACATTCACATCTATACCAGCAGAGACAACCTGTCACCTTATATTGTCTTCATGTGTTGATAGCACTGTCACTAATACACAATGCTGCAATTACAGCTGAGGTCTTGGCGTTAGGTGAGTCCTGACTCCTTCACACCCTTTTGTTTATACAGATTCACCTATAGAGCTGCTGTCATTCATAGCTGTGCTCACAGTTATCATTGTGGCTAAAATAACTGCCTGTCCCATTCTACATCAATCAAGTATTCTCCAGCTTTTATTTTTCAGTTCAGATTTGTAATCTGGTTGGTGGCTGTGGGACAAATGGGACAGCTGTGCTGTTATTTGCAGGGTCTGGTTGAGCTTCCATTGTGCCTATTTACTCAGCATTGCCATACAGTCTAGAACAGCCTTTCTCAACCAGGGTTCTTTCAGAGTTTTGGTGTTCCTTGATCAGTGAGCGGTGGTGGACTAATCTCTGCCTGACCGTGCCTGTGGGGTTCCTCCACCTAAATCATTTGGCAGAGCCAGCAGCCTGGGAACAGTAAAGCTTCCCAGATAAATAACCATTGACATCAATGATTATATTAGTTGTTGTAAGGGATGTAACCGCTGGCCAACATTTTAAGGTGGTCACTACACTGAGCACCAATGTAAGGGAGCACTACACAGACCACAGATGTAAAGTGCATATTACACTGACCACCAATGTAAGGGAGCACTGCACAGACCACCAATGTAAGGGGGTACTACACAGACCACCAATGTAAGGGAGCACTACACTGACCACCAATGTAAGG
Organism: Pelophylax lessonae; assembly: GCF_965119305.1. Lineage (NCBI taxonomy): Eukaryota > Metazoa > Chordata > Amphibia > Anura > Ranidae > Pelophylax > Pelophylax lessonae. The sequence continues at coordinate 281,526,620 of NC_138773.1, forward strand.
GAGCACTACACTGACCACCAATGTAAGGGAGCACTACACAGAACACCGATGTAAGGGAGCACTACACTGACCACCAATGTAAGGGAGAACTACACAGACCACCGATGTAAGGGAGCACTACACTGACCACCAATGTAAGGGAGCACTACACTGACTGCCAATGTAAGGGAGCACTACACAGACCACCGATGTAAGGGAGCACTACACTGACCACCAATGTAAGGGAGCACTACACTGACCACCAATGTAAGGGAGCACTACACAGAACACCGATGTAAGGGAGCACTACACTGACCACCAATGTAAGGGAGAACTACACAGACCACCGATGTAAGGGAGCACTACACTGACCACCAATGTAAGGGAGCACTACACTTACCACCAATGTAAGGGAGCACTACACAGACCACAGATGTAAGGGAGCACTACACTGACCACCAATGTAAGGGAGCACTACACTTACCACCAATGTAAGGGAGCACTACACTTACCACCAATGTAAGGGAGCACTACACAGACCACCGATGTAAAGTGTATATTACACTGAGCACCAATGTAAGGGAGCACTACACTTACCATCAATGTAAGGGAGCACTACACTTACCACCAATGTAAGGGAGCACTACACAGAACACCGATGTAAGGGAGCACTACACTGACCACCAATGTAAGGGAGCACTACACTTACCACCAATGTAAGGGAGCACTACACTGAGCACCAATGCAAGGTGGACACTACACTGAGAACCAATGTAAGGGAGCACTACACTTACCTCAAATGTAAGGGAGCACTACACTTACCTCAAATGTAAGGGAGCACTACACTTACCACCAAGGTAAGGGAGCACTACACAGACCACCAATGTAAGGGAGCACTACACAGACCACCGATGTAAAGTGGACATTACACTGACCACCAATGTAAAGTGGACACTATACTGACCACCATGTTAAGAGGACACTACACCGACCACCAATGTAGGGTGTACTCTACACTGACCACCAATGTAAAGTGGACACTACACTGGCCATCAATGTAAGGTGGAAACTATACTGACCACCAATATAAAGTGGACACTACACTGACCACCAATATAAAGTGGACAGTACACTGACAACCAATGTAGGCTGAACACTACACCGACCTCCCATGTGAGGCAGCAGGTAGTGTCTGCAAGAGCCTGAAACTGCATCCGCTATCCACTGCTAAAAGATTTGCATTTATTATTTTTTGGAAGGGGGAACTTAACCATTGTAAGGGAGAACTACACTGACCACCAATGTAAGCAAGCACTACACAGGCCACCAATGTAAATTGGACATTATACTGACCACCAATGTAAAGAGGACACTACACCGACCACCAATGTATGGTGTACACTACACTGACCACCAATGTATGGTGTACACTACACTGACCACCAATGTATGGTGTACACTACACTGACCACCAATGTATGGTGTACACTACAATGACCACCAATGTAAAGAGGACACTACACCGACCACCAATGTATGGTGTACACTACACTGACCACCAATGTAAAGAGGACACTACACCGACCACCAATGTAAAGTGGACACTACCCAGACCACCAATGTAAGGGAGCACTACACAGACCACCAATGTAAGGGAGCACTACACAGACCACCAATGTAAGGTAGATACTACACTGACCACCAATGTAGGTTTAACACTACCCTGACCACCCATGTAAGGCAGCGGGCAGTGTCTGCAAGAGCCTGGCAGTGCACCCGTAATCCACTGCTTAAAGATGTGCATTTATTATTTTTTCGAAGGGTGAACTTAGCCATTGTAAGGGAGCACTACCCTGACTGCCAATGTAAGGGGGGTACAACACTGACCACCAATGTAAGCAAACATTACACTGACCACCAATGTAAGGGAGCACTACACAGACCACCAATGTAAAGTGTACAAGGGGGTAAAGTGGGTAAGGGGGTACTACACTGACCACCAATGTAAGGGGGTACTACACTGACCACCAATGTAAGGAGGTACTACACTGATCACCAATGTAAGGAGGTACTACACTGACCACCAATGTAAAGAGGTACTAAACTGATCACCAATGTAAGGGAGCACTACACTGACTGCCAATGTAAAGAAGCACTACTCAGACCACCAATGTAAGGGGCACTACACAGACAACCAATGTAAGGGAGCAGTACACTTGCCACCGTAACAGGAAGTGCCCTAGAGATCTTCATGGCAGGATCAGCAGGTATTGTTTTATGTAAGATGCATATTTAAAGCTAAGCTCCAGGAATTGTCATACTTACATTGGTCTAGCTTGGTTACATCTATTTCTCATTATCTCGAAAGCTGAGGATGCAAAAATTCAATCAGGGGAGGACTGGGCCAGGGGGCAGGGGGGCAATTGCCCTCCAGGCCATTCTGATGCCCCATTAAAAGGCTGCACCGCTTCTGCCCCAGACATGCCTAAAGGATTCCTGGTGAAGAGAAATAAAAAGCCCCCACCGCTGACCTACTGAGTGCAGGATGAAGACAAGGACAGAGCGCAGCCCTCCCCCCAACATGGATGGTGTAAGCTGTGTCTGAGCAGAGGCCAGTGTCATGCCCCACTGGATACTCTCCTCCTCCAGGTCAGCCCCGACCGAGCGGTCCCAGCTCCCCCCAACTGCCGCTGCTGGTCAGGTCGGGAACCCGGATTCGGCAGGTGGGTAGAGAGTACCTGGAGTGGAGCTTCAGCCTGGAATGGGGGTCAGGAGGAGGCCGGGAAGAGGGGGAGTGGGAGGGGGCCGAACCACTGCACCATCGTTTTCTGGTTTGTACTTGCCTTCTGGGCTGAAAGTTGCCAGTCATCCCCTGAATGCAATGTAGTAACTGTGTTACATACAGTCAGCGCCGGTCCCTTCTGGGTGCTGTGTGAGACTTGCTGACTGTACTGAATACAGGGGATCAATTGCTTGGCACCTCTGCCATTCAGAGAGTGTGTTGTTTTTTTATTTATCTTTTTGTACATTTTTTTTAAATTAAATTTAAGAATTAGGTAAGGTTTATAAAACAAAGCCTATTGGGCATACTCAGGCTTGAGAAAAACAAAGAAAAAAGCAAAACAAGCACACAAACTTAAAGGGTAACTCCACTTTCGGGGGAAAAAATAGCAAATAAAGAAAAAATAATAAAGCGTATACAATTGCGATACAAGTCATTTTGCTATGTTTTACCTAGCAATCTCCTATTAAGCAGGAGACCACACTATATAAACTAACTACATTCTAGAACCTATCTAGGAGGGTGCCACACTGATATGATGTCCTCACCTTCTGAATGGTCCTGAACCAGTCCAGATCTCGGAGGGCGTTGGGGTGGGCTGTGCCCCCCCTCTAGATTTAGTTGCACCCCCCCCCCCCTCCCGATGGGGGCAATTGATGTAAGTGGGACTCTGAAGGGGACATTTGATGTATGGAGGCACTCTGATGGGAGCAATATTGTCCAATAGGTTTTTATTCAGGTAATAAAAAGAAACAAATTTTCAATGTACAGTAAGTACTACAACAGACACAAAATATAAAAAGAACAGCATTCAATTGCTGACAATGTACATCTACAAAGAACCTTCTGAAACAGCGTGAGTAGAAGCAGCACACTTTTATTAACAGTTAAAGGGCCTCTGCAAAATATAGGAAGATCCTGACCTAAGAAAGAAAGATATCAACAATAGTAACTAGCATAACATAGGAGGGAGAACAAAAGAGGGAAATTGAGGACAAGGAAAACCAGACATGGTCAGCTCCAAACACTGGTTTTACTAGGTATCAGAGTTTTGAGTACACTGGAGAAGCTCTATAGGTACTGGGGGCCAAAATTATCAAGCATGTTATTGCAGAACAAAGGCACTGAACTCCGGAGAGTCGCTAACTGGTAAGAGCAATTGTTGTAAGGAGGCACTCTGTTGGGGACAGTTGATGTAAGGGTGCACTCTGATAAGGACAATTGATGTAAGGGGGCACTCTGATAAGAACAATTGATGTAAGGGGGCACTCTGATAAGGACAATTGATGTAAGGGGGCACTCTGATAGGGACAATTGATATAAAGGGTCACTCTGATAAGAACAATTGATGTAAGGGGGCACTCTGATGAGAACAATTGATGTAAGGGGGCACTCTGATAAGAACAATTGATGTAAGGGGGCACTCTGATAAGAACAATTGATGTAAGGGGGCACTCTGATGAGAACAATTGATGTAAGGGGGCACTCTGATAGGGACAATTGATATAAAGGGGCACTCTGATAAGAACAATTGATGTAAGGGGACACTCTGATATTGACAATTGATGTAAAGGGGCACTTTAATAAGAACAATTGATGTAAGGGGGCACTCTGATAAGGACAATTGATGTAAAGGGGCACTCTGATAAGAACAATTGATGTAGGGGGGGCACTTTGATAAGGGCAATTGATGTAAATGGGCACTCTAATGGGGCACCTGATGTAAAACGGTACTCCTATAGGAACTTTAATGTAAGAGGGGACTCTGATGAGGACTCCTGATGTTAGGAGGGATATATGAAGGCATGGGTTCTGTTTAATCATCCTAATGTAACAACAGCCTAATACATTCTAGTGCCCTTCTGCACTGCCTCTGCAGTTCCTCTCGTACGTTATTTCCGGGCTGTGACTGATGGTACAGAAGCATGCTGAGTTAATGGGGAATACCGGGTACCTGCATTTCTGCCACACTATTGACATTATGCTCCCTGGTTTATTTTATTGCATCCCCAGATTAGGCTTGAACCCAGGCAGGTGTTACACAGGCAAGTGCTGCCCCTCTCTGAACATTATGGAGCTGCCCCTACATGTACTGGAGAATAAGAGGAAGGTTGCACAGCAGAATCATAAAAAAAAAGACTGAATTTCTGCATGGAAGACTTATGAGAAGTCTGCTAAATCTGGTGGCAATGGATAAAGCTCAGATTGGAGCAGGTTTAGTGGACTTTTAGCACAGCTGCAATGTTTTCTGAAGCCAAAATTTTTCCGCCCATGTTTTAAAGGGGAGATTTAACTTCATTTCCTATCCTAGTGACACATGAAACAGGAAATGAGAGGAAATCTCTCTAAAATGAGGAGGCACTCACTCTAGACAGTTGACACCAGGACACTTTTCCCAATTGGAAGATTTCCCCTTGCCTCCTGTTCTGGAAAAAACATAAAATTTGAATCTAACATTCTGTTGCAGTGACAATGGTTGACAAAAATGAAGGTGAATCTCCCCAGCAGACAGCAATAAGAATAAAACAGAGGTACTAACCATTCTGCATTCTATCAAAAATATATAAAAAAACAAATAAATAAAAGTTTTGGCTTTATACACTGCTGAAATTCTTGATACTGGAAGCTTACAGAAAAAGACAAGTTTGCAAAACTCCAAAAAGAGGAGCAGGGAGAGAAGAAATTATAGAGCACAGGAAGTACATGGCACACTCTCAGTGACCCTATAAGGTGTCCCCTGAATTCTGGTTACAGTGGATTACACCGAATTCTGAATAAGGCAAATAATGATTGATAAACTTGTGAAACTTGTGATTTTAGCAAAATAGCAGTGCAAGCTGGATACCATTATTGGCTCAGTGATTGCTTTAACACTTGTTAGCTGAAGTTTCTCTATAACATAATGTTTATTGTCTTTTTCACACAGGAGGCAGTAAAAACAAGTGGTTGAGCCACGGTTTTACCACACCCTTGCCAACCACCTGAATGCTAACATTACAGCCTGACAGGGCTGTACACATGCCACAGCTGCAATGCTTTGCAGCCACAGCATTTTTAATTTGAGATGCAGAGTTTGGTAGGTGGCACCATCTGTAAAACTTGCCCATTGAAATCAATTGAGATCATGGGGTTTGCTCGACCATTGAAATGAATAGGGATGCTCAGCGTGGTCCAGCAATGTTATGTTGCCAATTAAATAAGGAAAACAAAAAAAAAAAAAAGTATCAAGAAGCAGCAGAAGCACCTCTTGAATGCTTTTCAGTCGCTGGTCTACCGTCCTCTACCACCACGGATCACTTTTCAAAGGGCAGTATGCAGTGTTGCCTATCTGAAAGGGACCTTATATAGTCCACTGCAGTCAGACTTTCACACGGGCGTTCCGATCAGATCCGCCTGTCAGTTTTTAGGCGGATCTGATCGGATGCCCCATTCAGCCCTATGGAGCAGCGGATGTCAGCGGTGACAACTCCGCTGACACCCGCTGCCATCCGCATCCGATCCTGTCCGTGAAATCCGGACGGATGGAAACCCTATTCTCCATCCGTCCTGGGGATCGGATGAGATCGGATGAGAGCGGACAGGCGGTCTGCTCTCATCCGATCCCCCAAAGAGAGCAGCGGGGGCTGTGACACCTCCCTCTCCGCACTGCAAGCGGAGACGGAGCTGTCATCCGCCGGCTCAGCGGGGATTGGCGGATCGATCCCCGCTGAGCAGCACGGATCCGCCTACGGAGGCGAACCGTGTGAAAGAGCCCTAAGAAAGATATCCTAGTGCAACACTGTGTCACTGTAGCCTCTTGTCACATGACCTTATGCTGCTGACAGCTACAGTGGGTGTGGCTCAGCGCTGAGATCCTGGCCCATATTTTTCCATGGCAACTATGATCCGTTGGGATTTAGCTAAAAGGCAGTCAGCTGCATAAGATAAATGACACAAAGATAAATCGGAACAATGCAACTAGGAGGTTTCTTTACTGAGTTTAACCACTTTTGGACCGGAAGGTTTTACCCCCCTTAATGACCAGGTTATTCTTTGCAATTCGGCACTGTGTTATTTTAACTGACAATTACGCGGTCGTGCGACGCTGTACCCAAATAAACTGTATGCCCTTTTTTTCCCCACAAATAGAGCTTTCTTTCTGTGGTATTTGATCACCTTTACCATTTTTATTTTTTGTGTTATAAACAGAAAAAGAGTGACAGTTCTGAAAAAAAAAAAAAAAACAATATTTTTTACTTTCTGCTATACAACATTCCCAATAAAAAAAAAAAAAAAAAAAATCTAATTTTTTCATCCTTTTAGGCTAATTTGTATTCTGCTACATGCTTTAGGTAAACTGATTGGTTTGCGCAAAAGTTATCGCGTCTACAAACTAGGGGAAGATTTATGTCATTTTTATTTATTTCTTTTCTTTTTACTAGTAATGGCGGCGATCAGCGATTTTTAGCGGTACTGCGACATTGTGGCGGACAGATCGGACACCTAAATGACATTTTTGACACTTTTTGGGGGGACCAGTGACATTACTACAGTAATCAGTGCTAAAAATATGCACTGCTACTATACCAATGACATTGGCAGGGAAGGGGTTAACACCAGGGGAGATCTAAGGGTTAAATGTGTCCCTAGGGGGTGCTTTCTAACTGTGTTGGGGATGGACAGGATCCCTGTGTTCCTAACTGACAGAACAGCGTTCTGCCATGTTTACAACGGCAGACTGCTGTCCTGTCTCCACGGGGAGCGATCGCGGATGCCCTGCGGCAACTGCAGCCACCTGACCCGCTGATTGGTTTCCTCTGTGGCCAATCAGTGCATACATGTAGGTCGTTTCGTGGGACAGAGCTGACCTGCCACAGTAAAACTACGGTGGCTGGTCGGCAAGTGGTTAACCTCCCTAGCGGTAACCCCGAGCGTGACTCGGGGTGGATTTTTCATACCAGGATCGGTATCCCCGAGTCACGCTCGGGGTGGATTGCAGAGAGCGCAGCGGTGTTCTCTTACCTTCTCCTGGCGATCCAGCGATGATCTCTCATTGCTGTGACCGCCAGCCGAGATCCCCGCCGCTCTCCGTCGGTCTCCGTCGGTCTGATCACTTCCTAGTTCCGTTCCCTGCAGCAGCAATGCTGCATGGGAGCGGAACTAGGGAGGGAAATTAAAAAAAAAAAAAAAACGTTGCACAAAACACATTACACATTTTATATTATATATATTATATGCGTATATATATATATATATGCATATATATGCATATATATATATATATATATGCATATATATATATATATATGCATATATATATATATATATATATATATGCATATATATATATATATATATATATATATATATATATGTGTGTTTATATGTATATATATATATATATATATATATATGCACACACGCACACACATATACACACATATATATACATATATATATAAAATTATATTATTGATTCGATTATAATTCATGCGTTATATATATTATATACACACACATATATATATATATATATATATATATATATATATATGTATATATATATATATATATACACACATATATATATATATATATATATATATATATATATATATATATATATATAATATAACGCATGAATTATAATCTCATCAATAATATAATTTTATTATATATATTATATAATAAAATTATATTATTGATTGGATTATAATTCATGCGATTGTGTTTCAAATGTGTTTCAAATTTATCACATCTGGGATGTCTACTAGAGTCTTATTTTGGTCAGGTTTAAGTCAGTAATTACTAAGAATTGTAGGCCTATAATACATAACACCAAATTTCCATGAAAAGAATTGTACCGCTTTTGGTACAGAATTCCTGACAGAATCATACCGCCAGGGAGGTTAAGTAGGAAACGTTGATGTTTAGGTGGAGTGCTCCTTTAATCAGTCAATGAGGAAATTTTAAAAATAGATTCTGTTTCTTGGGAAGAAGTTTTCCTTGGCATAGACGTGGAGAGCGGAAAGTCCACTGATTGAGAACAGAACACTGAAAGCTTAATATGACAATGCAGAGGGAGGCGCTAATTATAGTGCTGCAATTAGTCATTTAATTAGGGAAGCAGTTATCGCAGTGTGATCACAATAACATTTCACGCCTGAGTTAGAGATAATGATATGGATCGCATTTCCTGCTCGCTGGTTATTATGGGGTGGATTTCTCAGTAATACACAGGAGTTTTTCCTCTGCAAATTTCCAGCCTAGAACATTACGGAGAGGTATGATGTAGCATGGCTGCGGGATGTGCACTCAGGTTACCAGGTGCTGAGTCTTAAAGGAAACCTGCGCCAAGGAAGTATGTATGCTGCCGGTGCTGATCTTCTCTTCTGAAAATACCAGTTCCCTGCCTATCATAATGATCCATTGACTTCAGACCTTTCCAAGTGCTTGCCTTGGGACAAATATGCAGATCAGGAGTCCTGAATCTACTTTCAGAATTCCTTTTCCAGGCCTGTTTGCCAAAGATAGGAGGGTTAGCAATTAGACTGAAAGTATTTAAAGGTCTGTATGATCAGGGCATGGCCAAGATGGTGGACTAAGTGGATGGGCTTTCTGGAGCTCTGCTGGAGAGTGATCCGAATTTTCCCCTTTCCCGTACCTACCTCATCAGTGTCCACTATCAAGTAGATATAGGAGGAGTCCCTTGTAGTGCATTAGCACATCTCTCCCAGCAAGGAGTGTTGTCTCCAAGGGTTAGAGAGGCTGGATTCATCCTTTTTTATGGATAGTGTAGGACCCACTGATAATGGGGTACTTTGACGCAGTGGTGGGCTTGAGCACGATATGGCCATATGGTGGGACCAAATCCCCATTTTTATTTATGGATTGTCTTCATATTTGATAATCCTTTCTTTTGCATGTGTGCGCTATTCTTTTTTAATATCCGTACCTACCTCGTTCTGTGCAGCTGGCTGGTGCCTCTGGGTGCCTTCTAAATCCTACGGGCGATCGAAGAGGGGTAAGAAGCTTATGTTTCCACCGTGCTCCCCAGCCGCGGCAGCTCTGTTCTCTCCTGCAGTGTGTCTCTCGGGGCGCTGCTGCCACATGGCTTCACAAACGGAGCATGAGAAAGCAGTTGACTCTGTGCCTTCTGGTATTCCCGGAGGGGATGGCGGCTATTAACGCCTGCCAAACTGCCCTAGTCTTAAGGATCGAGGCAGTTCAACTAGATGTTGGCCTAATTCACCAAGATCTAGACAAAATCCACTCCAGGCTCACCACTACTGAGCAGCGGGTCGGCCATGTGGAGGGCACGGTGACTGAGCACACCCCATCCATTCGTGCACTGCAGGCCAAGGTCAGGGCCTTGGAATATAGAGCAGAGGTGTAGAAAATTACAGCCGCAGGAATAACCTATGGATCGTGGGTCTTCCAGAGGGTGTGGAGGGGAAGAACCCCACTGTCTTTACTGAGGAGCTGTTGAGATCCCTGCTGCCCATGACCCAGCTCTCGCCATATTTCACGGTGAAGCGGGCTCACCGTGTGCCTCCCAAACCTGGCCCGAAAGGCTCTCCACCTCGCACATTTATTATGCGCCTACTTAATTTTATAGATGGAGGTGAATTGCTCAGAGCTGCTCGGATGGCTGGGGAACTTGTGTACCGGAATACTAAGTTAGTACTGTTTCCAGATTACACAGTAGAAACCCAGCGGCTGCGTCGGCCCTTTGACTTGGTCAAAGCCGCCATGAGGGCCAAGGGAGTAAAATACAGCGTATTATTCCTGGCTAAACTGAGAGGGATCGATGGAGAGACTGTGCAATTCTTTACTAACACTAAGGATGCTGCTGCATGGCTGGAGGCTCTACCTCCATGGTATGAAATACCACCTATGTGATGTCTAATTCTTTACTTTGACCCCTCCCCCGCCCCCTTTTGCTGATATGTCTATGGTCTTTGTTCCTGCCCATACCTCCTATTAAATGGCACTGTATGTTACTAAGCAATGTTCAGATGATCTTGAATTTTGCCATTGGAGATTGCAGGATCACTATTGAAGTTTTGGTTACCCTGTTGCCTATGCTATGGGCTTGAGTTTTACACTATAATATTGACGTGCAAGTTTGTGCCCCTCGATAGTCCAGGTGATGATTGATACTAATGTTCTGCTCTCCAGTATCTCCACCAGCAGGGAAAGCCTAGAAAAGTGACTCCTAACAACTTACTGTGTATATGTGACTTGGCGGTGTCTCTGTTTGAGTACATGCCCTCCATCTAGTTCAAGCTCCTACGGGGCTAGCTATGGGATTCAAGGACTTCCTGTGTTCCTGGGTGGTGCGGAAAGGGGGAACGGAGGATTGCCCGTTGCTGACCTGCGTTTGTATTGTTATTCCTGTTTTGGTTTATATTTTGTTTATTTTTCCCTGGTTTATGGCATGTACAAGAAATTACTTTCTATCTTCGAGGTTCTGACATTACAGTGAGTTCATGTGAGCTGGTGGCCTGTTGAGTTGAACTTTTATTCCCTCCTTAGCTCGGAGGTTGACTACCTCCTGGACTTTCCAAGTGGCTCTTTTATTTTTTCTCTCTTCTTTCCATGAGATGGCCAGGTTTTTGGTGATTTCGTGGAACGTCCGGGGCCTCAACTCTGCACCAAAAATGCTCCCTGGTGTTCCTATTTCTTCGTAGAACGCACCCCTACATTTTCATTCTGCAAGAAACTCACCTGGTGTGATCTAAGGTCCTGGGTCTAAAAAAGGCTTGGGTGGGTGCACATTATACTCCAACTATGCCAGGGGGGTCAGTGTGTTGATACATAAGTCCTTGCCGTTTCAGCTCCTGGAGGTAAAGACAGACCCTGGAGGCGGATATGTCTTACTCCATGCATTGATAGCCGATATCCTCTATATAATAGTTGGTCTCTACTTACTGCCTCTGGCTGATGTTGATCTTTTATATACAGTACATTGATGAACACAATTGCACAATATACTACTAATAATGTATTGATTGTGGGGGACTTTATTCTGGTACCGTATCACAAGTTGTACCCCATGATTTCCAATGAGTACCATTCATATCTGTGTGTGAGTCGCAGCAGTCCCTGCACTACTTTGGTCCGACTTTGGTCCATAGACCTCAAGATTACCCAGGCATTGCTTGAAGTCATGCCGAAGTCACGTTGAAGCCGCATCAAATTTGTGTGAGAGTTGTGCCAAAGTCGTACAAGTGTAAAGGGGCCTACGTCTCACATAATCTGCTAATATGTGATTTATACTAGCACATGATGCCTTTGCCTTGCAGGTAAGGGGGAAAAAAATGTGCAGCAGTTTACAACTGCTTTATCGTACAGACAGTGAGGTTGATTTACTAAAACTGGAGAGTGCAAAATCTGATGCAGCTTTACATAGAAACCAATCAGCTTCCAGGTTTTTTGTCACAGGTTAATTGAACAAGCTGAAGTTAGAAGCTGATTGGCTACCATGCACAGCTTCCCCAGATTTTGCGCTCTCCAGTGCTGTGCCTCGTACACACGATCAGATAATCGGACGACTTATCGTTCGCATTTTGTTGTATGATATTAGTATGGAATTCAACAATGCGTACTTAATGCATGATTTTTTTCATGCGATTCTGGAAAAGCTTCCTGGTTGCGTAGGTACGTATTGGATTGTGCAAAACAAAAGCAATGGCGGCCAGGCTTTTTCCGGGTTATTTTTGTGTTTCTTATGTGTGGTCTCTGTCTATCGATCTTTAGCGAACGCATACTGTACTGATTAAACGATTGTCGTTCGCTAGGCTATTGTACGACAAAAGTTTTCGTGTTTGTCCCTTCGGATTTTGTTGGATGAAATACCATGATCGGCTGTCAAAAGCTGTGTACTAACGATCAGATTATCGTACGATCAATTCGAAAGCAATTTTTTTTTTCGTACGATTATCTGATCGTGTGTACGAGGCATTGGTAAATCAACCCCATAGTATGTTAAAGTGTTAATTGGTTCAATTTACCAGGTTCTTTAGTTTCTCAGCTTTAAACAACTTCCTTCCTAGACATCAGATCTTTAAATATGTGACTTGTGGATTTGAAAAGTAAAAATAATGGAACGTACCAGGTTAGAACATGATACAGCATCCACTTGTATAGTGTCAGTCATCTGATTGTGTATAAGGTGATATTCCATACTGTATTCCTAGTGTTGGCGTATATCGTGTTACTGGCGGAGGTTCGTTCCTCCCTGCGCACAGGCCAGCGTCACAGGGAAACACAAGCAGTAGCCGCAGGGGGTGAGAAGTCTTGATGTGCGTTTAATTACATCACAACTGTTTGACTCTAATATCTCCTACAGGGTTATCTATCAGCAAAGCAAAATCTTTCCCACGTACTAATGGACATAAGAATTTTAACCGCAATCATATTTAGATATGTTAGAAAGATTTATTATCACGTCTGTCAGAAAACCTGAGTGAAGAAAGACATTGCGTGGAAGACTATACAGGGTGAAGAAGTTAAAAGGTCACTCCACCCAAAACTCATAAGAATCTGCTGAGTGATTCGGCTCACCATCATCTTACCAAAATGGAAATAAGCATTGGATGCATAGGTTGTTTACATGGGCGTCCGCAGGTAGGGGCGGGGGGGGGGGCAAATGCCCCCCCCCCCCCCCGGAATCTCAACTTCCCCTTTAAAGTGGTTGTTAAGCTACTTTATACCATTCTGTCTGGTCTGTTTAATCCCGTGTGCCCCTGTGTCTGTGTTTTAAAAAAATAAAGGCGTTCTTTACCAGTTTTCAAAAAGCGGAGCGCCACTCACGTGACCCGTCGGCTCTCTCCTCTCTCAGTCTGACAGCTGCCTGCAGCGGGTGGGGCCAAGGATCTCCCCAACCATATTATATAGTTACATAGTTACATAGTAGGTGAGGTTGAATAAAGACAACAGTCCATCCAGTTCAACCTGTGTAGGTGTGTGTGGCTGTAATCATCTCACATACCCCTGAATGTTCTGATCCTTGAGTTGTACGTCTAATAGTCTTTTGAAAGCCACCATACTTCCCGCAGAAACCACCTCTTGTGGTAGAGAATTCCACAATCTTGTAGCCCTAACAGTAAAGAACCCCCCCTAGTTGCCTGAGGTTAAAACGCTTCTCCTCTAATCGCATTGTATGCCCCCGAGTCCTCATGCAATCCCTTCGACTGAACAGCTTTTTTTCTAAGCTGAGATGCCCATTGAGATATTTAAAAATTGCTATCATGTCCCCCCTCAGGCGTCTCTTCTCCAGGGAGAATAAATCAAGCAATTGCAGACGCTCTTCATAATTAAGGTCCTCCAATTCCCTAATTAGTTTAGTTGCCCTTCTCTGGACTCTCTCCAGCTCCAACACATCCCTCCTGAGGACTGGCAACCAGAACTGGACAGAATACAATGCCTTATCAATATTCAGCTTCATATTTACTACAGTCTGGGACAAGTCAGAGAGCCCGGCAGCCATATTACTATGGTCCTATATGGATATCTATATACAAATCTACATATCTTTCCCCTTTGCTGGCCACTACTTACCTTATATAGCCATGCACTTCATTGTGATATATTCAACTTATTTTATTTCTAGATTTGGAGACAATTGGGCAGACTATCATTTTCTCATGACCCACACTCACTCCCCACCTGCTCTCCGGTGGGACTATGTTCTGGCTCCGTCCCTTCGGTTTCCGAACCGGACACATTTACGGCCGCCATGCGACAGCGCTGTCCCTACACAGATGCCTCAGTGTCGGTGTAAGTATGGGTTTTCTCCATGTGGGCTCTCTGGAGTTCCCATGCATCCCTTCTTACTACCCTACTTATTGCCACTCTACAATTCTTTTACATATGTTAATGTTTTTCAGATATATGCATCTACTCCTGATGAATGGGCATACTGCGACCCATGAAACGCGTTGAGTTCCAATGATGCTTTTGCCAATTGTATAAATTATTTCTACCATCACATTTACTTCCTTTGAGTTCTGATGATGCCCTTACTCATTACGCAATGTATACCTACTACTTTTTAACATGATTACTATGTATTGTTTGATCTCTGGAAATTGTGCAATCTTTTATACATTTGTTATAGTGACAATTATATTTGTGCTATTTTTCAAATAAATATATACCTTACATTTCAAGTGACCTATGTGTACACCTCATCTAAAGTCCCACAGGGCAACCCTTCCTTTTTTATTACTATGGTCCAAGTATATTTTCACTTTTAAAATTGCTGATTTATTACTTATTTATTAATTGGAAAAAAAATTAAAACCTATAAGAGTGCAGCCTAAAATCCCAAACCCGGAAGTGAAGTATTGTATATGTCATAATGTATCCTATAAATATCAAAAAACCATCAATGAATAAGTAAATAATTGTAAGAATATGCTGTTACTATTAAAAAAAATCACTGAATGTATATATAATTAAACTAGAAAACATGTCAGAAAACATATGTCCATCAGCAGAAACATATACACTGATAACTCCTATTATTACACTATAAATGTCCGTAAAATTATTAAAAAGGTAGATTTATTTTTGGATAAAATTTATGGTTTACATTTTTATTTTAAAAATAAAGATTGTGAGGAGAGGATTATAGGTGGTACAGGGGGGGGGGGGGGGCAAATTACACAACACAAGCACTGCGGTGTATAACATGCTTTAAGGGAACAGGATCCATTTTTTTTTTTAGGTTGACAAATGATTTAAAAATAAATGCTGCCATTTGCCCTTTTATAAATAAATACTCAAAATTAGTATAATGACTAAGCCCCTCCCCTTCATGACATAGCTAAAAAGGGGCGGCACATGGGTGACCTTAAAATGATCCCCCCCCTGAAAAAAGTTCTGCGGACGCCCATGGTAGTTTATATGATCAAACCTTGGTACAAGGCTATACTAAGCTGCCACAAGAATCCAGCAACTCTAGGTCACATGGCATGTTACAACATTTTGTTGCATCTTAAATTGAACCTGCTCTTTTAAGGATGGGGCACAAGCATATGCCAGCTCCACCAGCTCATGGGGGAGGCACTGTCAATGTAGCAACAGACTTATTACAGTAGTCTAAAGTTGGCCATGGAGCAAATTATGGACGGTTCTTGATGAACCAAATTACATTTGAGAAGTGGGTGGCCCTGTAGGCACCCTCCCACCCGACACCCTTTATTCTAAAAATCAAAAGAACCAAGTAAAATATTTAACACCCTTTATTCTAAAAATCAAAAGAATCAAGTAAATTATTTTGAAATAAACAGTGCCTGCATCCAAAAAGATGATGGCGCTGTTTGGGTATTCTGACACCCATGGATGCCAGCCATCAGAATATAATACCTGGCAGGGAATATTCTCCACCCACATCAGGGGCCTTCAAACATTGGCCCTCCAGTTGTTCAGGAACTACAATTCCCATCATGTCTAGTCATGTATGTGAATGTCAAAGTTTTGCATTGCCTCATGGGATGTGTAGTTTCAGCAACAGCTGGAGGGCCGTAGTTTGAGGATCCCTGATCTACACTATTCAACATGAATGGGGGAATCAGTGGGACTGAACAAGAGAAATCTTACAGTGTTTGGCCAGCTTTAGTTTGCCTTCTTTAACATTAGAACAAGTTTACGCTAATCCTTATTCAGTTTAGAAGACTAAAATTATATGTAATGCCAGACCCCCTTTTTTTAGTTTTAGATAGCGTAAAGAATATTTTTTTTTGCTATCTATGTCTCATTGGGGAGATTTTCTCTTACTCCTATACTAGTTATATAAATGTTCCTCGGAATACGCTCTATCAGGCCTCTTTCATATGAGCCCAGCTGCGGACTTGTGATCCACTGTGAATCGAGTTGTCAGCATTGGCTGGCCTCGGCCTCCTGCATGCCTGTTTGAAGAGAAATTTCACACGAAAACCCTCATTACCATGCTACAACAGAGTGGCATTGGACATGGTTGCGGTGCCACCCTATCCACCTCTATGGGGTGTAGCAGTAGATTGTTGGCAGGTGTAGTCTACTTTCTCCACTGAAGGTGGATCTCTTTCACAGCTGCACTGCAGTTGGAGAGGAACTTGGTTCCTTTATGGTTTCCTGGGTCACTGGGGAAGTTATCCATTTGGATGCTGCTATCTCATGTGACTCTAGCAGCCATCTTAGGTGAGGCAGAGCCTATCCAAGGCCCTGGCTCCCAGGCAGAGATGTATAGTAACTAAGTAGAACTACTTCACTACTGTACTTAAGTACCGAAAGGCGGTATCTGTACTTTCCTAGAGTAGAATTTTTTTCTCCTACTTCCACTTTTACTTCACTACATTTTTTCAATGCTTTCAATACTTCTACTCCGATATATTTTTTTTGTGCTGCATAGTTACTAGGTTACAATTATAAAAATTACCACTGCCAGAACAGTAGATGGCAGGTTTCATGAAGCTCAAAACATGTGTATTATCAGCGCATACGGAAATAAATGCTACTGTGTGTATAAATAAAAGCCGCATTTGAAATAATAAAAAACAATATGATGTTCAAACTTTTGACTTCTTTCTTTTATAACTACATAACACAGTACTGGAACTTTTACTTTGAGTAGCAATTTTTTTTTCAAAACTACTGGTACTTTTACTTTCAGTACTTGAGTAGCAAAATTTTTTAAAAAAACTACTTGCAATACTTAAGTACAAAAAATGTTGAATACTTTAGTACTTCTACTCAAGTCACTTTTTGATCAAGCACTTCCACTTCTACTCAAGTCACTTTTTGATCGAGCACTTGTACTTTTATTCAAGTATGGGTTTCGAGTACTTTATACAACTCTGCTCCCAGGCTTGGCACACATTTTGTGAGTGGGTAGATTAGGGGCAGGTACCCTGCCTGTTAGGGACAGAACTAGCGGCAGGGAAAGGTTCCTGATGAGGGGGGAAAGAGTCGGGTTTGCCACTTCTCTGAACATCTTCCTGCTTGGGCACGAATCCGCCAGGCCGCATTCTGCCCCTCCTAACAGACGCTGGCAGTTCGGCTAGAACCTGCTCTATACATGCTGCTGGAACAGCAAATGTTCCTGGCTGGGTTGTCTTCCCACCAGATTTATCATGAACTGTTTTTGCATTATATCAATACAAGTTCTCTCATTGCACTTGGACTGTGTATGTTATTGCTGCCGCACCCCGCTGCACCCCATCTACAAAGTGGTATCACAGCTGAATGCAAAATGCCCTGTTTTTTTTTATACTGTTCTGTGAAGCACAGCTTTACAGCTACAGCAAAGTGTATAAGGCTGTCCGGGGGCCATTGCCCAGTTTTAACCACTTTAGGACCGGAGGATTTTCCTGCTTTACGTCCAGGCCACTTTTTGTGATTCGGCACTGTGCGACTTTAACTGACAAATGCGCGGTCATGCAACGCCGTACCCAAACTTAATTTACGTCCTTTTTTTCCCACAAACAGAGCTTTCTTTTGGTGGTATTTGATCAGCTCTGCGCTTTTCATTTTTTGCGATATTAATAAAAAAAAGCGACAATTTTGAAAAAATAAAAATATTTTTCTACTTTGACAGTTAAAAAATATCCAATATATTCAATTTGTGTCATATATTTAGGCCAAAATGTATTAAGCTACATGTCTTTGACAAAAAAATTCTCAACAAGCGTATTTTTAACCGCTTTAAGACCCATTCCTGACCAGGCCATATTTTGCGATTCAGCACTGCATTAATTTAACGGACAATTGCGTGGTCGTGCAATGCTGTACCCAAATTAAATTTATGTCCTTTTTTTCCCCACATATACAGCTTTCTTTTGGTGGTATTTGATCACCTGTGCGATTTTTAATTTTTGCGCTATAAACAAAAAAAGAGCAACAATTTTGAAAAAATAACAATATTTTTCACATTTTTTATATAAAATTCCCCCAAAAAAAATGTAAAAATCAAAATTTTTTTACATTTTAGGCCAATTTGTTTTCTGCTACATATGTTTGGTAAAAAAAAATCGCAATAAGCGTATTTTGATTGGTTTACGCAAAAGTTATCGCAGCTACTAACTACGGGAAATTTATGTCATTTTTAATGGTTTTTTTTTTTTTCACTAGTAATGGCAGCGATCTGCGATTTTTTTTTGTGGGACTGCGACATTGCAGCGGACAGATCGGACCCCTAACTGACATTTTTGACACTTTTGGGGGTACCAGTGACATTACTAGAGTAATCAGTGCTATAAATATGCACTGTTACTGTAAAAATGACACTGGCAGGGAAGGGGTTAACTTTTATTGGTGATCAAGGGGTTAATGTATGCCTGGTGCTTACTGACGTGTGTGGGGGGAGGGGACTGTGTGACACAGGCACAGATCGCAGGTTCAGCTATGCTGAATCCTGTAATCTGTCCCTGCCTGTCACATAGGAGATCCGCCTGATTTGTTTACACAAGCGGGTAGATCTCCTCACTCGATCCCCGACGATCGGGGAAGAGCGGCGGTGATCACCGCCTCTCCTCCCCTGGCCTGACTCCTGCTGTGTGTGAATACAGCGGGAGCGAGCCTCCGGCCGCGCGCGCCGCCCACAAGGGAAGGAGTGCAGCGACGTAGACCTATGTCGCTGGACAATAACGACGAGCCACTTCGCCGCAGTACCCTCAACGTGAGCGGTCCGCAAGTGGCTAATAGGCAGCTGAGGCAAGTCAAAAAACAATACGCTTCAACCACCTGTTTTTGCTGTCTGACAGTGCCATGTGAAAGGGGCCTCATATGTGTGATACATCACTACCTTCTCCACCTCATTAAAGCGGTTGTAAACCCAAAGTTCAAAAAAAAAAAACCTGCAAGACAAAGGCATAATGAGCTAGTATGCATCGCATACTAGCTCATTATGTATTACTTACCTTAGAACGAAGCCCCGACACGGACCCCGGACATCGCTGCGGGCGCTGCCATGATCCCTCGCCGTCTCTTCAGGGTTCGGCGGCTCCGGCGCGGTGATTGGCTGGAAGAGACGGCTCCGGCGCGATGAATGGCCGGAGCCGCTATGACGTCACTCCCGCGCATGCGCGCGGGAGTGATTTTCCGGCAAGCTCCCGGCAAATAGATTGAAGGTCCCCCCGGACCTTCAGAGCGCATGCGCCGCTCGCGCGAGCGGCTGCATGCACTGTAAATATCTCCTAAACCATGCCGGTTTAGGAGATATTATTTGTACCTACAGGTAAGCCTTATTATAGGCTTACCTGTAGGTAAAAGTGTAAAAAAGCGGGATACTACCGCTTTAAATGACTGCATTCAGATTGCATGCTACATCTGAGAATCCATGGTCCTTCTGATCTTCTCAGAAGGTTCAAATTAGTTGGTTTTGGTAATGCAAGGACCAACTGAACAGACAATGGTCCCTCTGTCTCAGTGAAAGAAAACACAGACTAAAGTCCTTTAAGTCATTACTTGCTTTAATTTCTAAAAAATTAAAATAAATAAGTACACTGTGGTACAGTAATTGTGCCAATGCTCACTCCTTCCTATCTCTATACATAATAACACTGACCTCAGATCAGAAGTTAGAGCTACTGATGTTCTGAGATAGGGGCACTGGTGCACAACAGTGTAATTATCTTTTAACGAAAATCCTGCACTGAGGAAGTATAAAGGCTGACATCCCCATTTGAAATCGATAGTTCCCTGGCAGTTAGACTGATCCTTTTGTCTTCAATATGTTCTTAGAACAGGTGACAGTTGGAGGTGTGAGAATTAGCTACCAACATTATTCTGCCACAGTCGGGTGCCCACTTTACTAAGAATATTTTTAACAGCTATCACTGTAGCAGTAAACTAGTCATTAGGTGAAAGGTTTGATTATTTCTGGTAGTTCAGGTAAATAACTGGAGCCAGAAGAGCAACTGATAACAAGGAGGAGACTGTAATCTGTAATCAAATGGTCATTACTGAGTCGCCAGGTGCCAATCAATAAAATGTCTGTTGGTGCTATTGCTCTTTTAGAGTGATTTTTTTGTTTAGCTGTCTGTATCAGCAGTGCTCTATTTAATAAAAAATAGAAAATCACCAATTCAGAAAATGGCTTGTTACTTGTACTTGTATGGACCTCCCCAGATGCCATACTAAGTAGTAATAAACAGCAGTATTGACTATATCCACAACTGAAGGATGTCAATGCACAGAAGTGCTGACTGTGTCCATCACTGAAGGATGTCTAAACACTGACCATGTCCACCACTGTATGACATCATTACACTGACCGTTGACCATGTCCACCAATGTACGACATCAATACACTGACCATTGACCATGTCCACCAATGTACGACATCAATACACTGACCATGTCCACCACTGTACAATGTCAATACACTAATTATGTACATCACTGTAAGACATCAATACACTGACCATGTCCACCACTGTACAACATCAATACACTGACCATGTCCACCACTGTACAATGTCAATACACTGATTATGTCCATCACTGTAAGACATCAATACACTGACCATGTCCACCACTGTACAATGTCAATACACTGACAATGTTCATCACTGTATGATGTTTGTACACTGACCATGTCCATTACTGTACGACATCAATACACTGACCATGTCTATCACTGTACAATGTCAATACACCGACCATGTCCACCACTGTACAATGTTTATACACTGACCATGTTCATCACGGTATGACATCAATACACTGACCATGTTCATCACTGTACGATCTCAAATCACTGACCATGTCCACTCCTGAACAACATCAATACACTGACCATATTCATCACTGTACAACATCAATACACTGGCCATGTCCATCACTGTACAATGTCAATACACTGACCATGTCCATCACTGAACAACATCAATACACTGACCATGTCCATCACTGTACGATGTCAATACACTGGCCATGTTCATCACTGTACGATGTCAATACACTGGCCATGTTCATCATTGTACGATGTCAATACACTGACCATGTCCATCACTGTACGATGTCAATACACTGGCCATGTCCATCACTGTACGATGTCAATACACTGACCATGTCCATCACTGTACGATGTCTAAACACTGATTATGTCCATCACTATACGACATCAATACACTGACCATGTCCATCACTGAACATTGTCGAAACACTGACCATGTCCACCACTGTATGAGATCAATACACTGACCATTGACCATGTCCACCAATGGACGACATCAATACACTGACCATGTCCACCAATGTACAATGTCTATACACTGATTATGTCCATCACTGTATGATATTAATACACTGACCATGTCCACCACTGTACAACATCAATACACTGACCATGTCCACCACTGTACAATGTCAAAACACTGACAATGTTCATCACTGTATGATGTTTGTACACTGACCATGTCCATTACTGTACAACATCAATACACTAACCATGTCTATCACTGAACAATGTCAATACACCGACTATGTCCACCACTGTACAATGTTTATACACTGACCATGTTCATCACTGTATGACATCAATACACTGACCATGTTCATCACTGTACAATCTCAAATCACTGACCATGTCCATTCCTGAACAACATCAATACACTGACCATGTTCATCCCTGTACGATGTCAATACACTGACCATGTTCATCATTGTACGATGTCAATACACTGAGCATGTCCATCATTGTACGATGTCAATACACTGACCATGTCCATCACTAAAAGACGTCCATGCACAGCAATATGGACAATGTCCACCTCTGAGTATTTCCTCTCGTACCATCAGGCTACAAAACAGGTTCTATCTGTGGCCCATACAGTTTTTGAATGCTAGAGGCTTTATAGGGTTTTTTATAAAAATTATCTGTTAGACAAAGGTGGCCAGTGAGGATTTTCTCATCGCTTAAAAAGGTCAGGCTGAATCTGTTCACAGCTTTTTATAAAAAACATTCCACACTTTTAACAGCGCTCATCACATGAGTCTTGGTGATTACCTCAATAGGTTTATGCAAGTCACATGCAAGTTCCTGGCCAGATATTAGTAGAAGGCATTCATGCAATCCATGTTCTAGTCAATGAGCAATGTGATAATAATGAATGAGACTCTTAAACCTGAGGTCTAGTAAATAAGTAACAATTTTCTATCTTTCTATACTAAATACCCAAGACTCAAGGTGAAAACCACAGGAATACATCCCTCTGAAATAATGTAATATTAAACTGAGTTTAGCTACCACCCCTTATTGTCTCTTTGTCATGTACAGTGGGGATCGAAAGTTTGGGCACCCCAGGTAAAAATTTGTATTAATGTGCATAAAGAAGCCAAGGAAAGATGGAAAAATCTCCAAAAGGCATCAAATTACAGATTAGACATTTTTATATGTCAACAAAAGTTAGATTTTATTTCCATCAGTGACACTTTCAAAATAACAGAAAACAAAAAAATGGCCTCTGCAAAAGTTTGGGCACCCTGCAGAGTTAATATCTTGTACTGCCCCCTTTGGCAAGTATCACAGCTTGTAAACGCGTTTTGTAGCCAGCCAAGAGTCTTTCAATTCTTGTTTGAGGTATCTTTGCCCATTCTTCCTTACAAAAGTCTTCCAGTTCTTTGAGATTTCTGGGCTGTCTGTCACGCACTGCTGTTTTAAGGTCTATCCATAGATTTTCAATTATATTGAGGTCAGGAGATTGTGAAGGCCATGGCAAAACCTTCAGTTTACGCCTCTTGATGTAATCCCCCGTGGATTTCGAGGTGTGTTTAGGATCATTATCCATTTGTAGAAGCCATCCTGTCTTTAACTTCAGCTTTTTCACAGATGGCATCAAGTTACCATCCAAAATTTGCTGACATTTTATTGAATCCATTTTTCCTTCTACTCGTGAGATGTTCCCTGTGCTACTGGTTGCAATACAACCCCAAAGCATGATTGATCCACCCCCATGCTTAACAGTTGGACAGAGGTTCTTTTCATTAAATTCTGTGCCCCTTCTTCTCCAAACGTACCTTTGCTCATTCCGGCCAAAAAGTTCAATTTCAACCTCATCGGTCCACAGAACTTGTTTCCAAAATGCATCAAGCTTGTCTATATGTTCATTTGCAAAGTTCAAACGTTGATTTTTGTGGTGAGGACGTAGAAGAGGTTTTCTTCTGATGACTCTTCCATGAAGACCATATTTATACAAGTATCTCTTTATAGTGGAATAGTGTACCACAACTCCAGTGTCTGCCAGATCTTTCTGGAGGGATCGTGCAGTCAAACGTGGGTTTTGAATTGTTTTTCTCACAATCCTGCGAGTTGTTCTGTCTGATATTTTTCTTGGTCTTCCAGATCTTGCTTTAACTTCCACTGTTCCTGATGACTGCCATTTCTTAATTACATTCTGAACAGAGGATATTGACATCTGAAAATGCTTTGCTATCTTCTTATAGCCTTCTCCAGCTTTGTGAGCTTCAACTATTTTCAGTTTTAGTTTTCTAGACAACTGCTTAGAAGATCCCATGGTGCTGATTGTTGGGGCAAGGTCAGATGAGTCTGGGCATTTCAAACCTTTGAAATTGACATCACCTGGTCTTCCCAGACAATGATTGAGAACAATCCATGACACCGGCAGGTCTCAGCCTTGCAAAGGGGGCAGTGCATGCTATAAATTCTGCAGGGTGCCCAAACTTTTACAGACGCCATTTTTTTGTTTTCTGTAATTTTGAAAGTGTCAATGATGGAAATAAAATCTAACTTTTGTTGACATATTATAAGAATGTCTAATCTGTAATTTGATGCCTTTTGGAGATTTTTCCATCTTTCCTTGGCTTCTTTATGCACATTAATACAATTTTTTACCTGGGTGCCCAAACTTTCAATCCCCACTGTATATCCCACTACTGACCTCAGATCGGCCGCTAACCTTCTTCACCAGCTGTTTTGTGCAGTTCTGATTATGCATGCATGGTGAACTGCAGCCAATGGTCTCAATGATAAAAAGTGGAGACCTAGAGAGCCAACCAAGCCAATGTAGCCTGTGACTGATAAAGGAGGTCACCAAATGATCTAGAGTCAACAGTGGGGCTGGGGTGGCATATATGCCATGGCCCCAACTCCCAGTTGGTCCCTATGTGAATAAAAAGTAGAGCCGTACTTTAAAGTACAATTCCACTAAAACACAAAAACATATGTATATTGTAAAATAGTTCTATGTCTATTTATAGTATTTATTATATCAAAACAGTGCCTTTTTACAAAATTTTTGGTAATAAAGAGGAAGTAAACTTCTATCTTTAAATTTTACCCATAGGTAATCTTACAATAAAGCTAAATGTGTACCGTGTAGGAGATATTTACATTACATGCAGCCAGTGACATCACTGTTGCATACGCTCTGAATGAACGGCCACCTGTGCCGTTCTTCAGAGCCCTGTGCTGTGACCGGTGGCTCCCGTGTGCATACGTGGGAGTGACGTCATCGCGGCTTTGGCCAGTCACAGAGCTGGTGTCTGTGGACCTGGAAGCAAGACGGGTGAAGATGGAAGCTGTCTCCAGCTATGTCATCACATCACTGAAAGGCTTCGTTTTCCAGTAAGTTTCACATAATGTGCTAGTATGCAATGCATACTAGCACAATTATGCCTTTGCCTTGCAGGTAACAAAAAAAAAATATGTGCAGTGGTTTACAACCGCATTAAAGTAGCATTAAACCCCTAATCCTCCTTTTCTGGGGCCCCCCACTGTCACTTAAGGCCCCTCTTCTTTGGCGAGAAGCCGCTATCCTTGGGGCACCTTTGTGGGTTCGCTCCCAAGCTGTCCTTTCTGTGTCTATTGACACAGATCAGCCTCTGCCTCCTGCTCCCTCATTACAGCATTTGATTGACAATGGCTCCCGCTACTATTGATCTGCCCAATGAGGAGGGAGACAACTGTGAGAGCCACTGCTCTCGTACACATGGTTGGATCGGATCAAACTCACGTAAGAATAAGGGGGGCTTGGGGGAAACCTGTAGCAGAGAAGGTTTTTTACCCTAGTGCATAGAACGCATTAACAGTAAAAAAAAAAAAAAAAGCTTTAGAACCACATTAAGTGGGGAGAGAAGGGAAGGGAAGTGAAGTACGTGCATTGATTAGCTCCCGCATTCAATAATGTTTTCCAATTATGAAACCCGATAAAATTCTGGAATACAACAGTATCCTATAAAAGAAAATTATATATATTTGTCCACATTAATTCTGGTTTATAAAGAAAAATCCTCCATTCCATTAGTCTATTACATACTGTATGCCTTTTTCCTCTTTACAATTCCTTTATCATCATTTATACATGTGTAATATGTACTCTGAGGGGGAACGTGGGAAGTTTTAAGAACTTTGACCACGAGTGAAAAAAATAGTGTAAACAGCAATTAAGTGTGACAGATTGCTAGTCAGGCGGATAATGACTGAGATGATGTATCTCTGTAAGCTCTGTCAATGTTCCATAACTGATGTTTTCTGTAGCAGAACGGAGGTCAGAAAATGAAACATCGCAAAGCGTACAATTCTGAAAGTGAATGCATAGAAGTGCAGCAGCAGCTGGTAATCCCCTGTGCAAAGGGACACTGGGGTTGATTTACTAAAGGCAAATAGACTGTGCACTTCGCAAATTTGCCTCAGAGTTTAGTAAATGAGCTGAAGTTCTGCTGACTTCCATCATCCAATCATGTGCAAGCACATGATTGGGTATTCTTTGTAAAAGTGAAGCTTTACCTCATTTAATAAGATCTGGAGCAACTGCACTTGCAGAGTGCACAGTATATTTGCCTTTAGTAAATCAACCGCAGTGTGTCTCTCTTGTAAGTACATCTCCCTTTCTAGTACATGCCGTACTCCATAAGACAAGTCCCAACCATTTTTATCACAGCTTGTCCTCAGTTGTGTTTTATACCACCTAAAGCAGTGCCATGTCTGATCTTCCTCTAACACAAAGCATTGTGCCAACTGACCCAAGTGCCATCCAGCAGTACCCACCAACAGTACCCGCCAGCAATACCAGCCAGAAAAAACAGCCAGTAGTACCTGCCAGCATTATCCACCAGCAGTACCCGCTAGCAGAACCAGCCAGTAAAACCAGCCAGCAGTACCAGCCAGTAGGATCCACCAGCAATACCAGCCATCAGTACCAGCCAGCAGTACCTGCCAGTAGTAGCAGCCAGCAGTACCAGCCAGCAGTACCCACCAGTAGTACCAGCCAGCAGTACCCACCAGCAGTACCAGCCAGTGGTACCAGCCAGCAGTACCCACCAGCAGTACCAGCCAGCAGTACTAGCCAGCAGTACCAGCCAGCAATACCAGCCAGTAGTACCAGCCAGCAGTACCAGCCAGCATTACCCACCAACAGTACCAGACAGCAGTACCAGCCAGCATTACCCACCAACAGTACCAGCCAGCAGTACTCACCAGCAGTACCCGCCAGCAGTACCCACCAGCAGCACCCATCAGCAGCAACCGCCAGCAGTACCCACCAGCAGTACCAGCCAGTTTAAACCAGCCAGCAGTACTAGCCAGTAGTACCCGCCAGTAGTACCAGCCAGCAGTACCAGCTAGCAGTACCTACCAGTAGTACCAACCATATTATACATCAAAGTGTAGTTGCGCTGTGCATGTACATGAAATCGCACAAACGAACATGTGCAATATTCTATAAAAAGCTAAATATAATCAACAAATAGTCCATTTATACTAATAATGGAACACCAGTGCTTGTGAAATATAAATAATGAGTGAACAAATGTCCAACACAATAATCCAAAAAAATCCACCACCATGTATATATCCTCCACCAAGACAGGATGTCTGCTTACCAGAAGGATAGACCTTAACAGGTCAACAGCCCTTGCAGCTTACACCCAGCCAGGGCCTTAGTCACCAAAGGGATTAATGGACTGGTTGAATCCCATAAGCGTTAGTCAAGTCAGTAATCCAAATCCAAAGTTGTTAGAGGTAACACTCCCCATAAAAGCAATAGAAATTTACCAAAGTGTAAAACATATTAGGCTTACAGCAGCTGTCACAGCTTTAGGCCTCTTTCACATGGTCGGTCCGATCAGGTTCGCCCATTCCCCTCTATAGATTTCAGATGTAAACAGACTTGTGTCCGTTTACACTCGCCTATCTCTAATCCAATCCACTTAAAAAACAAAAGGGAATCCGTCCCCTTCTGCCAGGGCGGATCAGATAGGAGGGCCCATAGAGTAGAGCGGGCTGTGTCTGCTCTGCATATGCTGAGTGGACAAGGACCTGTCCACTGCCTGTTCCACTCATTGTGGCCTGCGACCTGTTACCAAGTCCCTAAAGTGGCCCTCGCTCCTCAAAAGGTTGGGCTCCCCTGCTGTAAGGGAATGAGTCCCGGATGGAGAGGTGCACTGTAGCAGCCTTCTCCCTTAGTTTGGCCGCGGTGTCTGGTGGATCGAAGGAGTCCCAGATGGAGAGGTGTGCAGTACTGTAGCAGGAGACCAACGGGAAAATCACAAAGCTCTTCCATGAACTTGATAAAAGTGTTAAGACCTCTGCCACTATCGCGGCTGGCCTTAAAAACTTTCACCCCTGTGGTTGGCAGGTTGTGCTATTCTTCTCTACCTCTAACCTGCAGAGAGCATGGCATCAATACTAGGCTTTATTACTGCGTAAACTGCCACCAATACTAGGCTTTAATACTGCCTAAACTGGCACCAATAATAGGCTTTATTACTGCGTAAACGGGCATCAATACTAGGCTTTATTACTGCGTAAACTGGCACCAATACTAGGCTTTATTACTGCGTAAGCTGACACCAATACAAGGCTTTTTTAGTGCGTAAACTGGCATCAGTACTAGGCTTTATTACTGCGTAAACTGGCATCAATACTAGGCTTTATTACTGCCTAAACTGGCATCAGTACTAGGCTTTATTACTGTGTAAATTGGCACCAATACAAGGCTTTATTAGTGCGTAAACTGGCACCAATACAAGGCTTTATTAGTGCGTAAACTGGCATCAATACTAGGCTGTATTACTGTGTAAACTGGCACCAATATTAGGGGTTTAATATTGCATAAACTGGCACCAATCCTAGGGGTTATGACTGTGTAAACTGGCACCAATACTAGACTTTATTACTGCATAAACTGGCATCAATACTAGGGGTTTTTACTGTCTAAACTGGCACCAATACTAGACTTTATTACTGCGTAAATTGGCACCAATACTAGGGGCTATTACTGCATAAACTGGCACCAATACTAGGGGCTATTACTACGTAAACTGTTTGCTGAAACTGCTTTAAGCTATAAAGAAAAGATTTTCAGAGTTTTCCTCTTTCTAGGGTCTTAAGCAATACCTGAGGAAGAAAGGAAAACTCTTGAAAGAATGTCTTTTAAGTGTTTGGTTAGTACAATAAAAATGTATCTTTGCATACTCTTGTATTTTGTAACCTTATATATATATATATATATATATATATATATATATATATATATATATACACAGTATATACCTATTTAGTTTTTTCAGTCGTATGATATAGTGGTAAAAATTCTGAGTGCCCCCCCCCCCCCCAGTTTTGACTGTGGTATCTTATGTGCCCCCCTCCCCCTCTATATAGTGTTCCTAGAGTCACCACTGTGTGACAGGAGCTCCACCAGCAGCCGCCAGCACAGCTCACAATAGTAAGTGCCGCACACTGATTGAGGCTGAGCAGGGGCTCGAAACAGAGCCTCTGCAAAGGATAAAGATGCAGCCGCAGTAGGCTGCCAGTAGTCCTCCTTTAGCTTCCCCCGGAATGATTCACAGCAGCTCCATGCAGCTCGCTGTGGGGGAAGTGACGCCATCGGTCAAAGTGCAGCAGGAGCCACGCGGAGCTGCTCTGTGACGTGCAAGGAACAGGCAGCCTACTACATTACACACACCCCAGCCATCTCGTTAGCGAGGTTTTCAAGCAGCAGGTACAGCCAGGGGAAGGAAAAGCATCAAAATGAATTTTAATTAAAGTATTTAATGTAAATGCCATAAACTAAAATGAGAGATTCACAAAAAAATAAAATAAAAGAGTGATATGCAAAAAGTGGTGTTCAAGATGCATGCAGAACACAAAACCTATCTGAGTATTGGAAAAAATACTACATTATTAAGACATTATTTGATTACCATTTTGGCTTCAAAGGTTTTTGCCATCTTTTAGATTTACTGCAGAACCCAATGTGTGTTCCACCCTTTCCACCCTCTCTTTCAGTATTTTTTTTTTATTGTTTTTCTTTGTACAGAAATGAGCAAATGAAAGGGCAGCATTACATTCTTCTCAAAGGCTTCCAGTAAAAAAATCACATACTGAGCCTGCAAGTTGCTCATCTCAGTGTGAGCCTCCGCTTCAGCAGGATGACCCAGTCAGTAACTCAGCTGTAGTTGACTTTGTTACAGAAGATACAGCTGCAGATGTTAGTGATAGAATTCTTCTACCAGAAAGTTGGGACCAGAATAAGTGGCTAGAATTTAAAAAAAAAGTACCCTTGGCTGTTTGTAGAAAATGGCCTTTTAGGATGCAATGTGTGTCGTGAGGTTAAACACCTTGGAGTGTCTGTTTCACAGGATGTATCTATTTCAAAAGAATGGAGCACTGGTATGATTACTCCATATGGCAAAACAAAAAAAAGATATGTTGACCTCACTGTATAAAAAAATCCCAAAAAATAGGATTTCAGAAGCACATGTAAAAGCAGGAGATATTCAAGCTGTATCTAGAAAGGAGATTTTGCAATCCAACATTGCAGAACAGCAGAAGCATACATTTGCTTTCGCACTGCCTACTTTTGTGCAAAACAAAATCGCCTTTCACAGACTTCCGAGATCTTATCAGCTTGCAAGTTGCAAGTGGTGCAGACTTAAGCTGGTTACACACTATACAATTTTTGTTGTTTCATTTCCTTTAGATTTACCTTCAACTATGTAGTGCAAGGACCTGCCTGATCGCATACAAATTAAAAGTGTTTAGATTTGACCTCATATTATATAGTTTTGGTAAATCTAAATTAAAAAATCTAAAGACAATTGTATAGTGTGTATCCAACTTTAGGATGTATTCTTTACAGTGAGTATACAGCTGCACAAACAATAGATTGCATTGCCACTGAAATGAGAAAAACATTTTGCAAGGCAATTGTTGAACAGGCTGCACAAATGTCTGTATATATTGATGAATCTACTAAGTTTCTTCACATTCAGTGTTAATTGTTTATATTCGTGCCTCTGTTAATGGAAAAGATCCAGTCACTTTATTTCTCGATTTGCTTGATTTGCCTAAAGCAGATGCACAGTCTATTGAAGTCACTCTTCTAGCTTGTCTTTCTAAACATGGGTTCAGTAATGACTTTCTTGCTAAAAGCTTGATTGGGGTTTGTAGTGATGGTGCAAGTGTAATGCTTGGAAGAAAGTCAAGTGCTCTGGAACGACTTATCATCCACAGCTTGTGAAATGGCACTGCTTGTGTCAGGCTTGAATTGTGCATTTCAGATAAAATTGATTCTATTCCTGGTCTTCATCATGTAACATCATTTTTTGAGAAGTTGTATGCTGTGTATCATCAGTCACCAAAAAACCTGTTGGAGC
>NC_138773.1:281562967-281815467 GCF_965119305.1 Pelophylax lessonae
ATTGAGCTTTGGTGTTTGATTCTTATTTCAAAAGAACTTCTTGGTTGTTTATGGTTTTAAAGTCTATGGAAAGTTTCCTGAATTTTACTTATATGATCTTAACTCCAATAAAGGGGCATGACCTAATATTTTCCAAAAGATGATGTGTTTTTGTTTCATTTGATTGTCCTTTTCTAATTCAGGAATTTTATTTCTATTTGGTTGGAGAGGGAGACAGGCTCTGTAGTACCGGTAGAAGAACCCAAAATAAAGCAAATAGCAAATAATCGTGCAATACATTTTTATAAAAACAGCTTGATTGCAACAAATAAGTAAAAAAACTCAGATTTGTGTGTACCTCCAAGCGGTCGAGGTCCAGTGTAGCGGTGATACTTCCGGTGTTCCGTGAAAAAAACCTACCCGTGAGAAATGCATACCCTCGTCACTTCCGGTGCACCTACGTCACCACTACGTCATTGAACAGCTGAGGAGAAGACTAGTGCGCATGCTCGGAGGGTATGGATTTTTCATGGCAGTGTATGTAACGTTACACCGCCTCAGCTGTTGCAGCGTTTACAGTAAAACAGCTCGGCTGCAATATGAGTCATCTCCGCTCCTACCTCTGTCACTTCCCTGATGTCGGTTACTAAATGTAAAAGCGGATCACGGAGCTGAGATCTCCGTGATTTACATTACATACACCCGCCGCCGCTTTTACATTTACTAGCCGAGATCAGGGAAGTGACAGTGGTAGGTAGCGTAGATGAGTCATGTTGCAGCCGAGCTGTTTTAAATGCAACCGCCGCAACATCTCATGCCGTTTAACGTTACACACACTACCGTCAAAATTTCATACACTCCGAGCATGCGCACTTGTCAGCTCCTTAGCTGTTCAATTACTTTACCGGGGCTGTGAGCATGCGCACTGCTGCGCTGCTCAGCTGTTCCGGACAGGAAGTGACGAGGGTAGGCATTTCTCACAGGGTAGGTTATTCTCACGGAACACCAGTTTTGCAACGTCCGGCCCAGTGGAACGCAGGTGGAATGCACGCCGATCCTGAGCATGGACGTCTCTGGTCACATTTTAACCACTTGCCGACTGCCTAACGACTATTTACTGCGGCGGTCAGCCCCTCACAGGCAAAGTGACGTAGGTCTACGCCGCTAGCCTGTGAGGCTCTAGGGAGCGAGCGAGCGCCGCTGGAGGCGCGCTCCCGCTCGCTCACGGACCCCCCCGCACGTGTGCCCGGCGGACCCGATGTCCGCCGGTCACTCGCGATCGTCCGTTACAGCGGGAGAAAGGCAGGCGGCTAATGTAAACACAGCCGCCTGTCATTCTCCCCTGTGTAAGAATGGAGATCATACGGTTCTGCTATGTAGGACCGTTGATCTCTGTTCTTACACCTCAAGCCACATCCAATCACAGTTAGAAGCACTCCCCTAGGGACACACTTAACCCCTCCCTCTCAAATAAAGTTAACCCCTTCCCTGCCAATGTAATTTTTACAGTAACAGTTGCATATGTATAGCACTGATTACTGTAGAAATGTCACTGGTAACCCCAAAAGTGTCAAAAATGTCAGTCAAGGGTCCGATCTGTCCGCCGCAATGTTGCAGTCCCGCAAAAAAATCGCAGATCGCCGCCATTACTCGTTAAAAAAAAAACAACAAAATTGACAAAAATCTTTCCCTTAGTTAGTAAACGCAATAACTTGTGCGCAAACCAATCAAAATACGCTTTTTGCGATTTTTTTACCAAACGTATGTAGCATAAAACAAATTGACCTAAAATGTTATAAAATTTTGATTTTTACATTTTTTTGGGGAATTTCATATAAAAAAATGTGAAAAATATTGTTATTTTTGCAAAATTGACGCTCTTTTTTTGTTTATAGCGCATGATCAAAAAATCGCACAGGTAATCAAATACCACCAAAAGAAAGCTCTGTTTGTGGGAAAAAAAGGACGTCAAATTTGTTTGGGTACAGCGTCCCACGACCGTGCAATTGTCCGTTAAAGTCACGCAGTGCCGAAACGCAAAATAGGCCCTGGTCAGGAAGGGGGTAAAATCTTCCAGTCCTTAAGTGGTTAAATTAAGCGATTGTCGAGGGTGCCGCTTGGAGGCATACACAAATGTGAGTTTTTTACTTATTTGTTGTTGTCAAGCAGTTTTAATAGAAAGGTATTGCATGATTAATTGCTATATGCTTTATTTTGGGTACTTCTACTGGTGCTACGGAGCCTGATTTGATATAAAAGAAACGTAAACGTAAATAAATCTGTTAAGGCGAAGGAGACCTTGTGATATCTGGTTACCTTGTTTCTGTTGGATGTGGATTCAAGCTAAGCCAAGGCAGGATTAAAATAGTTATAGCAAAAGTGGTGAGGGTCCTGGTGGCCCAAAGCAATATGGGGAGCGGCCCCCTTATATTAAGGCGGAGGAGCACTTATTTGGGGAACGTTTAAGAAGAAAATTGAGCACATTTATGCACGTGGTGTGTTGGAAGAAAACCAATTATGGACATTTTTTAAATAAATTAATTTAGATGTATGGAATGTTATTGTTATAAACAAATCACCTTTATTGTATAGTTCATGATTTTCTATGCACATATATGAACATGGACTATTATATAAGGTAGCGCCTCAAATTTATTCTGTTCACATTTTTTGGGTATATCCCAAAATTGATGGCAGCTGCACTAGAAATTTGATTTTAATAGCACAGGAGGTGTATAACGGTATAAACTTGCGCTTATGGTAAGTATTGTGCGTAAAAAAATAAATTAAATGAAATAAAGTGCCTATGTGATCAATAGCTGCTTGCTGCAAGTTAAAGTGCAACCTTCCAGTCTCAGAGAACCCCTGCTAAAAATGACTATATCTACAACTCATAATACATTAGTGTGACGGAAACTTGTTTGAGAAGCAGAAATTGCTCCAGGGACCCCTAGCAAGCTCTGGAAGATCCCTGGTTGAGAACCCATGGATCAGAGGCTTCTATGGCACTGAAGGCTGGAAAAGATCTGGGTCATGTGACAGCTGTATATCGATTAGGAAAAAAGGGGACTCGGGATGTAAGAAGGACCACCATTTAGGATCTCTCCCATCTGACTGTGGATTCCAGGCTGACAGGAAGAGGCTGTGGCTACACTACAGGATTTAAATTGAATGATTTATACCAAACGAGTTGTGGTAAGTAGACAACCACAAGGGGAACACCCCAGTTTATGTGTACAGTGAAGCACAGAAGCACCTTATCTGCACCTGATGGACACTTTATGGGTTTTATGGACTATATGATTTAATATTATTCCATTTATGAATTCACAGTATATATTATTGCCTTGTCTTGTGAGATTTGCACATTGACATATTTTGCACATTTGCACCATTTGCAACTGGCTGAATATTAATATTATTAATTTATATTATCTATTAAAAGCAGCTCTGCAATATTAGGTTTATAAATAGCACAGGAGGCACCACTTCTTGTAAAATTTCATTAAAATAAAAAGCAAAGATAAAAAAAAAAGAGAAAACGGAAAGAAGAGGAAAAAAGAAGCCGAGAAAAAAAAAGTGAATAAAAAGGTGAGGAGGGGGGTCCCTTCCCTTCAGGTTGCCTATATTAAAATCTGGTGAGGAACAAGATCACAGGTACAGTCTCAAGTTATCTGAGATGCTGAAGCCTTTCCAAGTCCTCCATTTAGCCATGAATTTTGGGCATTTCTCCTGTAGGCTCGCTGTCAATTCCTCCATACACACAGGATGTTAGTTTGGACAACAATTTCTTAATAATGGGAATGACACTAGAATTCCAATGTCTGCGTATGATAGCCCTGGCTGTGCGCAAACATAAAGCATGTTAGGTCCTCCTTAGTTATCTGTGGTGATCCTGGAAAGATAGAAAGTAAGGCCAATTCTGGTAGTTCAGATATTCTATTGCCTCTAATATGTGCTGTAAGTTGAAATACAGCCTTCCAGATAACATCTATTGTATTCTGTCAGGGCATCAAAACTTTTCCCAATCCTCTGATAAAAGCAGGTGGCCTATTTGCGTTCCCAAGCCTAGATATACAAGGGATTGTAGGAGAAGGCATGATGAAGAAGTATATCATAAATTGTAGATATTGCTTGTGGACAATTTTTCTTCTGAAGACACAGAGTTTCTATGGGAGTTCCGGTGATCCGCTTCCTGTAGATGTGTCCTTTCATCTGTGTCTCAGCCTGTTCGGCATGAGATTTCCTGAAAGCAGGGTGTGGACACAGCGGCTGGTGTCCAATAGAGCGGGTGGTGGGCGGTTACATGTGGAGGTCTGACGAAGGAGCTGAGCTCCGAAACATGTAACTGCCCACCACCCGCTCTACTGGACACCAGCCACTGCGTCCACACCCTGCTTTCAGGAAATCTCATGCCGACCAGGCTGAGACACAAACGAAAGGACGCATCTACAGGAAGCGGATCACCAGATGTCCTCATTGCAACCACTCAGCACAGCAGATAGGAAGACTCCAGACAGATCTTTGCTATGCCTATGTCACATTTACCAAATGTGAGTGCTTTTATACTTTTAACCTAATAAATACTCAGAGCCTACTGCACTTAGAGGCGCCTTGTCTTTTTATCTTTATCACTTTCAGAGCAGCTTCTCCTCTCCAGTGCTGCCGAAGTGCAGCGTCTCACCTAAAGCCTTCTGTATTCCACGGAAGCGCCCATACAACCAACCCTTGTTCTCTTTCTATGGGAGTTGCATCTTGAGAAGTTAGACTTTGTTAATTTGACCAAAGAAATGTTTATGTTGAAAATAGCACAGCCAATTGCCCAGGCTGGTGAGCTGAGCTGAGCTATTGCAAAAAGTTCATCAGTGATGTATGCTTGTTGTATGAGGGAGCCATTACATTTTTTACCTACTCACCAATCCACATTCAGTCCAGCTATGGGTGGTAGGATGGAGCCGCTGATCCAGGGTCACATGAATTCTGTCAACAGGAATTGTGCTTCAGCAGCGCCATTTTATTTCTTAATTGCTACCTGGGGCTTAATTCCAATACCAAGAGCTGGACCAACTCTGATCTAGGTAGGGAAGTGAAATCTATATTTGGAAAACAATCCAGAGCCTTCCTGAATGCTCCAAAATAAAAATAAAAGATTATCATGATGTCTGGACTTTTGGCAGCATTTTACTTGGCATATCTGACAAATGTTAGCAAAATAACTCCAGCTTCTAAAACGATATGACACCCGGCTGGGGGGCTTGACAGACTGATGCTGAAAATGTACCCTCTTCCCCTTGCAGAAACAAATAACCTAAATGAGAGCACACCCACAACAAATCATGCACAGAATTCGAACATTGCCAGTTTTACCATTGGTCCATTTGGTTTAGACTTCCTGTAAGGGACATCATGGCCAGTGCAGTAGTAATATGAATGATTTGATTGCTTTAGGCAACAAAAACCGTTTGGTAAAGAAACCTTTATAAATACATTTCTATCTTATTTATCGTGTCTTTGTGAGGTTGACACCTCTCATGTTTTCAGTTCTTGAAGTCTTTTTTTCCCCACTTGTAAAAGATTCATGGCAGTTGCCAAGTTTGCTAATGGACATTCACCTGGGGGCTAGAGAAAATAACAATAACAACAAGCTCTTTAATGGTCAAAGAGAGTGATGATGTGAATCCTGACACTAAATCTGCAGCTCTCCCCTGACTCTGTAAATCCACAAAGCAGAGATAATCTGGGTGGAGGCTACTTAAGGTTTTTGCTAAATTTAAGGATAAATTGTGTTTGTCTTGTGGAGTGCATTAGTTCTTCTGGTAGGAACATCTTCGACAAGTTTTGTCAAAATACAATTAATGCAAAACAGCAAAGGGAGAAAAGAACAAAGAAAAGGGGAGGTACAACACAGTTTTATGTATCATCTGATGCTTTGTTAGTAGAGGTGGGGTGACCCATAGTAATTCTGTTGTAATAAGCTCTATTATTATCTATTGATGACTTGCTGTTAGACTTCACCCATAAGTCACATGAGAAAATAAGACCTGTCAGCTACAGCCTAACAGCAGAGTACAACATGCACGGAGCACTGTGTACTTGGGCAACATTTTGTGCCAATTTTGATTCTACCTTTGACTAGAAGTGTGTAAAACTGTGCCACACAATGCCAACATGCCGAATTCACTAAGTACTGGTTCCAAGGTAGTGAAAAGCAGTATCCAATTTTGCATCCCTGTACTGTTTCTTTAGTGTTCATAGAGGTGCAAGAATGTGATAAGTCTCTTTATATTGCTGTTAAGGCTTTAACTATTTTTTGGCAATCCATTACAATATAATTGATGGTAGGAACTCATGATAAGAGCTTGGGGATGGCCTTGGGGGCCGGGGGGTTCAGGTGGAAGGGTAAGGAGGACTAATCCTGGGCATATCAAATTGATGGACAAGTGGTCCAACCACAGTTGGTTGGTCACGATTGTGTACAGTGGGCCATTTGGGCGTGAAGAGAAACAAACGTCCACTATATACAGAGAACACTGCCATAACTGCACATAAAAGAACCTAAAAAGACAGAAGATAAAAGCCAACATTAAGTATACAATGTAAATAGCTATTAACTCCAACCCTGGGTTTCTCAAACAGGGTTTTCGTGGAACCCTAGGGCACCTACGGAGGTTGCTAGGAGCTCCTTGGGCAATATGTAATTTTTCCCAATGACCATTAGTGTGGGGAACATTCTTCCCATTGACCATTATACTAATGTATCATGATTTGTAGATATACTTTTTTTAGCAGGAGTTTACTGAGACTGGAAAGTTATTTCAAGGATTCCTCTGTGCTGAAGGGGTTGAGAAAAGCTGCTCTAACCTTTGTTTGAGATTCAGTTTATGCCCTTTCATGGGTCATGAGATAATCTTGCAATTTTTTTTTTTTTCTAGACTAGTAGCTTCAGCTACAGTATATTGTCTGTGTCACTGAAAGCAACCAATTATTCCAATCATTTTCTTACTTGCAATAAACAGGAAACCAAAAAGTAGTATGATGGCTGTAGTTCAGATATGGCCAACCTGAGACCCGAGGGCCGCATGCGGCCCAGGACTGCAGCCAATGCGGCTCACTGCCCCCTGACAATTTTTTTATTTTTTTCTGGGGAGGAAGGAAGTCGTGTTGGGGGCAAGGCCACAGCAGCTTCCAACCAACTGTAGGCAGAGGCTGCAACTGCATTGGATGGGCACACACTGGTGAGGCTGCATTGGATGGGCATGCACTGGTGAGGCTGCATTGGATGGGCACTGATCAGGCTGCATTGGATGGGCACTGATCAGGCTGCATTGGATGGGCACCCACTGGTAAATCTGCATTGGATGGGCACTGTTTAGACTGCATTGGATGGGCACGCACTAGGCTACAAGTGCCGTGCAATCTCCCGGCTGCTGCGGGAGACTTATGATGTCTGCAGTCAGTGACAAAGCCGCTGCTTCCTGTATAGTTCCGGCTCTGTCACAGGTGGAATGATATGAAATGCACTCCGCCTGTGTCAGGAGTCATACAGGAAGCAGCGGCTCTGCTCTCTACTGCAGCCGCTGCTACCTCCAGCAGTACCCGCATGACCAGCAGTACCCGCATGACCAGCAGCACCCGCCAGCAGTCTGCAAAATAAGTAGAAAAGGTATGTGCATTAGCGTGTGTAAATTGTTGCAATATGTCTTTTAATAACTAGTTATATTTTGTCATAATATGTCATGTCCTTGTTCATACATGTATGAATAAGGACATGACATTTTCTGGCTGCCTAAGTCACATGTGCTAGGGGTGCAACTATCCCCCAGCACATAACTGTAAATATCTCAGCATGTGTTTCTGACTCCTACCACCATGACTACTTCAAATCACTGAAGTGGTCATGGTGGTTAGAGTGTTCCTTTAATATCTTTCAGAAGAAGTAAACCCCTGTATACTAATTCCATTTCATTGGTCATCCTCTAGTTGTGTTAAATAAGTGCGGAGGGGGGGCGGCGGCGTTTTATTACTTATATACCTTAACTATAGTATATATTTTATATGCGGCCCGAGAAAATTTCTCTACACTCAATGTGGCCCAGAGAAGCCAAAAGGTTGGACACCCATGCTGTAGTTGCTGACCTCTTTCTGAAAAACGGAATTTTTGTAAAATCTTACCTGTAAAATTCCTTTCTCTGAGTCCTCCGACAGTCGCCGCCTCTTCATATTCGTCACATATGGGGTATTAGACTTTGCTCCGAAGGAGTAGCTAGGCAACAGAATATGTTAACATTAAAGCTTTTAACATATCCCACCCTCAAGGGGTGGTCCCCTCAGTCAATACCCTCCTACTTCCTGCAACCATATCTCAGTTTCAGTGGAATAGCAGTAGAGTATACAACCAAACCCCAAAAGAGGGGCGGGGGCGGCGACTGTCGGAGGACTCAGAGAAAGGAATTTTACAGGTAAGATTTTACAAAAATTCCGTTTTCTCTTACGTCCTCCGACAGTCGCCGCCTCTTCATATTCGTCACATATGGGGACGTCCCAAAGCAGTGCAAACATGAGGGGTGGGAAACGCATCCGCGCCGAAAGGCAACGCAGTCTCCGCATCAAAGAAAGGAACCTTACCAAAGGAAGGAACCCAGCTGGGCAACAGGAAAAAACAAGTGCTCAACAGGAGCAACAACCCAGGAAAAGACAAATAACCAGGGGATAAAAAACTTATCCCAACAGCCAGTGGTCCCCAACAAGGGACCCTAGGGAATCGCCGCACTAAGAACCTTGCGGCCAAAGGAAGCATCCGCCGATGCCTGAACATCTACTTTGTAGAATTTTGTGAAAGTGTACACGGTCGACCAGGTCGCCGCCTTACACACCTGGGCTACAGAAGCCCCATGACGACAGGCCCAAGACGTACTCAGAGATCTAGTAGAGTGCGCCTTCACAGGCACAGGGGGAACCTTCCCCTGCAAAGCATAGGCCTGTTCAATGGTCTGCCTGATCCATTTGGCGATGGTAGAGGCCGACGCCGCCATGCCCTTCCGAGGACCCTCTGGAAGAACAAACAAGGAATCCGTCTTTCGAAAAGACTCAGTCGATTTAAGGTAAACCCTTATCGCCTGAACAACATCCAAAGAATGTAATCTCACCTCCTTTGGATGTTTAGGCTTCGCGCACAGCGAAGGCAAGACAATATCCTCATTAAGATGGAATTCCAAAACTCGCTTCGGAAGAAAAGAAGGATTAGGTCGCAAGACCACCTTATCCAAATGAACAACCAGATACGGAGACTTGCAGGACAAAGCCGCCAGCTCCGACACTCTGCGAGCCGAAGTGATCGCAACCAAAAAGGCGACCTTTTTGGACAACATAGACAACGAGATCTCCCTGATCTGTTCAAAAGGAGCACGTTGTAACACAGATAGAACGAGATTCAAGTCCCAAGGGGGCAGAGGATCCCTCCTAGGAGGAACCAGATGCCGCACTCCCTGAACAAAAGTGCCAACCAAGGAGTTGGAAGCCACGGGACGTTGAAACAGAACGGCCAGCGCAGACACCTGACCCTTTATCGTAGCCAGCGCCAAACGCTGATCGACACCCGTTTGAAGGAAGGACAGCACTCGGGAAACCGAGTACGTGCGGGGTGAAAACCCCCTGGACTCACACCAGGCAAAATAGGCCTTCCAAGTACGGTAATAAACCTTCCCCGAGGAAGACATCCTCGCGTTGATCAAGGTATGAACGACCTCTGGGGAGAGACCCTTCTCCTTCAGGACCTCGGTCTCAACAGCCAGGCCGTCAAAGCCAGCGACTGTAAAGCAGGATGGTAAATCGGCCCTTGAGACAGGAGATCGTCTCGAAGAGGCAGACGCCACGGGGCGTCGACCGCCAGATTCACGAGATCTGCGTACCAGGACCGGCGAGGCCAGTCCGGTGCCACAAGAATCACCGTGCTGCGTTCCGAGTGTAACCTGCGAAGGAACCTGGACAGCAACTGAATCGGTGGAAACGCGTACATCAGCTTGTACTGATGCCACGGGGCCACTAACGCGTCCGACGCGTCTGCCCGAGGGTCGCGCGTCCTTGCCACGAACCTTCTCACCTTGTTGTTGAGACGAGACGCGAACAGGTCCACATCTGGAAGACCCCACTTCGCGCACAACATCTGGAAGACAGCCGGGTGGAGAGACCATTCCCCCTGATCCAGGGTCTGGCGACTCAGATAGTCCGCCTGCCAGTTTTCCACCCCTGGAATGTGAACCGCCGTTATCGCTGGGACATGAGTCTCGGCCCAAGACAGAATGTCGGCCACTTCTCGAGCCGCTCGGGCACTCCTGGTGCCCCCTTGGTGGTTGATGTAGGCCACCGCCGTGGCATTGTCCGTCTGCACCCGAACCGGGCAGCCCCGCAGCCGGTCCATCCAGCGATGAAGACAGAGATTTATCGCACGCAATTCCAGAATGTTGATCGGAAGGGAGGACTCCCCCTCCGACCAAGTCCCCTGGGCGGACAGAACGCCCAGAACACCACCACAGCCCGAAAGGCTGGCATCCGTAGTGATTACCGTCCACGAGATAGGACGAAACGACTTGCCCCCGGACACCATCGGGGACTGGAGCCACCACAGAAGGTCTCTTCTGGTGCGATGACTCAACGAGATTTGAAGATCCAGAGATTGAGGTCGCCCGTCCCACATGGACAGAATCTCCGCTTGGAGACCCCGCGTGTGAAACTGGGCGAAGGGAATCGCCTCGAAGGCCGAGACCATCAAACCCAGACATCTCATGCACGTCCGCAGAGACGAGTGCGGAACGCCCCTGAGGGACCCGACTTCCTCCTGAAGAGTTTTGAGTTTGTCTTCCGGCAGGAAGACCTTCGCCTGCACCGAGTCCAGAATCATTCCCAGGTAGGGAAGACGAACCGACGGACTCAGTGTCGACTTTGGAAAATTTATCGTCCAACCAAACTCCTGCAGAGTTTGCATCGTGACAGACAGGTCCTTCTCCAGACCCTGGCTGGTCGCAGACCGAACCAGAATGTCGTCCAGATACCCCAGGACAGAAATGCCCTGGGCCCTCAATAATGCCAGAACCGGTGCAAGCACCTTGGTGAAGACCCGCGGAGCCGAGGCGAGACCAAAAGGCAACGCCACGAACTGGTAGTGATCCTTCGCAATGGCGAATCGAAGGTACCTCTGGTGACCCTCGAAAATGGGGATGTGAAGATACGCATCCTTCAAATCGATGGAGGCCATGAATTCCCCCGGAACCAGGGCAGCCACCACCGACCGCAGGGATTCCATGCGGAACTTGCGAACCCGCACAGAGCGGTTCAGAGCCTTCAAGTCCAGAATTGGACGAACCTTGCCCTCCTTTCTGGGCACGGTGAACAGATTGGAATAAAACCCCCGAAATCTACCACTCCCTGAGCCCTCAGGTCCCGCACCGCCAGGTGCAGGTCCCGTAAACGCTCTGGAGACAGTTGAAGATTTGAGGGAAAAAATCTGCTCTCCGGCCGAGAGAGAAACTCGATCTTGTAACCAGATCGAACAATCTCCTGAACCCATCCGTCCCGCACGCGGGCCAACCAGGGCTGAAGAAAACCGAGCAAGCGTCCCCCCACCCCAAAACTGGGTGAGGGCGCCCCTTCAGGCCGCACTGTTATGGGCTGCGGATCCGGATTGACCGGACTTCTGTTTTCCAGACCAGGGCTTCTTCTGAGAGCCTTGACCTTTGAACGGTTTGCCCTTGTAGTGCGACCGAAAGGCACGAAAGGACCCCTGAGGGGGCCGAAAATTAGCATGCTTCTTCCCAGAAGCCCCCTTAGCCTTGGGGAAATGGGGCAAGAGAGTGCTCTTACCTCCGGTGATCCCCTTAATCAACACATCCAAGGACTCCCCAAAAAGGCAAAACCCATCACAAGGCAGATTGGCTAAGGTCTTACGTGAAGATTGGTCCACCGACCAACATTTCAACCAAACCAGGCAGCGAGACAACACCGCCACGCTGTGCACACGTGCAGCCAATGGGACTAGGTCCAAGTCCGCATCACACAGATACATGATACCCTGGTGGATTTGATCCACCATATCCAGGGTCGCCGGCGAGGCCGAATCGGCCACCAAGACGCGCCTAAGCATCTGCGTCCAACTTGCGACCGCCTGGGCCGCCATGAGAGCAAGCCATGAGACGGGCAAGAGACTCCAATCTCCTATCCGTGGCATCACGGAACACAGGGGAATCCTCTGCAGGAATCGCAGTGGATTTGTTTAAAACCGCAATTGCGTGATCCACTGGGGGTGGCACACACCACCTTTCATCAGTGGAAGGCGAGAAAGGAGAACGCAGCTTGAACCTACTTGGTACAGCAAAAGGTTTGCGTAGATTGCGCCATTGTTCCTTAACAGCGCGCTGAAAATCATCATTGCAGGGAAAAACCTGCGGCGTCCTGCGTTTCCTCTGCGTCCCATAAGCCGCCAAGGCAGCGGGGGGACACACTTCATCCTGCAAACGTAGCGTTTGTTTTATGGAAGCAATCAATTCATCCATGATTGCAAGCTCTTCAGGCGAGCCAGGGGGAGAATTATCAACCCCTTCAACTTCAGCCTCCACCTCGGACCCCACTAGATCCAGGGAGGAGCGGGACCCCGATAAGGAGGCCCCCGCCATAACAGCCCCATCACCTTCACCCCCAGAATCAGAGGAAAGAGAAACTCTGGGTCTTTTAGCAGATTGAGCAGCCACCAGCATCTGCACCTGAGCAGCAAGGCCAGCCACAATAGTGGCTAAATCCCCCCCTGGGGGGGAAACAGCGGTCCCCTGGCTTTCCACCAAGGCGGTAGGAAATTTGCCCTCCTGAGAAACCATTGCCCCTATTACAAATGCCGGATAATAAAGGGTTAACCGCCCCTTTAACAAGCGCGGCGAGCGCAGCCCACCGCACCACACACAAGCACAATGAGACCCCCACAGGGACAATAAAACTGACACAGGCAATGGATAAGAAGGATATAACCTGAGGAGACCCTCGCCGCTGCTGCTGCCTCGATCGGTGTTCCTGGAGAAGAGGAAGTGATGCGGCCAGGGCGCTCTATGAAAGCCTATGGGAGGCTACAAGAAAATGGCCGCCATGCATGTAGAACATGCGGCCGGAGCGAGTGTAGGCAAAATGGCGCCGTTTGGCGCCGAAACCGCCGCTCCACAGCACAGTAATGCACACATGTCATCCATGTATAAAAAAACATGTTAGATCGCCGCAGCGATCGCTGTATAGTGCCCAAACATGCCACAAAACATGCCCCACAGCACACAGCTTCTCACACTGACAAGGCTGACACACACAGTGTCACACAGCTCCCCCCCCCCTTGCAGCCCACAGCATGCAGCCGAGTGATAGGGAGACAAACAGTGTGAACAGAGGCAGGTTACACAGTCCCAGACTGACACCCCCCCCAGACAGACAGGTCCCCACATAGATACACTTACCTCACAATGGCGTGGGGGACCCGCACAGGCGAACAAGCTGCTGCACATGAGGCAGGGAGAGTCGCATACAAGACGCACAGAATGGGGGTTAAGAAACCGCACAGCGTCC
Organism: Pelophylax lessonae; assembly: GCF_965119305.1. Classification (NCBI taxonomy): domain Eukaryota; kingdom Metazoa; phylum Chordata; class Amphibia; order Anura; family Ranidae; genus Pelophylax; species Pelophylax lessonae. Next base: position 281,576,537 of record NC_138773.1, read on the forward strand.
AGTGAGGTAGCCACCTCACCAATCATCCCTGCACCGAACAGGGATGGGTCGTTCACTGTGCCAGGAGCGTTACCTGGCTGAACGCTCGATGGCAGGCTGGGAAGCCACTGACCCACGACCTGCGACCAGGGGGATCAGCCCGAGACCCAGCCCGCATGATCCTCTTCATCCGAAGAACTAACTAATGCTGACAAAAAGAACAGCTAAGTAAAGGTAGAGAGAAAACTCAAACAAAAAATCAAAAAAGAAGAAAGAGTCTGGGGCACAAAGCCCCAGCACAGAGAGAGCCAGCCACTCCTGACAAGCTAGACATTGAAACTGAGATATGGTTGCAGGAAGTAGGAGGGTATTGACTGAGGGGACCACCCCTTGAGGGTGGGATATGTTAAAAGCTTTAATGTTAACATATTCTGTTGCCTAGCTACTCCTTCGGAGCAAAGTCTAATACCCCATATGTGACGAATATGAAGAGGCGGCGACTGTCGGAGGACGTAAGAGACAACCTTGTTGCCTGGTTGTCATACAGGTCCTATAGTTTTAACACTGACTTGCCAATCCAAAAGCAAGTATGCAGATTAGTCTGACTCCCCGCTGACCTTTTAATCTACATACTTCTGAAGGTGAGTGACTCATATCACTGAGGCTAGAGATAGGCATGCAACTAGTATTTTTATCAGCGAAGGTTTTTAATTATGACTGGCAAAGGACAGCATAGACTCGTTTCAGAACGTTATCCCTGAATTTCAGCATAGCAGCTGATAAATACACAAAGGTCACATGGCCCATTTCAAGTGGCAGATGCCAAATATATTACATGGCATTCTACTCCTTGCTTCTCTACATCTTCCATCTGCTGCAGACTAAGTTTATAGAAGTCACCATTTCATGACAAAGGTTGTGATGTTTTCATACAGTGATGCAGGCTGCAGAAAATGGCAATTTATCAGTGTCTGAAAAAAAAAAAAAAAAAAGAAATTTGCGCACCCTGAAGATTACCCCCTTAGTTCCCGTCTGTCAGTTATAATGGTTTGGTCTTATCCAGTAACACTGCCAGTTTTTATTGCAGACACCTTGATAAATGAGTCCCATTTTGACAAAGACAAATAATGCGTAGATTACCTGTTATTAATGATCCTTGGGTCATTTCACCATACTAAACACCATTATGACGACAATACTTTCTGGCATTGTCTGGCCCTCAGGACCATCTCCCAAATTCAGACCCAACCAAAACAAAATGTCAGACAGTATTGTGCTGGGGAAGTGGTGCTGTGTAAGACAGACTCCATACATTGTGGGAAGGGTGCAGAGGGAGATGTCAGGACACATATCCCAGCATTCCTGGCTCAGTAAACACACGCTGCGCCAAGAGATTGTGAGCTGTGGGAAACAAAAGCTGGAGTCCCACACGTTGGATCCTGCCCGGCAGTGTTTGTTCACAAACGTCATATCTGACCATGTGATTTTCACTGCTTGGGTTATCTGTAGATTCTGCGAGGTGATATATACTGCGTGTGTACTTATCCTAATCCTTACCCTCATGTATCTTCATAGGTGTTATCCAAGTAACTGTGTGGGGCCCAAAAGCTGGACTTCCACCACCCAGTGTCAAAGCAACCAAGCACATTGGATAAAGCTAGGAAGGCACAAATAAATGATGGATTATTTCTATAGCAAATATTGAAAAAGACGATAAGCAATTTTGAATTTTTCATTGCAGTGAAATGAACAGGGATGTTGACATAAAGGTGCCTTTAACCACCTAAGCCCCGGAAGATTTTACCCCCTTCCTGACCAGGGCCTATTTTGCGATTCGGCACTGCGTGACTTTAATGGACAACTGCGCGGTCGTGCGACGCTGTACCTAAACAAATTTGACATCCTTTTTTTCCCCACAAACAGAGCTTTCTTTTGGTGGTATTTGATCACCAGTGCGATTTTTTGATCATGCGCTATAAACAAAAAAAGAGCGTCAATTTTGCAAAAATAACAATATTTTTCACATTTTTTTATATGATATTCCCCCCCAAAAAAATGTAAAAATCAAAATTTTAACATTTTGGCCCAATTTTTTTTTTACCATATGTTCAGTAAAAAAAAAAATCTCAAAAAGCGTATTTTGATTGGTTTGCGCAAAAGTTATTGCGTTTACTAACAAAGGGAAAGATTTTTCTCATTTTTGTTGTTTTTTTTTTTAACACGTAATGGCGGCGATCTGCGATTTTTTTGCGGGACTGCAACATTGCGGCGGACAGATCGGACCCTTGACTGACATTTTTGACACTTTTGGGGTTACCAGTGACATTACTACAGTAATCAGTGCTATACATATGCATGGTTACTGTAAAAATGACACTGGCAGTGAAGGAGTTAACTTTATTGGAGAGGGAGGGGTTAAGTGTGTCCTAGGGGCGTGTTTCTAACTGTGATTGGCTGTGGCTTGAGGTGTAGAAACAGTGATCAATGGTCCTACATAGTAGAACCGTGTGATCTCCATTCTTACACAGGGGAGACTGACAGGCGGCTTTGTTTACATCAGCCGCCTGCCTTTCTTCCGGTGTAACGGAAGATCGCGAGTGCCCGGCGGACATCGGGTCCACCGGGCACACATCGCTTTGCCTGTGAGGGGCTGACTGCCGACGTAAATAGTTGTGCGGCGGTCGGCAAGCGGTTAAAGGGTACAATGTGCTTTAAATAGTCGTGGAGATTTACGGAAGCTTTTCTTTACCTGTTCTTGTGCAATAAAAAGCAACTCCACATTAGTCTTACTATTTCATTTTTATTTTCTAAGTGTATTGAGGTGCAGATTTCACAGGTGACATGGATACTGGGGAGTGAGCCATCCAAACTAGGGTGCAAATCTTTCCAGTAACATGAATAATGGGAGGTAGGTTGTGTGTACTGGGTGCACATTTCACAGATTTTATAAATACTGGTTCATGAGCTATGTGTGATGAAATGAAAATGGATATTGGGGCGTGGAGGGAGGCTGGGGGGGATCTGTTTGTACTGGGCTGACATGAAAACAGGGAAGTCATCTGTTGAGGTGGGGTGCAAATCTCAGTGGTAACATGGATACTGGTGGGTGAGCCGTGTGTAGTAGGTGCAGATTTAACGCCTATCGTGAAAACTGGTTTATATGCTTTGCGTGCTTCGGTGCGAGTCTCACTGGTGGTATGGATAATGTAAAATGACTTGTGTGTACTGGGGTGCAGAGCTTGCATGTGACATGGATACTGGGAAGTGAGCTGTATGTGCTGGGGTGCAGATCTCCCTAGTGACATAGATACTGGAAATTGTGCTGAGTGTTCTGGGTGCAGATCTCATTTGCGATATAGATACTGAAAGTGGTGCTTTTTGTGCTGGACTACAGATCTTTCTGATAGCTGTGCATGCTAGAGTTAATATATTAATAGGGAATGAGCAAAGTGTGTCCTAACAGCTGGATACTGGGGTGAGACGTATGTGTGTCCTTGGAGCTGGATACTGGGGTGAGACCAATGGGTCTCCCTGAAGATACTGGACTAAAGCCCCGTACACACGTACTGATTGTCGGCCGTAAATATTCGGCCGACAACCGATCGGCCAATTGTAGGCTTGTTAGTATGATGCTTCCGACAGCCAACAGCGCATTTTCGGCCGAGCAGAATCGGGTGTGCAGGCATGAAAATTTTTGTTGGCCGTCACCAGAACGGCCGATTGTTCGCCAGTCAGTACAGGATTCGGCCGACAAACAGCAGATTAGCAAGACTGGGCATGCTCAGAGAAGAAAAAACACACGGAAAGTTAACCATCACATGACAAAACTTCTGCAGTCGGCTGTTGTTGGCCGACAAAATTCGTGTGCAGTCTTTAGCACTTTTCAACCGACAGGACAGCAACGGACAAAAGACGGCCGATCGTTCGGCCGAAGATCGGTACGTGTGTACGGGGCTTAAGAGAAAATTGTGTCTTTGGAGCTGGATACTCGAGTGAGACCAAAGTGTGTCCTTGGAGCCAAAATTAAGGCCTAATGGCTGAAATGCATTGGCTCTTCTTGGCTATTTTTTTACCTGTATTTATTAAGGCTACATCCATTTTAAGCCTATTCAGTGGTGCTTGCCTTTTCCCTTTCAAAGTGTGTCCTTGGAGCTGGATACTCAAGTGAGACCTATGTGTGTCCTTGGAGCTAGATACTCGAGTGAGACCCATGTGTGTCCTTGGAGCTAGATACTCGAGTGAGACCCATGTGTGTCCTTGGAGCTGGATACTCAAGTGAGACCTATGTGTGTCCTTGGAGCTAGATACTCGAGTGAGACCCATGTGTGTCCTTGGAGCTGAATACTGGCGGTTCAACCAATGTGTGTCCTTGATGTTGGATACTGGGGTGAGACCAAAGTGTGTCCTTGGATCTTGATACTAAAGTGAGACCTATGTGTGTCTTTGGAGCTGGATACTGGGGTGAGAGCAAAGTGTGTCCTTGAAGATGGATACTCAAGCGAGACCTATGTCTATTGTTGGAGCTGGAAGCTGTAGTGAGACCAAAGTGTGCCCTTGGAGCTGGTTACTCGAATGAGATGTATGTGTATCCTTGAAGCTGGATACTTGGGTGAGACCAAAGTTTGTCCTTAGAGTGCGATACTGGGGTGAAACCAATATATGGTGTGTCTTTGGCGATGGATAATGGGGTGAGACCAAAGTGGGTCCTTGTAGATGTAGACTGGGGGGAAATCAAATTGTGTCTTTGCAGTAGGATACTGGGGTGAAACCTATATGTGTGCCAGGAACATTATGCTGGATTTCTTTTAATATTATATATAAAATAGGAAATAGGACAGGGCACACTGTAGACCTCATTAGGTGCATTTCATATATGCTGCTCAATTTTCTGAAGCTTCATAGTAGAAAATCTTGTACATATGTACTTGCACACATATGTGCAGATATTAGATGTGATAGAGGACTGTGTGAGATGCCCTCTGGTGACCAACTTAGTACATACAATACATTGAGATTCTAATTATACATGTGTTTATTTGGTTTTACCTAGGTAATTCTCCTTAGGTAAATTGAAAGAAAGGGAAAACTACAGGACCCAACATGTTCAGCTTTAGGCAACTGTGTTCTGAATTTAGGCCTTTGCTTATTGTTTTTAAAAAATGCCTGTGAAACTACCCAACGTTACCTCCACCCACTCCCACCCCAGACTCATCACTGTTTAAACCTGTACATGTGCTTCAATTAACTACAGGAAAAATGCATAAACCTCTGTGTTTACTTTGATAACGTGGAAACTGATTCAAATCAGATGCATTGGGCCGGCACAGCGCTGCATCCCAGACAACTCTTTGAGATGAAATAGAGGACACTTTTTTACACCAACCTTGTAAGAAAGGAACTCACCACAAAACACCGATTTAGCAAACCAATAAAAATGAATACACAAAATATGGTTGGGTAAAGCTACAAGTGCCATTTTCACAGCTTTTTTTCCCTTTATACTGCTTTTGCAAAATAACAAATGCTGTGATTTAGAGGTGGATAAAAGGTTTATATACAGTATTATAAAGATCTGTATATCAGACCAAAAAAAGAGGGACAACTGAAAAGGGAAAAAGAGGAGCCATGGTGTATATATAGCCTCTACCCAGCGACCAGTGCTTTGCCAAATACTGTACTTGTGAACTGCTCTGCCGTTTTTTTATTAAATGCATCACATAAAGTGCAATGTGTAAACATGTGTTACAGTAATGCATAGTAAAACATGCAGTTTACCATGGAATACTCACTGCATAGGTGTGAAGCCAGTTTGTAGCAACTATTTGCTTTATGCAAGTCTTTATGTCACACAAAATGCTAAGCAGTTGTATAATTTTTAAATGTTTTATTATAAATAATGTACAAAATGTAAAAAAAAAAAAAAAAGACAAAATAGTTTACAAAAACACTATTAAGGCATAAATGTTACAATGTACAAATTGAACCTGTTTTCCTCTTGAAATATTAAAAAATACAAAATGTCTAAAATCATTTTTGCACAAATAAAAGAGAGTGAAGTTTACATACACATAATATGACGGTGATAGTGTCAAGTTTTTATTGCTGTCTGTGTCCCTGCTGGGGGGGGGGGGGGGGGGAAATTCACTCTTTCTGACCCCTTCAGGTAATATCCCAAAGGATTGCCCTCCCAGCCGTTCTCAGACATATGTGGACCAGAAGCTTTGACAAAACATTTTACCTGTAGTGCCACCTTCTGCTGAAATAGGTTATTGCAGCATGAATGTTTATTAGCGCTCACTCTGACCTGAGATCGCCAAGCACTGAGGTTTGCAAGTGATGAACAAAGTGGGTGTTTCGCACAGGAAATTTAGATTTTTCTGGAAAGACTTTCATTTTGGCTAATTTATATATTACTGACCATCAAGTATATCAAACTTGGTGCTTGGGTACAAATTGTACTTTTTTTTTTATTTTTTTAAGTACATTTAAAGTGGAGTTCCGGCCTATTTTGCAACTTTAGTGATTCCTGGAGTGCTCGCTATGCTGATCAACAATTGGGCATTTTCAATTTTTTTCGGGGGTCCCTTACCTTATTTTCAGGGCATTTTTTATTGTACTTCCTCCTTCTCCCCCCTCTGTGGCTGCGGCCACCGACATCACTTCCGCCTTTGCATTGCATCCTGGGAGCTGTTTGTCATCACTCCCAGGAGGCTGGAATCAGGAAGAACTCCCAGAACACTCCTTGGAATCAGGAAGAAGGACACAGCAGATTACACTGCGGCTTCAGATGCCCACATCCAAGATGGCCCCGCCCAGACAGCGTTTTTAAAAGTAAGATTTTGACTAAAATCCAATACCATACACCTTGTAAGTAGAAGAATAGTGGTTCTGTAAAGGGCGATGGACTAGAATTATAGGGGTATTTTTAGTTAAAAAAGGTATTTGAGACCAGAACTCCGCTTTAAGACTGCAAGTCCCTTAGTACACACGTGACACGTGTCCTAGAATTCCTAGACAAAGAGAGATGAGTTTATGATCCAATAAAAGAATAATATAATCCAATAGAAGAATAATATGTACAACTATCACAGCTTGTTCCTAGCTGTAGAGTAACCCTTTACTGCCCAAATAAGGCAAGGAGAAACCAAAGAACAAATTCTCATCTTCTGGTAGATGAGTAGTAGGGTTGATTGTCTTTATCCCTGGATTAAAACACCAGGCGTTACACATCCAATACGTTCCCATGCCACATGGAAATCATTGACATTCCATTATACTTTACTATAAGGAAAGGCTGCTTCACTATAAAGAAAGACTTTGTTGTCTATAAAGTTTACATCATATTTCTGCCAGCAAGCTGAGTCCTTTGCTGTCCTTTCAATAAGTTACAACAGAACGTTCCTTTGAGGTTCCAGAAATGTCTGTAGAAGACCTCCCATAGATGATAAATAAAAGTCACGTTACACCATTAAACACGTTGCTAAAGGATGAGGAGGACCCACATTGATAATAGCATTGTAGGTATGAGTGCTGTAACCCTGTGGGCATCTGATTTCCGATGTGAGTGTAGGACATTGAAGATGGCATTCGTATGGTTTGTTGGAACATCCACATTACAGATCATACCTTCACAACAGGATATGCATTCCTACAAGCAGAAGAAAAGACATTTTTTGAGATTATAGATATATTAGTAAAATCTAAACAGTTTTTAATGGGTGTTTTAGGTAGATATACATGTTGACACTGCACAACCATGCGTGTCTATGTGCTGGGCTGACACCTCAAGTATTATTCCTGGTAACAATGGTGAGCAGATGGGAAAATTCCATTTGCCTAGTAGACCTTGCCCTCAGTGATCAGCCAGGTATGTCCAATGCAGTTGGAAGGTGGCCAAAGACATCACATTGTTTCTTTCCTTCGCTAACCTTCAGAAATAGGTGAAAATTGCCTAGTGCCTTAGCAGCACCCAATATCAACATTTTACAAACTGCAACAATTTTTCAATTACACTAAATTACCAAAAGTATTGGGACACCTGCCTTTACACGCACATGAACTTTAATGGCATCCCAGTCTTAGTCAAGTTCCTTCACCCCAAAAATTGGTTATCCATGTCTTTATGTATATATAAATGTGGCGCTAATCTAAAAACTGTTTACACAGAATGTCCATATAAATCCAGGAGAGAAACAACAGTTCCTAGGTGACCAGTACGGATATATGTGAAGATCCTTATGCAAAATAGGAGGTGAAGATCCTTAGTGGGAGAGAGCCACCACCAAACACCCGTACACACTGACTCTTACCGGATGTATATGACCCTCATCACAAAGGTCATATAAAGCATGTAACATAGGCAGATAGGATCCTCCACTCCTTATTACCAGCATTTAGCAACCGATCATCACATCATCATCATAGGGCCCAAAAAAGAAACAGAACACTTCCTCATAGTGTAACCTGTCTTGATAGTTTATTTGGCCCAAAAACAATGTAAATCACTTACAAGATCACCGCTAGTAGTAGGCGTTGCGTGTTAATCTCCTCCGATGGTCTGATGCTGCTGCATCCCACCGACAAGATGGCTGCCATGTCTCTTCCGTGTGTGGCATGCGTCGCGCTTCCACTCCACCCGACGCATTTCATCATAGACTGACGTTGTTTTTTTGGACCTTGCTTTGTGCACTGGTGCGCAGTCATGTTGGAACAGGAGGGGGCCATCCCCAAACTGATCCCACAAAGTTGGGAGCATAGAATTGTCCAAAATGTCTTGGTATGCTGACGCCTTAAGAGTTCCCTTCACTGGAACTAAGGGGCCAAGCCCAACACCATAATCCCCCCTCCACCAAATGATTTGGACCAGTGCACAAAGCAAGGTCCATAAAGACATGGATGAGCGAGTTTGGGGTGGAAGAACTTGACTGACCTCAACCTGATAGAACACCTTTGGGATGAATTAGAGCGCAGACTGTGAGCCAGTCCTTCTTGTCCACATCATTGCCTGACCTTGCAAATGCGCTTCTGGAAGAATGGTCAAACATTCCCATAGACACACTCCTAAACCTTGTGGACAGCCTTCCCAGAAGAGTTGAAGCTGTTATAGCTGCAAAGGGTGGGCCAACTCAGTATAGAACCCTACGGACTAAGACTGGACTGCCATTAAAGTTCATGTGCATATAAAGGCAGGTGTCCCAATACTTTTGGTAATACAGTGTATTTTGTTTTTCTTTTTTTGGGCCATCCCTGTGCATGAGTGTTTTTATAACAGCAGACATTTACAATACCGAACAAGCAATGTGAGCGTTAATTTGAGCATAAGGCCTTGTTCACACGGTGTTTTATGTGTACCCTGTGTAAGGCTATTTTTACCCACACGTGGATGCACAGCAGTTCCGTGCATCCCCACACAGCAGTCCCATTGAGGTCATTTGGAATGTAGTGGCTGCATGTACATGCCCCCTGTTCAGGGCTGTGCACCCACACGGATGCCATATTGGGAGCAGGAGCTGTGTCACAATTTACATCAATGGGACTGCCTGTACGGGGGAACACCAGTGCATGCCTGTGCAGGTAAGCACGGCTCTCACATGGTGTACACAGTGATATGCCCCATGTGAACAAAGCTTAGAAAACATGATAAACATAAAAATGCTAAAATTGAGAAAACAGTTTACTGCAACCGGTAAAATGTCTAAAATCAAAACTAATGGCACAGTATTATCTTTTTTATGAAGATTTTCAAATGATCACAAGCTTGCTCTTCCATTTTTTTGTCAATGTACAATGTCTTTAAAGCATAGCCACTAGAGGGAGCTCTTGGTAGGTTAATGCAATTCTCTCTTCTAACAAAACTTGAGATAAGCTAACAGAAAAACATGCAGGGTTAGTTTACTAAAACTGGAGAGTGCAAAATCCAGTGCAGCTCTGCAAAGAAACTTCAGCTTCCAGTTTTTTTTGTCAAAGCTTAAAGTGGTTGTAAACCTCAGTCATCAAATCTGAACAAAACACATATATATCTGTGTTTACTTGTCTCTCTTTAAAGCTTTAAGTGTCGTTTCTCTCTGGTGCTTCATTCCTTTACTAACAGCACATGTTCCTTCTAAAAAATTGTCCCAACACCAGAGATAAAATAGTGATGGGGAGGAGAGCTCAGCTTGTCTATTCACAAGACAGCTATGCATTGTTCCTGTGCCATGTGTGGAAGATGGGTGTGTCCCTTTCCTCCAATCAGCTCTCATACACTGCACAAGAGCAGCTCCTTGCCCCCTCCTCTGTGCTACTGACAGATGAAGAAGGATTTTATCTAAATTCAGCACTTTGAAGGGATGTAGAAAAGAGAAAATAGCAAATAAACAGGTACAACTTAATCTTTGTGTATCACCTGAGGCTATTCACTTCACTGGGTATAGGAGAGGGTTTACAGCCACTTTATTTGAACAAGTTGAAGTTAGACGCTGATTAGCTACCATGCACAAAATTTGCCCTGTGCAGTTTAATAAATCAACCCAAAGGAGTTCATGGTGTTCACCAAGTTGGCCGACTCCTGGATTTGCAGTGTGGGAAGGAGCAGTAATGCAAAACCACCGTGTAACAAAGTAGAAGGCATCGCCTGTGAACATTCCTAGGAGATATGGTTCGGCCAATGTACACAAATACTTAAAAACTAATACAGAGAAACAATTTTTGATACGTTTATTCACATCAAGCGATTCTCTTCTACAGATCTACATTATATGGCCAAAGTCTGAAGACACCGGACCATCACACCTATATGAATTCTGTTTGCGTTTCTATTTCAGAATTAAAGCGTTGCATTTCCCTTGTTCTTTGTGGCTAGAAGGCCTTGTGTACACTTGTGTTACCTACTAAAGAGCGATCTGTGTTGGTGATACATTGTCTCCTCACCACCTGTTTTAACTCCTTAAACCCCACACCATCGTGGATCAAGCTTCACGGCTGCAGCATATGTATACACCCCCATCTCCGCCCCCTGCTTCTGTAGTTTAAGGTGGAGCAGTTGGTGGGTGGTAAAAAAAAAAAAAAAGCAGCCCAACCATGTGTTTTTACCAGCCCCCAACCACAAGTGTAAGCAAGGCATAAGAGCCTAACCTATTGTATTTTACCTTTCCACAAACCTATAGAGTGTGTTTGTGCGCTTTTGTCCCTTTTAACTACATGAACATTTGTGAGGTCAGGTACTACATTTTGGACAAGAAGACATGGCTCCCTATCTGTATTCCAATTCATCCCAAAGGTGCTCAATAAAGTTGAGGTCAGGAATCTGTGCAGGGCACCAAGTTCCTCTATACCAGTGATGGCGAACCTTGGCACCCCAGATGTTTAGGAACTACATTTGCCATGATGCTCATGCACTCTGCACAGAGGCGTAACTAGAACCTTCAGGGCCTCAGTGTAAGAAACCATGAAGGGCCCCCGGACCCCTGGCCGGGGCCCTTCCCTTCAAGCCTGGGGCTCTTCCCACTGATCCTGGGGCCCTTTAGTCTCATTGTGGGGCCCTTTATTATGGTCCCTTTCAGAAGTTCTGCAGTGGGCCCCCTTCCTGCCATCTTGGGGCCTCCCCACGGTGGTGGAATGCCAGGGCCTGGTTGCAAGTTTGACTTTTGCGATCTTGGAAGTTCACCAACTGGTGTCAGTAGTTTTTATTTTTGTTGGTATTTTAGTTGTATTTTTCATCATTATATATATATATATATTTTTTTACAATGTCACTGACTAGGACTCTGTCCATTCAGAAAAGGAAGGAGCTGGTAAATTACATATTTACCGACCCCTCCTTGGTATTCTATTGTGACACATCCCCTGCAGCAGCTGGCAGGAGAGGGGAGGGAGCACAGTGGAGGGGGGGGACCAGGGGAGCACACAGGGGCCCAGAGACAGCAGAACACAAGTGAACTGGATAGGAGGAGTGGCGGGGGCAGCATACAGAGGAACCAATCTCCTCCATTTTCCTCCTGCAGCTACAGGAGGTAAAAGGAGGACAGTGATTTCTCTACATGCTGCCCCCGCCCCCCCTCCTATCCAGGTGTACAGGGGAGCCGCACAGGCCCCCTGGAGCATGGTGCCCGGTTGCAATTGCAACCCCTGCAGTTACGCCCGACTCTGCAGTGTAGTTGAGCATCATGGAAAATGTAGTTCCAAAACATCTGGGGTGCCAAGGTTCACCATCACTGCTCTATACCAAACCATGTCTTTATGGAGTTGGCTTCATACACATGGGCACAGTCCTTATGGAACAGAAAAGAGCCTTGCCGTAAATAAGTCCACAAGGTTGGAAGCCCACGATCGTCTAAAATGTCTTTGTGTTCTGTAGGATTAGCAGCACCCATCAATGGAGACATCTGAACTCAATCATTTAAAGGGGTTTCCCTAAATGTTTGGTCATAAAGCATACCTACAAAAATGAAATAGAATGTGTTCTTTTAATCAAAAGACCAAAAAAATAACAAATTTTTCAGTTGATGGCATCCTCACCGTATGTCCAGAATCCCGATGATGGTGGCATCCCAAGTTGTGACATTCTTCCCGACTGGCACATTTTTTGGTAACGGATTTACTTTTGCCATGGCTTGTGAAGTGGTGCACTGTTTTACAGTAATGTGTATCTGTAACATAAAACAAAGAATTGCTTTAAAAAAAAGTGGATTGTAATCCTCTGTAATGAAAAATGAACAAAGCATATCCTTTTATAGTGTGTACTTGCCTCTATCCAAAGCAACAAGTGTGAATTCTGTCTCCTCTCTCATTCTTCTGCTATCTGCAGGGGTCATTTATGGCAGTCTATGCGGACACCAAACAATCCTGAGAGACAGCCTCACCCCCCTTCAGCATACAGCAGCTGATTGACAGCCTCAGCTGTGCATGTTTCTCTGTCAGATTGTGTAGAGTGGGGGGTGTCCATTCCCTCCACTCAGGTCCCAGTTTACACTCAGCTCTTTCCTCTATGCTGGGCTGTGTGTGACATCAGATCCCTGCTTTCTGAAATTCAGAAATGCTGTGTAAATTCTGGACTTTGAATGGCTGTAGAGGAGAGAGGGCTGCAGATAAACAAGTACAACTTATGTATGAGGATTTGTTTCATCTCCGTGTATTGCCTGAGACCAGTCACCTCATCTCTGTGTATTGCCTGAGGCCAGTCACCTCACTGGGTATATGTAAGGGCATATAACCACTAAGGCCCCTTTTACATGGGCGGTGTGCTCAACTGACTCAGTTTTGCTCAGCGGGAATTGATCCGCCGATCCCGACTGAGCAGGTGGATGACAAGTCCGTCTCCTCTTACTTTGCAGAGACAGACCTGTGAGATCCCCACCCTCCTCTATGGGAGATTGGATGAGAACAGACCGACTGTCTGTTTTCATCCGATCCGATCCTCCAGACAGATGGAAAATAGGGTTTCCATCCGTCTGGATTTCACGGAGAGGATCGGATTGCATAGCGGCGGGTGTCAGGGGAGATGTCTCAGTTGACATCCGCTGCTCCATAGGGGTGCAAGGAGGATCCAATCAGGTCAGTTTTTCAGTCGGATTGAATCGGAAAGTCCGTGTGAAAGGGGCCCAAGTATAACTTGGATTACTAAACTGCAGTTTTAGCCTTCTTTTATTAGGCCATATTGAAGCTTAAACTCTTACAACTATACTTCATAATTAATTGGGGAAAGTCTGGCACCATCTGAAATCTGAAGTAAAGGGGTTTTGGCCTCTCTGGAGTTGACTGGACTTGAAGCAATGCCTGTGTGATTCTTGAGGTCTATGGACCTCAAAACGCATCAAAGTCGGACCAGAGTAGTGCAGGGACTACTTTGAAGTCACACAGATATGAACGGTACTCATTGGAAATCATGGAGTATGACTTATCATGTAAATTTGCAGTCCCAGTTCGCGGAACAATCACACAACTGTGAAAGGGGCACTAACTGGGACATTGAATTGAATTTTAGAACTGTAAAGTTTCGGTCTACTCTTTATATAAAGCCCAAATTTTGTGGGGCAAGGTCAACCACAAATAAAAATTTTCCCTAAACATCTGACTCTCAGGCACGACTTGGCCAGTCAATTCAAAGATACAATTGCTTGTATTATTGCTATGAAGGTGGAGAGGGGCACCTAGACGCAGTTGGCGCCAGCTTATACGGGGGGACAAGAGAGACTGGATAAAAATTCCAAACTTGTCAAAGTGACGGTTTCAACTAAGGGCAACGGGATGGCAGGAAACTGTCGGTACCATAGACATTTGTATATTTATTTATTGCAAATATTTCAGTAGTCCCTTCAATGTATGCAGAGCTTTACATACCTTTTATTTACATCAGTCCGTGCTCTCAAGGAGCTCACTATCAAACGTCCCTATTTTACATGCGCATACAGAGTATCTGATGGAAACCCATGCAAGCACTGGGAGAACATGCAAACTCCATGATGACAGTTTTGGCCAGGATTTGAGGACCCCAGTGCTGCAAAGCAAAGGTACTAATCACTGAGTCACTATGCTGCCCATGTTGATTATCCATCTGCCATTTCTGGTCTTACTCTTACTTAGCACTGCCCCCTAGCGGACTGCTGAGAAGTACACTATTTGGATTCCCCTGGGTTACCCTTAGCAACTGATAGCAGACAAATGGCATTGAAAGTTCTTGGCTCAGTCAATAATCAATCCAGGGGATGTTGGTTTTATATTTTATTTAGAACTTGGATAGGAGAAGGGATGAGTGGGATACTCCAACTATGAACAAGTTTGAGGACAACTAGCTGTAGTGTGCAGCAAGGCCACTGCTTCACCTTGCCACTGAAGTAAAGAGAGATAATATGTGCTCCTGTTTAAGTTACTCTTCAGGGTCTAACTTGGCACCCCCTTTCTCACTTGCTGTGTGTGCTGAACTCCTGTCCACTGACACTCCACTGGAGTGGTCCCCCTCCCTGGGCAGACCTCCGCCAAGCTTTCCGGTACTCACGGACACGGTTTTTCCCAAGGTTGCTCTGCCTCCAACTCCACTTGTCAGCTTTCCTGGACCTCCTGGCTCAGCTCCACACTCTTGGCTCCTTAGGCCAACCACCTGTGACCACCTTCCACAGCAAACAGGAGGAGAGACAGCCGTCACCCTCCTGCTGGGACCTGGCTTCCCGCTCAAAGACACCCTGTCACATGTGCCCTTGGCTTTTATAACATATCCCAGGATGCACCACTGTTTGTGCCAACCCACTGGGATAGTTACAAAGCCTGTGTGTCACTGGCTATGTTTTCTCCACTGCCCAACAGGCTCCCCTATTGGATACAGTGGGGACACTCCCTCAGCCCAGATGAATCACACATGGACACATGCAACAGGCATAACTACTGATCAGGCTCCCCTGATAAGCAGATGGAGCAGACTATGATTTGCCTGCTGCTCCCCTGTTAAACAGGTAGAGCAAACTATTCTCATTTCTAGCACCTATCTAGGAGGGTGCTACACTTATTTAACCACAAGTTAACTATTGACAAGAGTAGCACTTTTCATCTGAAAGATGGCTTTAGAGAGAAGAAATCTCTGAGAGTGAGTTTAAGATTTAATCTCTTCCTTTCTCTAACCTTGTCCTAGTAACATCTCTTGAATAAAGCGAACAGCAGCTCTCCGTCTCTTTTATCCTACACTGAGGAAATGTCATCCTTGTAAATTTGGCTATTTCCCCTATAAAACGAGTAACAGGCATAGGTGTGAAAATGGCACTCACTTGGTGGACACCACTTGTCCTCCGCCCATCTGTTGCAGTTGTAATTGTCACTGGATTTCTCACATGTAAAACACTTGAAGCTGTTTGGAAATGGGGAAGCTATAACAAAAATATACATGTATATTAATAAATCTAATTAATAAACCTCAAAGCAGAAGAACTCTATCAATTGTTAAAAGGACATTTCATACAAGACTGAAATTTGTGTTTTTGGTAGATGCTTGATGACTACACGGTCAGTTTACGTCCCTTATGGACGCTACTGGTAAGTTTCCAGATTTGCACACCAGTGCTGGCCTTTATAAAAGATCTCCCACTCTCTCTGCTGAATGTTTTTATTTATTTAAATCTGAACTCCAATCATGGTTTTTATTGCATAGTTACATTGGTCCAGCTTGGAACAATGGAAGCATACATTTTTTAAATCGTACACCACGGTACACTGAGAAGCCTCATCATTCCTTACTAACACAGTGATTGGACACTGGCAAGAAGACAGGAAGTCCCGTCCTAGATATAACCCTTCCCCTGCAGACAGGGCTTCGGTTTTTAGCCAGTGTCTGAAGGTGATGGTCACAGATGTGCAGCTCCCAGATTCTCAAGGGTTTCAACAAGGATCAGGTTTTATCCAGATTCATTCCTAGAGCTTTACTCGCTCAGAAGAATGGAACAAACTGGAAAAAAAAAGACTGGACACAATGCAAGGATGGCCTCTAATGTTGCCATTTGCCCCTGGACCCCAAGAATATATTGCCAAGGTGTTTTCAGTTGGGTGCTATACAAATCCAGGGCAGTGAACCTGAGCTGGGGGATCGAGCCCCTGAAGGCCTTCTGGGCGATGCCCGTCATGATGGGTGTAGATTTCCCTGGAAATGGTAGAGGTCCTGCAGCTGGAATGGTGATTCCCCCTGAGTAGCCCTGCTGGTATTATCCGCATAGCTAGGGAGTAGGAATGCTACTTCACTTCCATGTCATATTCTCCCCTTGCCGGCTGATTGAATATTGAAGGAACATCATTATGAGGATGAGATGTCTGCTCTGCCCACTCTTTTCTTTACCCCTATCAGCAGACTCCAATGGTCAGACTGACCGCGCTGAGTGCAACCTATCTGGCCCAGGCTGTTGGCCTTCTGTCTCTCAATCTAAATACTGCTGTGCTGGGGTTCACTAGGAACTAATAGTGAAACAGAGTCAGCTACAGAGAATGGCTTTGTTTAAAAATACATTTAAAGCCCAACTCTGAGCAAAGAAAAAATATCCCTTGCAGTGGAACTGTGCCCACACTGCAAGGGTTAATTGCTCAGTTATGTCTAGAGGAACAATAAAAGGAAATATAATATACTTACCCGATTCTCCACTTCTGCAACTATACTGGTCCATGAAGCTTCTACACCATTATTTGTAACTACATTATCTTAACATCTGAGTAGACACTAAAAACTGGCAATGGCCAATGAAAAGCCTACTTACGATCTGCAAGTGGTCTCACATTATGGAAATTGACATTTTTAGCAAAAGCGCTGGGTTTCAGTGTGATGAAGAAGTGGATGAAGCAAAGGATGAGGAAATTCAGTATAGGCATCCTGTCTTGTGGAATCTTCAGCTCCTGTGGATTGCCAGCTTCTCACACCTGTATAAAACACAAGTGGACATCAATGGTTTATCACTACAAATGGATGAACCCAAATATTTCTTTGTCTGTAGATCTGCCCATCTATACTGCAAATAATTTTCTCTGATGTCACCAGGAACAGCTAGAGGCTACCACTACAGGTAAAAGGCTGTATCTGTGCTATAAAGCAGATTAGTATGGATAAAATACTGAGGCATAAAAGGAAAGATATACACCATGGCTCCTTCTACTACACCTAAATCCCAATCAAACTTTTCAGTTTAAATAAGATATATACATTCCAAGTGCTTAAAAACAAAAAGTTGTTCAATGTCTTACAGTTCATTTTCTTTCTAAAGAAACTACAGCCTGAGTAGAGAAGCCTGCCCCCTGCCAACAGCTACAAAGTGGGACCCTTGCTCTTTATGGGGAAGCAGTGGTCTTTCTGCAGAGGTCTAACACACCCCCTGCTGAGTCAGAGCCAGAGTTCTCCAATCAGCAGGAAGCATTAGCTATTCTGATTGTAGAGCTATACGCAGTGGCAGCTAGTGCTCCATGGGCCGGGGAGGGGTCCGATGGACCATACCATACCGCCCCCAGACCACACCAGCTCCAGCCCACACACCTAACCCCACCCTCCCCCCGGTCGCTGGCTCACTCACCCTGGGCAGGCAGCGGCGGCGGCTTCCCCCTCAGTAGTCTCTTCCATGGGCGTCCTCCCTCCACCTTGGCCAATAGCATGGCTTCTCCTTTCGGCCAATTGGGAAATGGGTCTCAGGACCCGCTTCCTGATTGGCCAGGAGGAGAATCAGTGTGGCAATAGCGAATATTCATTTGCTATTGTCCCACAACTGGGTGGGCGCAGGGCGCAGTGCCCTGCGCCCTGAGCCCACCCTTTTTTGAAGCCTATTGGAGACTCTGGCTCTAATCACGTGCTTCAAAGAAAAAAAAAACCCATTGGAATCCATGCGTCCGGTGCCCTGTATGCAGATTGGGGGCCGGACGCATGGATAGGGGGGGGCGCCCTTGCACCCCCAATGGACGGGTCGCCACTGGCTATATGTCTGATTTAGTAGGGGGCATTTCGGACCTCTGCAGAGAGACCAGTGCATCGGCACAGACAGCAAGGGTCCCATTATGCAGCTGCTGACAAGGGACAGGCATTTCTACTTAGGCTTTGGCTGCTTTTAAAAGAAAATGAACTGTAGGACATTGAACACCTTTGTTTGATGCACCTGGAATGTACTTAGCACCTATAGTTTGCCCGTACTGCACAACAAGTATCAGGTTCACTTTATTGTTGGGCCTTTAAAACATCATTCCTTACTGTCCATTCGATCGATCACAGGACCAATCCCACCGCTAGACCACAGAGATGCCTATGGGGGAACATAGGACTCCCCACAATGTAGCCAATCATCAAGCTCTAGTACTGACATTTGCTAGGTGAACATACACGGCCTGCATAGGATTTGACCACATCAAAACTTAAGCTGGGCATTTACAGTTTTTTTTAGTTCAGCCAATGGGCTGAATTTAAACAAACTACAAATTCCTCCATCCACACAAGCAGAGCGGATGAAGAAACTTTCCCTGCTGTATTCTGACAATAGGGATTTTCCTCGGTCACAATATACGGATCAGCAGCTTCAGCTGATGATCGGCTAAAGTTTTCCAGGATGTTCGATCGACTTCTGTCGAACAGGGAAGGTCACACACAGATCGAAATTTGTCTGGTCCCTGCTGAACTTCGATCCGTCTATGCCCAGCTTTACACAGCACACTGTTGGGAGACCAGAGCTGCAACGGAGAGTTCGGAAGGAAAACCTTTTGAGGGTCCCTACAGTACACTGACCTTGTTACTTTTCCCAATAAGTACAGTCTTAGAGTTGGTTCACATCAGTGCAATGACAGACATTGCATGTGATTCGGAGCACACTGCTCTGCAAATTATATGTGATGTCTGTGCGTTGCGAATTCAGCCATACAGATTGTATGGCTGAATTTGCATCAAATTCGGACACAACTCGCACAGGACCCTTTTTTGGGTCTGCACCAGAATCGGATCACATGGGTGTTCACACCTATGCAATCCCATTCATGCCCGAACTAAAAGTTCGCACTGCGATATGCAAACTGATCTGGGGGTGTCGTTAATTTGGTATTGACACCCCTAGCGATTCGCATATGGTGGCAGTGTGAACTGCCTGCGAGTTGAATGCAATATGGGAACCTACAGTGGATTTGCAGGGTTCCCGCATCGACCAGGGACTTAATTAAAGGACTTTTTTTATACCAGGTGCAGGAACACGTTTGAAAGGGCAAGTATGTTCACTCCCACCAAAATGCATGATACTGCAGTACTATGCTTTTTTGTGTAGCACGATTTAAAAAAAATCATCCCTGCACCTTTTTTGTGCATTTCACACTTATAGAGCAGCCCCTTGAAATGAGCCGCCCTAAACGTGCAGTGCAGGAATGAGCAAAAAACACATGCGCATGCAGTGGCAGCTGGTGCTCTATGGGCCGGGGTGGGGGCCGCAGATGGACCACACCATACCCCCCCCCCTGACCACACCAGCTCGCTCACCATACCATCCCCCACACCACCCCGCCCCCCTCCCCCCGTCGCCAGCTCACTCACCCTGGACAGATGTGGAGGGCAGGCAGTGGCGGTGGCTTCCCCCAGCGCCGGCAACGGCTTCCCCTGCCTGTGTCTCCCCCCTCCTCCTTGACCAATAGCATAGCCTCTCCTTACGGCCATTCGGGAAACAGGTTTTAGGACCCGCTTCCTGATTGGCTGGGAGGAGGATCTGTGTGATAATAGCGAATATTCATTCGCTATTGTCACACAACTGGGTGGGCTCAGGGTGCAGTGCTCTGCGCCCCAAAGCCACCCTTTTTTGAAGTCTATTAGAGCCTCTGGCTCTAATCACGTGCTTAAAAAAAAAAACCCATTGGAATACATGTGTCCGGCGTCCTGCATGTAGATTAGGGGGCCGAGCGCATGGATGGGGGGGCGCCCCCAATGTACCAGCTGCCACTGTGCGCATGGACGCACCTTATTGTGTGAACGAGCCCCTGAATGAAGAACAAACCATTTTTTAGGATTCGGGATAACGTGAACCTGTTGGTCTTTTCCGTATAAAGAATAGGATGCTATAAAACTGTGTATGGAATGTGATTGTGAACTACTGAGGCAGTAAAAACACTTACAATTATTTTTTACAATAATTCAGAACAGCTCTCTGATAAATCCACAATCACTCGGCTTCTTATAGTATCTCTTTGGGATGTTACAAATCTGTATCACACTTCCAGTATCCAGTAGCCGGTCACATAATCCCACATTCCTCCCCTCGGCTGGTCAGGCATAGCGTGGCATTTGTTTGGACGGACATTGTTCGATTTTCTGCTCGCTGAACCCAGACAGCAGATCCCGAGCAAATATTCTGGGTGTTTCATTGTTTGGTCAGTGGGGGCATTTCAGGAAGTCCATGATACCTTGGCACGGAACCCGTTTACTCAGTGGGAATTCACAGGCCATTGAGACAATATCGCTGTGTACCCAACTGTATCCAACGCTGTACACACAACCTGCCAATACCACTGTGATTTCAAGGGGATGTCTTGTCTTTGTACATGCCTTACATAAACATGTTGTATGGTCAACTAAAGAAAATAGTGTTGACAATGCAAAAGTTTTTAAAACCTTGTTTGTTTTGCAGAGCTGGTAACTAATATGTATGTATGGCGCTCGGGGGGGCAGCCATATTTAGACAAGCAGGTGCTGATTATCCCTGCTCAGTGAAGAAATTAAGCTTTAACCACTTAAGCCCCGGAAGATTTTACCCCCTTCCTGACCAGGGCCTATTTTGCAATTCGGCACTGCGTGATTTAACGGACAATTGTGCGGTTGTGCGGCGCTGTACCTAAACGAATTTGACATCCTTTTTTTCCCACAAACAGAGCTTTCTTTTGGTGGTATTTGATCACCTGTGCGATTTTTTGATCATGCGCTATAAACAAAAAAATAGCGTAAATTTTGCAAAAATAACAATATTTTTCAAATTTTTTTTATATGAAATTCCCCCCCCCCCAAAAAAATGTAAAAATCTAGTTTTTTTTTAAACATTTTAGGCCAATTTGTTTAACCACTTAAGCCCCGGAGGATTTGGCTGCTAAACGACCAGAGGGTATTTTGCGATTCGGCACTGCGTGACTTTAACGGACAATTGCGCGGTCGTGCGACGCTGTACCTAAACAAATTTGGCGTCCTTTTTTTCCCACAAACAGAGCTTTCTTTTGGCGGTATTTGATCACCTGTGCGATTTTTTGATCACGCGCTATAAACAAAAAAAGAGCATAAATTTTGCAAAAATAGCAATATTTTTCCCTTTTTTTAATATGAAATTCCCCCAAAAAAAATGTAAAAATCAAAATTTTTTAATATTTTCGGCCAATTTGTTTTATGCTACCTATGTTTGGTAAAAAAAATCGCAAAAAGCGTATTTTGATTGGTTTGCGCAAAAGTTATTGTGTTTACTAACTAAGGGAAAGATTTTTGTCATTTTTGTTGTTTTTTTTTTTAACGCGTAATGGCGGCGATCTGCGATTTTTTTGCGGTACTGCGACATTGCGGCGGACAGATCGGACCCTTGACTGACATTTTTGACACTTTTGGGGTTACCAGTGACATTTCTACAGTAATCAGTGCTATATATATGCACTGTTACTGTAAAAATACACTGGTAGTGAAGGGGTTAACTTTATTTGAGAGGGAGGGGCTGTGTGTGTCCCTAGGGGCGTGATTCTAACTGTGATTGGCTGTGGCTTCAACTGTATGCAGAGTGATCAATGGATCTACATAGTAGATCCATGTGATCATCTCTCATACAGAGAGGAGAATGACAGGCAGCTTGTTTACACAAGCTGCCTGACTTTCTCCCTCTCCCCCGCCGATCGCAGAGTGGCCGGCGGCGATCGGGTCCGCCGGTCACACGCGCGGGGGGGTCCGTGACCACGCGGGAGCGGGAGCGCGCCTCCGGCGGCGCGCGCTCGCTCCCTAAACCCTCACAGGCGAGCGACGTAGACCTACGTCACTTTGCCTGTGAGGGGCTGACGGCCGCCGTAGATAGTCGTGCGGCGGTCGGCAAGTGGGTAATGCTACATATGTTTGGTAAAAAAAAAAAAAAATCGCAAAAAGCGTATTTTGATTGGTTGGCGCAAAAGTTATCGCATTTACTAACTAAGGGAAAGATTTTTGTAATTTTTTTTTTTTTAACGAGTAATGGCGGCGATCTGCGATTTTTTTTGCGGGACTGCGACATTGCGGCGGACAGATCGGACCCTTGACTGACATTTTTGACACTTTTGGGGTTACCAGTGACATTTCTACAGTAATCAGTGCTATACATATGCACTGTTACTGTAAAAATGACACTGGCAGTGAAGGGGTTAACTTTTTTGAGAGGGAGGGGTTAAGTGTGTCCCTAGGGGCGTGTTTCTTACTGTGATTGGATGTGGCTAGTTGTGCAAGAACAGAGATCTACGGTCCTACATAGCAGAACCGTATGATCTCCATTCTTACACAGGGAAGAATGACCGGCGGCTTTGTTTACATTAGCCGCCTGCCTTTCTCCCGCTGTAACGGACGATCGCGAGTGACCGGCGGACATACGCGTGGGGGGGGGGTCCATGACCGAGCGGGAGCGCGCCTCCGGCGGCGCGCGCTCGCTCCCTAGAGCCTCACAGGCTAGCGACGTAGTCCTACGTCGCTTTGCCTGTGAGGGGCTGACTGCTGCAGTAAATAGTCGTGCGGCGGTTGGCAAGTGGTTAAAACAGAAGGCCACTTCCAACATATCTCACATTAAGCTGGCTTAAATAGTAATAAACCCACATATGCGATGCGGGAACCCTACAAATCCGCTGCGGGTTCCCGCATCGCATTCAAATCGCAGGCAGTTCACACTGCCATTTGCAAATCACTGGGGGAGTCAATACAAAGTTAACGACACCCCCAGATCAGTTTGCATATCGCAGTGAGAACTGTCAGTTCGGACATGAATTGGATCGCATAGGTGTGAACCACCATATGATTGGATTCTGCAGCGGACCCAAAAAAGGGTCCTGCACGAGTCTGGTCCGAATGCGATGACAATCTGCATGGCTGAATTCGCATCGCACAGACGTCGCATGTGATTTGCAGAGCAGTGTGCTCCGAATCACATGCGATGTCTGAAATCACACTAATGTGAACCATAGCTAAGAGATTAATTCAGCTGCTGAATGTACTTAAAAAAAAAACTGAGGGTTTAACGACACCCCCAGATCAGTTCGGTATTGCAGTGAACATAAATCGGATCGCAGAGGTGTAAACCTCCATGCGATCCGATTCTGGTGCAGACCCAAAAAAGGATCCTGTGCTTGTTGTGTCCGAATCTGATGCAAATTCAGCCACACAATCTGTATGGCTGAATTTGCATCGCACAGACATTGCATGTGATTTTCAGAGCAGTGCGCTGCGAATCACATGCGATGTCTGTCATCGCACATATGTGAACCGGGGCTAAGAGATGAATTCAGTTGCTGAAGGTACTTAAAAAAAACTGAGGGTTTAATATAATTTTAAAGATGAACTTCAAGCACAAAAACTCTTGTTCTTCCAGGGTTATCCTGGGAGGATGTCACATGATGTCCTTCCACTCGTGCTTGCCCTAGGGGGCGCACTGCCGCACAATCTGTGACCTGCTGTATCCACCGGACACAGAATGTTGTACCATGCCCCTGTGTGCAGCCCTGGTACCATGTGATCGCAGTGACCAATCAACTATGGCTTTCATACATAGTTTGCATTTCTACACGTTGCATGTAGGGCAGCCCATTCATTTTAATGGACTGCCCTATGCGCAAGGAAGTCCCTGACCCTTTTGAGAAATTGCACCGCACCTAAAGGTATAGGGTGCATGAAAACGTGTGTGTTCCCGGGAGTGTAGGGTGCCATTAAGAACTTACTGCACTGCTGCGCGTCTGCAAAAGGGCAGTCCTGTTCTGTGCGTTGCCAGAAAGCATTACATTTTGCCCATGTTCCTTCAATGCACAAATGTGAACGTAGCCATCGTGCGAAAAAAGGCTTGTGACCCTTATGAGAAATAATGGCCTGGAACGGCGGGGGCTACAGCGCCATGCATTCTGGCATGCGCAAAAATGTGCAGGTTTGCAGCTACGTGGAGGTAGCAGTAGGAATTAATGACGCGTCTGCAAAAGGGCAGTGCGTTTCCGTGTATTGCAGGTAGACGTGCAATTTTACGCATGTTCC
Source organism: Pelophylax lessonae (assembly GCF_965119305.1). Taxonomy (NCBI): domain Eukaryota; kingdom Metazoa; phylum Chordata; class Amphibia; order Anura; family Ranidae; genus Pelophylax; species Pelophylax lessonae. Next base: position 281,601,177 of record NC_138773.1, read on the forward strand.
CACAATGCCCGAACTTAGCCTTTTCTGAGTCCAGCAGATGATGATACAACATGGTTGCACCCATAGTGAGTGTTACATTGTCACTTTAATCCTAACACTGACAGACATGCAGGAAACATGTTCCTGGACCCAGAATGAGTTATCTGCTGCGTGTCTCTTTTTAAATGACTGTCAACAAAGAGAGACACGAGTTATTGAGAATCATCTACTATATCATATGTTCCTGTAAGCATTGTGAAAAGTCAGAACAAGATTCTGCTTCATGGTTCACTTGAAGTCAAACACTGAACGGGTGAAGGTTTCATTGTTCATCTGCAATGATGGCAATTGAGATTTTCTTCTCAATGGTCACACCTTGTAAGCTCCTGGCACCACCCTGTGTAGGCAATTCACGTACATCGCAGGCAGCGCATACTAGACGTGGGGAACCGCATGTCCAATGAGGTTATTGGAGCTACTCCGAGATGTCAAGCAAACTTTATGATGAATGGAGCCAAGGGCAGAGTTGGGGCTTCAGTGACTGACTGACGTCATCGCGTATTGGAAGCGAATAAGAAGTGTATGCCATATGCCAGCCTGGTGACTTTTTCAATGTGCCGCAATTTTCATTGTTTTTACCTTTTATGTGAGTGAATTTTAAATTTACAAATTGAGATTCTACACTATGAGGAGTGTTTGTATGTTTGTTTCTGCCTAAATTCATGCTGCTGCGAGATCTAATAAGGCCGATCGGTGAGTGGTTCTTATGGTAGGTCCTAGGATGTATGTGGATAGATGCCATTTATGTCTGTATATACTGACTGAGCCTATAATGACCACTCTGAATAATTATGGGATAATGCATGTCTGGTAAGCCCGCATCTTGACATCACTTTGGATGACGATAGAAATAGTGCCAATAAGAATTTTGGCACCGTTTCCAATTCAAGGTTTTTTGTTTTTTTTTTTGGTTTTGGGCATAATTTTTTAGACTCTTGATTATTTAGACTCGTCAGGGTGGACTCTGCAGTTGGTGACACCGGTGGATTCCCACTTTTCAAGGAGCGGTGGAACACACAGGGAGCTGATGACGTCACTTGAAGGCCCAGAAGAAGGAGTGCATGCTCCACAAACACGTTGCCTACAATATCGCATTACATCCGGGAAGTGATCGGCTCCCTGTGCGTTCCATGGCTTCAGGAAGCGCCAGAATCCACTGCCATCATCCTTCTGAGTTTACCAACTGCAGAGGCAACCGTGACGCCCCGCTCTGTTGATGCTGATATGCCCCAGTGCTTAATGCCCATGATGTTTTAACTCTTGTGAGTACAAGTCTTTTTATCCCCATTAAATATCCTTATATGCTACACTTATGCCCCGTACACACGCACCGATTGTTGGCCGACCGATCGGCCGTCTTTTGTCCAGTGTTGTTGTGTTGGTTGAAATGTGCTCTAGACTTGCACTGGACTTTTGTTGGCCGACAGAAACCAACTTCAGAAGTGATGTCATGTGATGGTTTACTTTCCGTGTTTTTTTCTTCTCTGAGCATGCCCAGTCTTGCTCATCACATTTTTGTCTGCCGAAATCTGTACTGACTGACGAACAATCGGCCGTTCTGTTGACGGCCAACAAAAATTTTATAGCATGCACAACAGATTTTGTTCGGCCGAAAAGTCGCAGTCGGTTGTCGGAAGCATCATACTAACAAGCCGACAATCAGCCGATCGGACGTTGGCCAAAAATTTACGTCCAACAATCGGTGCGTGTGTACGGGGCATTAGTTTGGCGCTTGCGTTTTCTCTTCAGTTGTTCCCAAAGTTGCTTCTTGCTTCCCACTGAGCTACCACTCAAGTAAGCCTATGTATGGACTACAGATGGACACTGTGGACTATTTTATTGATCTTGATAGATCTTATTCATATTGATCTTATCGGAGAGCCCCAGGCTCACACTAGTACTTGTATCCTTGCGCCAATTTTCCTCCACTTTTTTGTATGGGTTTTGTTAACCTCATGCTCTTCAGCCCAATCCTGTGTTGCTGACCTCTGCTTGTATCCTGACCATTCTCTGTCTGCCATTTATGCCTGTCTGCCCATTGCTGACCTGGCTTGTCTGACCTTGCATCCAATCATGTCTGCCCTGCTTTTCATACTGCCTGGCTTCCACTGGCTCTTTGTCTGCCGTTTGCTGTCAGTCCTCCTGCACCTGTCAAGCATCTGCTGCCTACCCAGTCCAGGGTCTGCTGTTCCTGCTGCTGCCAACGTCTGCTGCTCCAGCTAACCAGCCCAACTCTGGTGACGCACCTGCTCGCACCTTTGTAACTGGTGGAAGATCATACAGGCACTCATACCTCACAGCGCTCTCACGGCCACTGTCGCAACATCAGCGGTCCTTGAGTCGGGGCTGTACGAGAGGCCTCCCTCTACATGTCAGGTTCTGCCAAAAGGTATGTGATCGTTCCGATTCACTGGGGCTAACGAATGTTATTAGGTTATTTCCTATGCTGGGCAAATATTTTCCATTGATTAAACATGAAAAAATACCATATTTAGCCACAAAATGGTGATAATGATCATAGGAATTTATGATACCAAGCTCCATCTGGTGGCCAAATGTAGTATTTTCTGTATTAAAACAATGAAAAACATTTGCCCAATACAGGAGATGGTCTTATAGCATTCTTTTTTGCCTCATTTGCACAGAAGGAATGTACTTTCACTTTCAATCGGCAATTTGCTATGCAATTTTTTTTTTTTTTTTTTATAAATACACCCCAAGTGAAAAGAAAAGAAAAAAAAGCCTGAAAACAAACACCAACACAGCCACCACATTTAGGGACTGGTAAACTGCAATATATTAGATCTTTGTTCTTGGGTTTAGATAAATGTTAACACATCGATCATATTTCCTTATAAACAGATTACCATTAGCGGTGGCTGCATACACAACGCACACATAAGTATGGAACATCAAGACCATAAAAATGTAAATTAAAGTTAGAAATTACTTTCAGGCAAAATGCTAAACTAACAAATTGTGGGTGATGAGTGAAATGCATTATATTTTTTATATTTAAAGTCCCCATCCTGCAGGGGTCTCCCATCCACCTGTATTTCTATTAGTGACAATAATACACTTCCATCCCTACAGGAGGCACCGCACCCTGTTCTCCACACTGCAGCCCATCAGCCAGAAATCTCAGCTGTGCAAATACGACTCTGGACAGGAAACACATTATCACTCCACAAATACTGCGTTCCCTTCATTCTAGGGTTATTTCACAGGTCTTCAAGGCTTCATAATACATGTGTTAATTCCACTTAAGAGCCTTTCCAATGGTTGTCATAGTAGAAACACTTCACGTGCTTACAATAGCTTTATCATTATCTCATAACTCAAGCTGAAAATGCAAACACACTCTTAACCATGACCTGCAGTACATCACGCTTCTGTGGTGTCCCTAGGTAGCCTATCCTTATATCCTACTTAGGTCATCCATACATTTCAGCCAAAATTTACATAGAATTTAATAAATACTTTATTATATTCTATCAATTGCTGAGTAATCATTTTTAGGGGGACCTTAGTGCGGGGCTTCTCAACCAGAGTTCCATGGAACCCTAGGGTTCCTCCAGAGGGCTTCCCAACCAGAGTTCCATGGAACCCTAGGGTTCCTCCAGAGGGCTTCACAATCAAAGTTCCATGGAACCCTAGGGTTCCTCCAGAGGGCTTCACAATCAAAGTTCCATGGAACCCTAGGGTTCCTCCAGAGGGCTTCCCAACCAGAGTTCCATGGTACCCTAGGGTTCCTCCAGAGGGCTTCACAATCAAAGTTCCATGGAACCCTAGGGTTCCTCCAGAGGGCTTCACAATCAAAGTTCCATGGAACCCTAGGGTTCCTCCAGAGGGCTTCCCAACCAGAGTTCCATGGTACCCTAGGGTTCCTCCAGAGGGCTTCCCAACCAGAGTTCCATGGAACCCTAGGGTTCCTCCAGAGGGCTTTACAACCAGAGTTCCATGGAACCCTAGGGTTCCTCCAGAGGGCTTCCCAACCAGAGTTCCATGGAACCCTAGGGTTCCTCCAGAAGGCTTTCCAACCAGAGTTCCATGGAACCCTAGGGTTCCTCCAGAGGTTGCTTGGGACTCCTTGAGCAATGACCCATTTTCCCATTGACACCATTGATCTTTTTAGCTATCTGTAAGCGGGTAACTCTTCCCAATGACCACAAGTACAAGGAACATTCTTCTCACGGACCATCACACTAATGTTTTATGAGTTGTATATATATAGTATAGCAGGGGTTCCCTGAGACTGGAAAGTTATTTCAAGGGTTCCTCTGTGTTGAAAAGGTTGAGTAAGCCTGCCCTAGTAGAACATTTTGGAAAACAACAGTTTTCTTTCAAATTGCTTGATGGGGTCCCGTCCTCCATTAAAAGAGAAGTACAGTCAAAGCTCAAAGGTTTTGAGTCCACCTGAAACCCGGACACATTATTCAAACAGGAATGTGGCTCTGAACAAGGCTTGGCAGGAGGGTGAGGTATATGTGCCTCATTACTATTCTTTTTGGAGTGTCCAAAGGTGTCCCCAGGTCTGTTACAATCCTATAGTATACAATAGTATACTAAAAAAAAAAAAAAAAAAGTACTTTGTGGCACTAAAGTTTTAGGTTTTGGCTTGAAGAAAAAAATAGCAACCCTAATCCCATAACCCTCTTTACTGTCCTGGCAAGCTCCTTTCTATTCAAACCTGAAATTCAGCATTTGCAGAGGCTTTAGGCACTAAATGTGTTAACCATAAAAATGAAGCAGGAAGGCCGGGCCTGTATCTGAAATCTATGGCGCTGCACCAAACTAAACATCGACATTGATAAGTAAAATCATTTTCAATATTTACTGCACATAACAAACAAAGCTGATTTTCTCTAGGAGTTACCTGTGTACGCAGGGGTGATATCACATTCTCATTAATGGATCACTGGGGTTGTGTTCCTTTGTTTAATCACCTTGAAATAATTTGCTCAGATAAGATGAAATATAAAAAAAATGTGATTACTAAGGCTACGCATGACATGTCAGGTTATCTGGGTGGGCACCGGTGTACTACCCTACTTTACCGGAAAATTGCACGGTCGTGCAACACTGTACTGAAATAAAATTGACGTGATTTTTTCCCCTCAAATAGAGCTTTCTTTTGGTGGTTTTTAATCACCTGTGCGCCATTTATTTTTTGCACTATAAACAAAAAATGAGCGACAATTCTGACAAAAAAAAAATCTATATTTTTCACTTTCTGCTATATAACATTCCCAATAAAAAAAAAAAAAATTTAAATCAATGATTGGTTTGCACAAAATTTATCAAGTCTACAAACTAGGGGAAAGATTTATGTAATTTCAATTTTTATTTTACTATTAATAGTGGTGATCTGCAATTTTTAGCTGGACTGCGACATTGCGGTGGACAGATCGAACCCCTAACTGACATTTTTGACACTTTTGGGGGGGACCAGTGACATTACTACAGTAATCAGTGCTAAAAATATGCACTGTTACTGTAATAATGACACTGGCAGGGAAGGGGTTAACACAGTGGTAATCAAAGGGTTAAGTGTGAGCCTAGGGGAGTGTTTTCTAACTGTATGGGGGATGGGCTTGTGAAATGAACACAGAGACCTGTGACCCTATATAGAAGGATCACAGGTGCTCTGTGATCATTTCAGAGAGAAGAGCAGTCAGCTGTGTTTACAACAGCTGACCGTATTTCTCTCTCAGCGGGGAACGATCGCGGGTGTCAGGCGGCAATCATGGCCGCTGGCCCCGTGCACCGGAGTCTCCGCTGCCTGAGCTCTCCCCCCAGCACCATGCGCACGACCGACGTAGGGCTACATCAGTTTGTGCAGGAGAGCCAGCCTGCCGCAGTAAATGTGTGGCGGGCGGTCGGGAACCAGTTAAAGCAGGATTTAGTCCCGGTTCACACATATGCGATGCAGAAACCCTGAGAATCCACTGCGGGTTCCCGCATCGCACTCAACTCAGAGGCAGTTCACACGGCCATATGCGAATAGCTGGGGGTGTCAATATAGAGGTAACGACACCCCCAGATCAGTTCTCATATCGCAGTGCGAACTGTCAGTTCGGACATGAGGCGGATCACATAGGTGTGAACTCCATACGATCCGATTCTGGTGCGGACCCAAAAAGGGTCCTGTGCAACTTTGGTCCGAATGCAATGTATATTTAGCCATACAATCATTTTGGGTGGGTAGTGGATCGATTTGGGTGGGTGGTGGGTCAATTTGGGTGGTGGATCATTTTGGTGGGTGGTGGATCATTTTGGTGGTGGATCATTTTGGGTGGGTGGTGGACCATTTTATGTGGTGGATCATTTTGGTGGTGGATCATTTTGGTGGTGGATCATTTTGGGTGGTGGATCATTTTGGTGGGGGATCATTTTGGGTGGGTGGTGGATCATTTTATGTGGTGGATCATTTTGGTGGTGGATCATTTTGGTGGTGGATCATTTTGGTGGGGGATCATTTTGGGTGGGTGGTGGATCATTTTATGTGGTGGATCATTTTGGTGGTGGATCATTTTGGTGGTGGATCATTTTGGTGGGGGATCATTTTGGGTGGGTGGTGGATCATTTTATGTGGTGGATCATTTTGGTGGTGGATCATTTTAGGTGGTGGATCATTTTAGGTGGTGGATCATTTTGGTGGTGGATCATTTTAGGTGGTGGATCATTTTGGTGGTGGGTCATTTTGGTGGTGGATCATTTTGGTGGGGGATGGATCATTTTAGGTGGTGGATCATTTTGGTGGTGGATCATTTTAGGTGGATCATTTTAGGTGGTGGATCATTTTGGTGGTGGATCATTTTTTGTATGACAAAAATTTGCATCCTACTGTCTCCTGAATGCTTCCTTTTTTTTTTTATTTTTGTTAACCAAACGGCAACTTTTTTTAGAACTTGTGTGCTGAAACGCATGCCAAACTCTTGGTTGCAGCACAGCGGCATTGACTTGAATGAATGAGGTGACAGGCAGTAACATCTGTGAAGTCAATAAGCCACATTTAATTTGAAGCAATGCAAGAAATGGAAGCTCCTGCATATGTACTGCAACCTCCAGCTGTATGTTAGGTTTAAGGTGGGGGAGTCAGAGCGGCAGTAAAATTGTGGCTCAGCCACATGTGTTTACCATCCCCTGGCCTCCCAAATGAAAAAGGCTTTTGTTACAGAAACAACTATCTGTGATGGAAGATTTCCCTACACCTTGTGTTCTGGTAAGAGCTGGTAAATTTTGGATATGCCATCACTTCCCTAGTGGGGGGGGGGGAGACCGGCAGCACTGAAAACCTGACAGAGGTTCTAACTGTTCTCTATCCAGAACAAAAAATCAATTCCTTTAAAAGTCAAATTTTTCCTTAAACCGCCTATGGACCCCCCCAATGTACATATACTGTGACAGAGCAGAAAATCACGTACCTGTACGTGATTACTTCCAAGGGCTCTGTGGCGTTTTTGCTTTTTTTTCAAAACTGTCAGAGCTTTCTTTTGGTGGTATTTGATCACCACTGCAATCTTTTATTTAAAAAAAAAAAAGACTATTTGTGGGGGGAAAAAGGCGTCAATTTTATTTGGGTACAGCGTTGCACGGCCGCGCAATTGTCAGTTAAACTAATGCAGTGCCGTATCACAAAAAATGGCCTGGTTAAACCTTCCGGAGCTGAAGTGGTTAAACCTCCAACATGGAAATGGTTAGAACAAAAAGTTGAACTCTGAGCACAACAACTTTCATTTAAATATATTCCTCAGGAGCTACAAAGGATATAAATCCACATTGTGTGTCCTAAATGCCTTTGCAAATGCAGATTTTATCTTGTAAAAGTGGCAGTGATATCATCACGGTGCTGCTCATAGCCTGTCCAGAGAGTAGAGCTAGCCGCCCAGTAGGTCCACCCACTACAAGAGGGGGCGGAGACAAGACAAGTCCCTCTGCAAGAAGAGAGAGCGGCAGTGAGCGGTCTTTATTACAGGAAGTTGCAGCGCAGAGGTAAAGTTTTAGCTGGATTACTGAACAGATCTGGAAGAAATACACAAAGCATGCCAGGATTCAAGGAAGGATACACATGGATCTTTTATTTAGACAACATTTCCTTATCCAGGAGTTCAGCTTAAGAGTCCATTCACACTAATACAACTTGTCAGGCGACTTGGTCAGCCTGACAAGTCACGCACCGTTGCGGTCCATTGAATGGTACAGGACCCGTTTTAATAGGAGCGACACAAGTTGCTCTGACTTAGAAAAAGGGTCCTGTACTACTTCTGGGCTACCTGGAGGCGACTTGCATAGACATTCATTTTATGAAGTCCGTGCAAGTTGCGCCGAAGTCATGCCACTTCAGTGTGAATGCGGTGTTAATCCAGCCTGCTTGTCATCAATGGAACAAAATGACAGATGGGAGGGATCACGTGTCATTCCACATTATGAATGAGCATGTTTGTTGTAAAGTTAATGAATAAACTAAAATTGATTTATGCCACTGCCTTCTATTACTTAATAGTTCATTGTTAGCTGATTACATGTTAATTAAATGCAGCACATTAACCACATAAATCAGCACACTCTATGGAAAATAAAGAGAGCTGCTGGGAATGAGGAATTACAGAGGAAAGAATATACACAGAACCCATCATTATCATTATAAACTTTTACATTTTAAAAATTTAATTTTAAAATTTCATTATAACAGGGAATGTAAACAGCAATCCAACCATCTCATTCATTGCTTGGGACAATCAGACTCTGTGTTGGTGTTTAGTCTCCATGAAGGAATTGGTGAAGCTGTTTAGAGAGCATTTGTTTCAGAATCAGATAATGAATTAGATCAAAAAAAATGTTGTCACTTATAAATACACTATATTGACTGTCAGTTGCCGGCTCTCTGCTCTGCCCCTCCAGTGCTCACTGGAGCACTGGGCTGTGGAGGAGGTGGGAGTTGCTTTCAGCAGATCACTAAGGGGCTGAGCCAGGTGATGGTCTAGGCTTCTGGGTGGGTCCCAACCATAGGGTCAGGATCTCTTCAGAATTACATAGTTACATAGTTAGTGAGGTTGAAAAAAGACATCAGTCCATCCAGTTCAACCTATGATGTGTGTGTGTGTTTGCCTTTAACTGTACATTGTATACCCCTGTATGTTGTGGTCTTTAAGGTGTCCATCTAATAGTTTTTTGAAACTATCAATGCTCCCTGCTGATACGACTGCTTGTGGAAGAGAATTCCACATCCTTACCGCTCTTACAGTGAAGAACCCCTTACGCACTTTAAGGTTAAACCGCCTTTCCTCAAGTTTTAGTGAGTGGCCACGTGTCTTATTGTATCTCCTTTCTCTGAATAGTTTGTTCCTTATGCTCGGGTCGCCAGTACAGTATTTGTACATTGATATCATATCCCCCCTCAATCGTCTCTTCTCCAGAGAGAATAAGTTCAGTGCTTGTAGTCTTTCCTCATAGCTGATGTCCTCCATTCCCTTAATTATTTTTGTTGCCCTTCTCTGGACTCTCTCCAGTTCCAGCACATCCTTCCTGAGGACCGGTGCCCAAAACTGGACAGCATACTCCAGATGTGGCCGGACCAGAGTCTTGTAGAGTGGGAGAATAATCTCTTTATTTCTGGAGTAAATCCCCTTTTTTATACATCCCAGTATTCTGTTGGCTTTGCTTGCGGCGGCTTGGCATTGCATGCCACTGCCAAGCCTGTTGTCTACCAGTACCCCCAGGTCCTTTTCCATCCTAGACTCACCCAGAGGTTCCCCCCCTAGTGAGTAGCTTGCTTTCTGGTTTCTGGCCCCCAAGTGCATTACTTTACATTTTTCAACATTAAATCTCATCTGCCATGTAGTTGCCCACCCCATTATTTTGTTCAGGTCTGCTTGTAAGGTTTCCACATCCTGCATAGAAGATATTGGCATGCCTAGTTTAGTATCATCCGCAAATACTGAGATTGTACTAGATATCCCCTCCTCCAGATCATTTATGAATAAATTAAACAGGATTGGTCCCAGGACCGAACCCTGGGGGACCCCACTTTCCACACCCGCCCAATCCGACTACTCCCCATTAATCACCACCCTCTGGACTCTCCCCTGGAGCCAGTTCTCTATCCAGGTACTCACATTATGGTCCATACCTACCTTCCTTAGCTTCTGGACTGGTTCTGTGACATTAGCAGACAGCTGAAACCGGGTCACAACTAACTGCTCTCCAGTGATTCATAGTGGAAGTATAGTCAAAAAAGCTGTGGCTATACTTTTCCTTTAACTTTGTATCATTGGTTTGTTTACTAAAGCAATTCTTGCTCCCGTAAATCAGCCTGTCCCCCAATAGTCATCTGCAGCTTGGAGCTCTGTGTGAGAGCAGTCGTCTCTATGCAGAGGTCCCACCATTGAGTCAGAGATACAGAACTAGGGAGGTGGACTATAGGACTGCTGCAGAGAGACTGCTGCTCTCAACTGCAGATGGCTGGAATGGATGGAATGATCTAGGACAGGGGTGTCAAACTCTATTTCATCACGGGCCGCATCAGCATTATGGTTGCCCTCAAAGGGCCGGCTGTAAGTGTAACACTATATAAATGTATCCACTCAAGTGTTCGCTACGTACATAGGGCACCTCTGAACTGTGCACTATGTACAGAAAGCAGAGTTCAGGGGTGTGCTGTGTACAGTGAGTAGGGTTGAGGAGTACACTACATACAGAGTGCTGGGTTCTACCACATTCGGACTGAAAAAAAAAACCTTGGGTGCGAGGGCCACATGAAATGGCCTGGAGGGCCGGATTCGACCTGCAGGCCTTGTGTTTGCCACATGTGATCTGGGGGTTCTGGGGTTACTTTAGTAAACAAATGACTCTCCACCTCATCCAATCAGAGAACGCTTTGCATTCATTGAGAAAATAAAGTGCTCTCAGGACAGCCACTCGGCAAAGGACCGAAGCAAACGGCAATCACTGTATTAAGTAGTAGCCGCTCCTACTACAATGATTTCCAGCCTCCACTGTGATCTTCCAGGTCCTAGCTGACACAAATATGCATACTTAGACTTCAGAGGTAAGTACAAAAATAGTTTATCAAAATGCATTTATATACATTTTACTAATGCTTCAGTTGGGTTTTAACCTGAACCTAATCCCTTGACCCCCACACCCTAAATTCACCTCAAACACCTAACCTGAACCTAATCCCCTGACTCCACACCCTAAATTTACCCCAAACACCTAACCTGAACCTAATCCCCTGACCCCACACCCTAAATTTACCCCAAACACCTAACCTGAACCTAATCCCCTGACCCCACACCCTGAATTCACCCCAAACACCTAACGTGAACCTAATCCCCTGACCCCACACCCTAAATTCACCCCAAACACCTAACCTGAACCTAATCCCCTGACCCCACACCCTGAATTCACCCCAAACACCTAACCTGAACCAAATCCCCTGACCCCACACCCTGAATTCACCCCAAACACCTAACCTGAACCTAATCCCCTGACCCCACACCCTGAATTCACCCCAAACACCTAACCTGAACCAAATCCCCTGACCCCACACCCTGAATTCACCCCAAACACCTAACCTGAACCTAATCCCCTGACCCCACACCCTGAATTCACCCCAAACACCTAACCTGAACCAAATCCCCTGACCCCACACCCTGAATTCACCCCAAACACCTAACCTGAACCAAATCCCCTGACCCCACACCCTGAATTCACCCCAAACACCTAACCTGAACCAAATCCCCTGACCCCACACCCTGAATTCACCCCCAAACACCTAAATGTAATAAACAAGTTTCCTTTGTGCCCAGAACATGAACTAGAGCTGCACCATTCTGGATAAAATGAGAATCACAATTTTTTTGCTTAGAATAAAGAACCGAATCCCCTGACCTCACACCCTAAATTCACCCTCAACACCTAATTGAGGAACAAGTGAGGAGGAAAGAGGGGCTTTGCTCCCAATCAGGGACAGTCCCTCGAAATCAGGGACAGTTGGGAGCTATGTTTACGCTACCTACAGACGCTACAATTTTTGGTAATGATTACATGATTATAAATGAGTGGATCGGGTTTTAGAGCATGGGGAGATTATAGGAATATATGGCGTTGTTCAATGCAGCCTCATCTTTCAGATCCATGGGCTCCCCCATCTATCTACATAATACAAAGCCGGCCAGAGACAAGAAGGGACGGCTCTTCTGACTAGGATTCGGGGTTATCTGGACTGTCCGTCCCAGCAGCTGCCTAGAGTTTAATAACCTTCTATCTATTTATCTACAGGACGCCAAATTAAATTCTTCAGGAAGCAATAAAACTTTATAACAGGAACACAGCGGTGCAATGCAACAATGGTCTTAGAATAAAAAGCTTCAGTATTTCCTCTACGGTGCTCATGAAGCCGAGAGTTGGGTCAAGCTGTTGAAAAATGTCCAATACAAGTCAACAATCAAATGTATGATGTATAGATCTAATGAAAGAGATCACCTAAAGAATCAACAGTTCATGTTGCCCAAAAAAACAGCTTTTACCTTCACCATTCTCTACTACTCTAAGGCTCCATTCACACCTGAGCGTATTGTCTTCAGGCTTTTTTTCGGGTGTTTTTTCAGACATTTTTTTGAAGGTGTTTGGAGGCATACATTGACATTTAACAAAAACACTGATAATCTGCTCAAAAAGAAGCTCATGTACTTTTTTGAGCTTCAGGCGTTTTGCTTCAGGCGACAAAACCCTCATATGTGAACAGGAGCCATTGAAATGAATGGGATTTTGCTTGTTGGGCGTTTTGAGACTTCAGAGATGAGCGTTTTACGAGCTGAAAAATGCTCAGGCGTGAACATGGCTTAAAGAGAATGTTGAAGAAATCTAGTTGATAGGGTCAAACAGAATGGTTTATCCATCTGAAAATTATGGAAAGGCCTGGGAATCGCAATTTAACCACTTGACCTCTGGGAGGCTTTACCCCCTTCATGGCCAGGGAATTTTTTGCAATACAGCACTGTGCTACTTTATGAATCAAAAAAGGTTTTATCAGAAAATAAAAAAACAGGAAATACAACAAGTGTAAGTACAAAATTTCTCCAAGACGACATCCACAATTACCATGAATAGCAACAGATGACATCTTACAGGTCACGTACATAAAACAGTAGTGCCGGCAGATAAAACCAAAGAAAAACAGTATCTCTGCTACCACTATAAGTGCGACTGAACGGCACATAGTCCGGCCTAAGCATTAACAGCATACATCTGGCAACCCTAAATGGATGGATCAGACCTAAAGCGGTTGTTTACCCCGCTTGGTGATTTTTACCTACAGGTAAGCCTATAATAAGTCTTGCCTGTAGGTAAAATGAATATCTCCTAAACATGCACGGTTTAGGAGATATTCACCCTGCATGGGCGCATGCTCTCTGAAGGTCCGGTGTATTGTGCCGGAACTTTGAAGCTCCTTGCCGGAACGAAGGGATCCCACGCGCATTTGACGTCAGCGCGGCTCCGGCCACTCAGCGATGGCCGGGCACCGCTGTGAGGGCTTCATTCTAGGGTAAGTATTTCGTAATGTGCTAGTATACATAATGGGACCCACAAGTTCACGGGTGATTTCTTGGTTTGGATGGTCTTGGAGGAGGTCAAACACATTTGGGATTGTAGAAATACTGTCGGTGCAGTGCCTATTCCCTGCGCTCTGAGCGGTGCAGTCCTCTATCCAGCTCGGCTATAGACTTGTAGATGAGAACACCTGACACGGCAACCTTATAATGCTTCAGCCTTGCAGCCCCTCACACTAACACTATAAACGACAAACAAACACAAGGGCGCACCGGCCTAATGCATTATCTTTTAAGCAGGTTTATTAAAATAATGAATTAAAAATACTCACAAATGAGTTCTCGATAAAAAGCACATCAAAGTATAAAATCCTCAGCATCGAGATCGGGATAGGATCGTCCTCCGAAGCTGTACAGGCTTACGCGTTTTGAGGCTGCGCCTCTTCTTCAGAGCCTCAGGCTAATAAACCTGCTTAAAAGATAATGCACTGGGCCGGTGCGCCCTTGTGTTTGTTTGTCGTTTACATTAGGGATTGTGTTGTTTGCAGCAATACCTGGGACTTTTGAGCACTTTGTTTCACTTTTCACAATTTTATACCTTTTTATTTGTTATATATTTAGGATATCATTGTTCACTGGAAGCGCAGTCATTAGGACTTTCTTGTTCACATTATGCTATTGTCTTGCAGGTTTTTTTTTTTTTAGTTTTTTTATTCAGCGGTTTACTAAGTGATGAAAGTCTCGTTTAAAAAAAAAAAAAAATAAAAAAAATAACAAACATGTTAGACCCCATTCACACTATCGCGACTTGTCAGGCGACTGGTCAGCTTGACAAGTCGCGGTCCATGCAGTGCTACGGGAACCGTTCTAATAGGAGCGACTCAAGTTGCTCCGAATTAGAAAAAGGTTCCTGTACTACTTCGGGGCGATATCGGAGCGACTTGCATAGACATTCATTATATGAAGTCCGTGCAAGTCGCGCCGAAGTCGCGGTGCACGGGACTTCACAAGTCACCCCCGAAGTCGTGCCACGTTAGTGTGAACCGGCACTTATACTTCCTCCTCTGTGCAGTTGGTTTTGCATAGAGCAGCCTATGCTTCTACTGGCCTACTTCTGGCCCCTCCCTCCGAGTGCCCCCCACAGCAAGCAGCTTGCTATGGGGGCACCCGTCCTGAATCACAGCTCCCTGTGTCTATTCAGACACGGAGCTGTGGTTTGGCCCTGCCCCCTCTCTCCTGATTGGCTAGCTGACTTTGATTGACAGCAGCGGGAGCCAATGGGGGGGGGGTGAGGGGGGGCTGCTGTACACAGAAGGTTTTTTTATCTGCATTAAGATAATAAAAAACCTTCTGACTTCTGACAGGGGCACTGCCAAAACTGATGTACACCTTGCAGTGCCTGGCTATTCTGCCTGCTTGCAGTACATCTGCTGTGAGCTGGTCAGCAAGAGGTAAAAACAATAAGTTACTATATGGCAGCACAGTGGCTTAGTGGTTATCACTTAGGGCAGGGGTCTTCAAACTATGGTCCTCCAGTTGTTCAGGAACTACAATTCCCATCATGCCTAGTCATGTCTGTGAATGTCAGAGTTTTACAATGCCTCATGAGATGTGTAGTTCCATAACAGCTGGAGGGCCGTAGTTTGAGGATCCCTGGCTTAGAGTCTATGGGTCAAATCTCAACCAGGATTTTATCAGCAGATACTAATTGCCTGTGCTTGCATGGGTTTCCTTCTATACTCCTGTCTAAATTGGCCCTAGTATGTATGCATGAGAGGTTGGGGCCTTAGATTGTAAGCTCTCTGAGGGCAGGGACTGATGTGAATGTATAATATGTAAAGCGCTGTGTAAAACTGTTGGCGCTATATAAATGCTTCTAATACTAAAAAAACAGACTGAGGACTTCATCAGTCCATGCTGTTACTGCAGCTCTTATTTGGGGCTCAGGAGGAACCTCCAATTGATGGACCTCCTGAGTTAGCAGATCTATGGATGCCATTTTAAATGGAGAACCTCATCATTCCAGAGAATGTGCGGTCTTACTCAGCTCAGACCAAAGTCACTTTAAAGATCACCATCTAAAAACTGTACCTGTAAAATAATTTGGACTATACATTAGAACAGGGTTTCTCAACCAAGGTTCCGTGGAACTATAGGGATCCTCCTGAGGTTGCTAGGGGTTCCTTGAGCAATGGGCAATTTCTGCCTCTCAGATAAGTTCCCAATGACACCATTGTTCCTTTTAGCTCTCTGTAAGGGGGTAATTCTTCCCAATGATGACAAGAGGAAGGAGCATTCTCACACTAATGTGTCAGGAGTTGTAGATTTTAACATTTTTAGAAGGGGTTCCCCGAGACAAGAAATCTATTTCAAGGGTTCCTCTGTGTTGAAAAGGTTAAGAAAGGCTTCATTAGAATGACCATGGACTTATCCCCTTCCTCCTTCCGAAAAAACTGTACAGCCTGCAGCAAGTTTACATAATGCACAAGTCAGGATGGCAATAGCTTGGGTCCTTCCAACCTTTCCTCAATTCAGGTCACAGGCAAAGGTCAGGAAGCGTAAATCATTCAACATTTTACATTTATTTCCATTGACTCTATCCCATGGTATCTGTTAACAGGCATCTCTACATTTCTGCAATAACTCTCTCCACACATCTCTCTAACTCATTCAGTTGAGCTATTGAGCTCTATGAACAGACTTTTTTCAAGGATAAACAGGTAAACATGTGAAAAAGCCTGAAGCTACACCTCCATGGCTGGGAATATTAATGTGAAATATTTATTTGCAATTATTAAAGAGATATTAAACCCAAAACCAAAAATGTAATATACTGCAGCTTACCAATCCTTAAAGTGTTACTAAACCCAGGAGCCTGCATTCACTATATCTGGTCTCCCACAGTACACAGAACATGGAAATGCAATTATTTTAGTAAATATAAATTACTAAATACCTTTTTTTCATCAGCAGTATATAGCAGTCTTGTGACTTCTATCAGTGTCTGGTTAAAGCTTGTAGGAGGAGTTTTCATTCTTCTCTTGACTGACCTATGAGGATGCAGGACCCCTGACCCTCTGCCGGGACAGTGCTGATTGGCCCTGTACTGATCACATGCACCTTCCCAAATAAAAAAAAAACCTCTCTAGCAATATACACCAAACTGAGCATGTGCAGATTGACTGCAAAGGCTCTGTCCTATCAGGAGATGGATTGGGGACAGTGAAAGAAGGGGAGGATCAGAGAAGACAGGATCAAACAGCTTTTTTTTTTTTTACACAATGCAGAGGATTAACCCCTTAGGTTCCACAGCGAGTATAACAAGCATGTGTTACTGCATATACAGACTTCGATATCAGTTCCTAGTAAAGCTTGTAGGAGGAGTTTTAATTTCCCCCTGACCCTCTGTGTGGACAGTGCTGATTGGCCCTGTGCTGATCACATGCACCCTCCCAAGAAAAAAAAAAAAAACTTTCTAGCAATACACACCAAACTGAGCATGTGCAGCCTGTCCACTGGCTCTGTAAATATTAGGCTATTTTTTGGAGACAGTGGAAAAAGGAGAGGATCAGAGAGACAGGATCAAACAGCCTTTATACACAATGAAAAGGATTAACCCCTTAGGTTCCACAGTAAGTATAACAAGCATGCTTTACTGCATATACAGACTGATATATATATATATATATATTTTTTTTTTTTTTTAATAGAAGAACAGACTGATTTTACTGCTGTGGGTTTAGTAACAATTTAAGTGTGGTAGCTGCATTAGTATACTTTTTTATTTTTTTTTTATTTTAAGTTTTTTTTTTTTCACCTGGTGATCTAGCTAGTAACATACCTCATTTATTAGAGTGCCTCCACTCTAGATGAAGGAGCACAGGGGACACCTTTGGACAGCAGCATTGTCAGACTAAGGGAGGGAGTGTTAAATGTACTAGCAGATTTAGATACACTAACAAAGTGAAGCTCAAGCTGCAGTTACACAATTAGTTCCAGCAACAGCTTTTTTTCCTTTCGGGATAAAGGTTTTACATGGATTAATGGAACTGATCACTGAAACCAGAGCTGTGCTGTGTGACACAGCTATGGTAATTTCAGGACTGGATTCACAGATTAAACAGCTTTCAAATATGTATTCTGTGTAATAAAGGTCAGTTTTAAGGGAACTGGAAGTCAACCCACCCCCCTTTGGCCGCAGCCTTCTGGGACACCTCACAGGTCCCAGAAGGCTAAAGGACCATGGACAAAATGCAACACGGCTCACGCATGTGCGGTGGGGGGACCGGCTGTGAAGCTTCAAGGAGTCACTGCTGGCTTCCCACACTAAACATGGTGGTGCTGGCGACCTGAAGGCCAGTGAAGAACTGACCTGGGTGAGGACAGCGCTGGATCCCTGGACAGGTAAGTGTCCGTTTATTAAAAGTCAGAAACTACAGTATTTGTAGCTGCTTAAAGCGGAGTTCCGGTCTCAAATACCTTTTTTAACGAAAAATACCCCTATAATTCAAATCCATCACCCTTTACAGAACCGCTATTCTCATACTTACAAGGTGTATAGTATTAAATTTTAGTCAAAATCTTACTCTTAAAAACGCTGTCTGGGCGCGGCCATCTTGGATGTGGGCATCTGAAGCCACAGTGTAATCTGCCGTGTCCTTCTTCCTGATTTCAAGGAGTGTTCTGGGAGTTCTTCCTGATTCCAGCCTCCTGGGAGTGATGACAAACAGCTCCCAGGATGCAATGTAAAGGCGGAAGTGATGTCGGTGGCCGCGGCCACAGAGGGGGGAGAAGGAGGAAGTACAATTAAAAATGCCCTGAAAATAAGGTAAGGGACCCCCGAAAAAAATTGAAAATGCCGAATTGTTGATCAGCATAGCGAGCACTCCATGAATCACTAAAGTTGTAAAAAAAAAACGGAACTCCACTTTGATGTAATTTTTTTTTTCTTTTTTTTTTCTAGGATGAGGATCCTCTTTAATGCAGAGAAGTAAAGAGTAACTCCACTTTTTTTGAGAAAGAAACATTCCCCTCTAAGTGATTTATGTATATTACAAGGATTTTTTACCAAACTTTGTTGCGGGTTCTTACCTTTGGTTATTCTGAAGAAATCCCTGTGTGTATGTCTGTGCTAAGTGAATCTAATGGGAGTGGTTTCAGAATTATCAACCAGCTGCTGCAGCGGTAGGGCTCTAATGAGGAAAATTGCAGGATCTTCATCCCTTTAGATGTGATTTCCTATTGGGATTATCTCACCAAAGATTACATTTTTGTTGCAGGGATGCTAAAAATCTGACTTGTATCTTAGGCTGGCCATACATCTTCAATTTGCTTGTACAATTTTCTGTTAGATTTACCAAAAATCATATACTATGAGGTCAAAACTAAACGACACTTTCAATTGTATCCAATTATGCAGGCATTTGTACAACATGGTTGAAGGTAAATTTGAAGAATATTGTACAGAAAATTGTATAATGTATGGCCAGCCTTAGTGCAGACTTCAGAAAATCAGTGAGCCAATCACAGAAGCAGGAAATTATGTTTCTGGGGAAGGGGGGGGGGGTTGTTCTGTATATATTCTGTGTACATAACGCGCCTCTGGGTTGCCATATTGCATTTTACAGAAAATGACAGCGCTGCAGATTGAAAAGGAAAGGTCATTTTTAATAAAATTCCATTACAATATGACTTTTATAAAAATGATATAATTCTTTTTTTATTTGCTATTTTTTTCCCATGAAAGTGAAGTTACTACCCCCCCCCCCCCCAAAAAAAAAAAAAAAAAAAAACACCCAATCTTTAGAACTACTTTAACATAAATATAAAACAAAGAAAATGTACTTAGTGTGATAAAAAAAATAAAATGTTTTGTTTATCCCCCTACTCTTAGATTCCTCTGCCATACTTATTCCACCATTCTGACACATAAGAGGCGTTGAGCATCATTAGTATACGCTTCCAATGGACTAATGAAAGAAAAATGGTTTCTCGCTCTGGAGACCTTAGCCTGGAGGGGCACAAGACAAGTGTCTGGATTTCGGAAGAAATGTCCGGTTCCCTCATCCTGGCCACAAGCAGACTAACACTTGGAGGTCATAAATCTGGATGTTCTGGTGACCATGACAAATGGTCCCTCACACTCCACCAGAACAATGGTCAGGAGATCAGGGCCAGCGCTTGCTTTCTTCCAAATAAAGGCCTGTAGGGCATAGCATGGCACGGCCTGATACACAAGTATGTTAGCCAGGAGCGGTGCTAGAATCAGGATAAATTGATGGTCAGGTCAAATGTTAAATAGTTTAAGTTCCACCTGGTTAGCACTTTTTATGAAGAATAAGATAGGACAAGTTAAAGAATAACTAAAAGACATTTTGGATAGAATAGAAAGGAATTAGAACCCCTGTCAAGTTTTGTTGGGCTGTTTGTGCCCCCGTTAGGAAGATTCACCCTCTCTTTTGCCCATTATTATCAATATTATTTGTATTCCTTACATTTAGAATATCCCTATTTCAGGACCAGATAATCCACTTTTTTCTGTGTTTTATTATCTGCTTATCATGCCCAAAAATAGCCTCGTACAAAAATACGAGGGCTTCATTCAATTAGAGAGATTCCTATGTTATCTTCTTAGTCCGTCCTTCCCATCCACTTCCCTTCTATTGATTGACATGTCCTTCAGCCAACCACTCCTGTTTCCTTGTATTTACTTCCCTTTAAAAGATTGGCAGGCTTGTCGACCAATCAGGTCTGAAGAAGAAGCTTTTCCTTCGAAACGCGTTACTGCCCACACTACGTCATTACGTCCATCACACCCTCCATGTGACATTGCGTCAGGTCCGGTGCCATTTGCAATCCCATGCTGGTTACGGCGGCATCTAGCCGCTTCCTGCTTCCAACCAGGAGGCACAGCTTGTGCTCACGGCTGTCATGGGATCAGGACACTCAGGAGAGACATTGAGTCGCTTTTGTGTACACTATGCCTGTATCATCCAGCTATTTGTCATTGCTTATTTTATTAAACCATGTAGTTTATTGCTGCACTTAGTCTGGCGCCCCTCTGTTCCTGCTATGGCCCATACCCACTCATGTGGGTCACAGGAGTGCACTTACTTGAGCTCTTTTGTGTTCCAGAATCAGTCACAGAGCTGGTCCAGACTCTGAAGGGACCCCGACAATAATGTCGGAATCCACCCAGATGCCTTATAGGCAGTGGGTTCAGCCTCTCAGCACACCACTGAGAGCTTGAGTCAGCCGCAACCCGCACCTCCCCCCCCCCTCCCTCGGAGCACCAGCCTCCTCCCTCTAGAAGCAGGAAGCAGGGCAGATCTTTCCCCACTGCGGACTCGGGTGACCCAGGCAAAGATGGCGGCGCTCAGCAAACATTATATAAAGTAAGATTTTATGATTGCCTAAATGTTATTTAACTGTATAAAACCGGATTAGCTGATATATAAAGGGCGGTGGGTCACTGTTTGGGAGCTATTTAAAAAAAAAAAAAACGATTCTGTGGCCGGAACTCTGCTTTCTCTGATTCTGACGATTCTCTGGCCTCTCAAAGGTAAAAGTGAACAAAGCATATCCTTCTATAGTGTTTTCTTGCCTCTAGCCAAAGCAACAAGTGTGATTTTTCTTCTCGGTCATTGCTCTGCTATCTGCAAGAGTCAAATCTCACAGTTTATGCCGTGCCGACACTAGAAAATCCCAAGAGACAGCCCCGACCCCCAACAGCACACAGCAGGTGACTGACAGCCTCAGCTGTGCATGGTTTCCCTGAGACTGTGTAGAGCAGGGGTGTCCTACCTCCTGCCCTTCCTGGGCCACACTGGAAGAAGAGGAATTGTCTTGGGTTGTACATAAAATACACGAACAAGAAGGATAGCTGATTAGCAGAAAAGGTCGGGCTGACCACAAGTTAACAATTAGAGATGCACCGAAATTTTAGCTGCCGAAAATTGTGTTATTGGCATTTTGCAGTGCCAATAACGCACAGTGATTTTGCTGCGATTTTACTGTGCTTATGGTGTGTTTTTCATAGGATATATGACTCAAAAACTGCTTTAAAAATGTCACACAAGTGCGTTATTGATGCATTCCTGCTTCGTTTTCAATGCATTATAATGGGAAGGTGCGTTTTTTTTTAACTGGCCAAAAATGCAGCAAGCAAGATTGTTAACACCACAATAAAAGCGCAAGGAACCAGTATGAAGACATACATAAAATTTTTTTTTTCAGCTTTTCTTGGGCTAAAGGTGCCGATAATGGCCGACAATAAATTCATATTCATTTAAATTCATGATATTACTTGGTGCATCCTCCATTTCCAGTTTCGGTACCAAAATTTCAATTCGGTGCACCTCTAATAACGATCACCGATATAATGTACCTATCTGAGTAATAAAACCTAATTTCTTTTGTAATATTTTTTTTATTATAAAATTAAAAGAGGGCAACATAAAACTAAAACGATATTTGACACAGTTTTTGATAAACTAAACGCATCAATATCCGGTTGGATGGATGGATTAGCATTCTCAATGAATTCTCAAGGTGCTTATCAGATATTTTGGTTCTAATTTTGCCCTTCGTGTGCTTCATTCTTTAAAATATTTGCTCAAAAATACAGGTGCTGCCGAAAACGAATGACATGAATAAGGCGTGATTGTGACGAGTGGGAGATTTTTCATTAGGAAAATAAAATTTCTAAAAGTCCAGTATAGAGACATTGTCAAATTTTCTTTGGTTGCATGTGATCACCAAAAAATAATTACATTTATAAGTAAGTTTACGATTTTGTGTTGGGCCACATTCATAGCCATCTTGGGCCGTATGTGGCCCATGGCCCACAGGTTGGACACCTTTGGTGTAGAGGGAGGTACGTCCATTTCCTCCACTCAGGTCTCAGATTACACTCACTCTCTGCTCTGTGCTGTGAAGTGTGTTACATCAGATCTCCACCCCGTGCTGTGTAAATTTTGGACTCTGACTGGATGTAGAGGAGGGATGGCTGCATATAAACAAGTAAAACTTATGTAGGAGGATCCGTTTCATCTCTGGGTATCACCTGAGGCCAGTCACTTCACTGGGCATATCTAAGGGTTTACAAACCCTTTAATCTTCTCATTAGCAAATGCTTACCTTTTTTTGTTTCTTGCTCCCAAAAAAAGAAAAAGGATAAAAATAATAATAGTGTGAGTGTATATACAGTATACTTCTTCGGAGGATAATTTTCCGATTTCCACTATGACCATCATCTCTTTTACTTTCCCGTCTTAGATGTTGAACCTTGGTGACTTTTATCTAGGACCAAGTTACTCTATATTTCATAATGGCTTTGTACAAAACACCACCCCATACTGTTAATGTTCCCCCAACAACTTTGGTGTAGAGGGAGGCATGTCCATTTCCTCCACTCAGGTCTCAGATTACACTCACTCTCTGCTCTGTGCTGTGAAGTGTGTTACATCAGATCTCCACACCGTGCTGTGTAAATTCTGGACTCTGACTGGATGTAGAGGAGAGATGGCTGCAGATAAACAAGTAAAACGTATGTAGGAGGATTGGTTTCATCTCTGTGTATCACCTGAGGCCAGTCACTTCACTGGGCATATCTAAGGGTCATTTTTCGATTTCCACTATGACCATCATCTCTTTTACTTTCCAGTCTGACATGTTGAATCTTGGTGACTCTATCTAGGACCACGTTACTCTATATTACATAATGACTTTGTACAAAACACCACCCCATACTGTTGATGTTCCCCAACAAGTCTTCTGAGTACACCAGAGTCCTGTGAGAAAAGCGTCCCCACTTAACCCTCGGCCTCCTCCGATAGAGGCCGAACATCTCTCAGGGGCTCCTATAACATCATTACAAGAGGGAACAGAAGCGGGGTCACCTTAATGAGAAGGCTGATTACATCTCCCGCCCTCTGCTGCAAAATTAGTTAAGCCACCAACCATAAAGTGACCATTTCCTTGTCCCCTTCCAACAGAGCCATCATTGTGTGCACCTGACAGTAAGTGAGACGCTTTCAGCCTCTTGCTAATATGGCTGGGAGAAGACTTCTCGAATTCCGGGCCCTGCAGCATTCCTGGACGAGAGAGGGGTTAGCTGACAGCGGTGGCACCCATCCAACGCACCGGAGCTTGTCTCTATTGACATCTATGCTAACTAAGCACAATCAACAGCTTGTGAGTGTGACTTTTATTCCTGTCATGCTGCATCTGTCGTCTCAGAATGTCATAAAAACGCATACTCATCGATAGAATAAAATGCAAAATAGAAAAACATTGATCGTCCAACCCCCTTGTCAGTAACCTTCAGGATGTCCTTTGACAAAATGCATGATTTACAAAGCCAGCACCCTATAATAAGGATTCTTATTTTTAGTGACAGTTATTTTCAGTTGACGCCAATGAGATTTGAGAATTACAAAATAAAGATATAATCCAGATAAAAATAAAAAATGTCCCATGTAAGCTAACAGAATGGACACAGCCTATCTGCAAAATGGCTAAATTTGTTTATTTGGGTATCTGCTGTACACCTGCTAAATCACTGCAGTTAAAGCAGAATTTTACCCATAAGAACTTGATGAAAAAAGTAATGTTCTTTAGCAAAGAACATACATTCCACATTAATTATGCTACCAAAATTAGTGTGTGCTGTAATGTGCCCCCGGCATTGCTCCAGTTTCTTTTTGGAGGCTGCCATTTTGCTGAAGCCCAGAGCCCCTGAGCAGCAGTAAATCATAAAGCAGAACTAAACCCATCAATTTAACAGTTTTAAAAGAGTTACATTCCTGTAATGTGGGGATTGCTAACTGTCACATTTGCTTGTTTCCTCAACCAAACTGTCAAACCATCAAAAGGCTGGTGCCAGAAACAGCTTCCTTGGCTGTAAAGGATAGGAGGGTTGAATTCTGCTTTAAAGCATAACTCCACTTTTGTTGAGAAAAAAACTTTCCCCTCTGGGTGATCTCTGTACACTGCAGGGATTTTAAAAAACGTTGTTGCAGATTCCTACCTTTTGTTATTCTGAAGAAATCATTGTTTGTTCCTCTGTGCTGAGTGGGTCTAATGGGAGTGGTTTCATAATTATCTATCAGCTGTGGCAGCTGCAGGGCTCTAATAAGGAAAGCTGCTGGACCTGCATCCCTTTAGACGTGTTCCTATTGGCAGTATCTCACCAAAAATTACATTTGTGTTGCAGGGGATTCCAGAAATCTGACTTGTATCTTAAGCAGACTTCTGGGAAAATCAGTGAGCCAATCACACAAGCAAGAAATGATGTTTCTGGGGTGTGGTCAGTATACATTCTGTGTACAGAACACCTCCAGGTAGCCATATTGCATTGCATTTTCAGAAAATTACAACAGCTGCAGATTAAAATAGACAGGTAATTTTTAATTACATTCAATTACAATATGATTTGTGTCTCAATTCTATACACTATATTGCTTTTCTTTATTTGCTGATTTTTTTCCCCCCACGAAAGTGGAGTTACCCTTTAAGGCTGTCGGCAGATCGGCCTCTACAAACTTGGCAGTGCCTAACAATAGAGAGCAACCGAGCATGTGCAGAGCAGGGTGAGACAGTGTATTACAGCATTTTAAACAGTATAGGCACTTATTTGTAAAGCTTTGCATTGCTATACCTGCAAAAGGGGCCAGCCTGAAGTCATCCAGCAGGACTTCATTTTTCAACTCAAGTTCCACTTTAACAGCATTCTCATCTCCTCAATGGGCTGATTCTAAGATAGCCAAAATGCAGACCTTTGGGTTCCCCAATTCTAAGCATCCACCCCACTCTCTGAATTCACTGCAAATTTAAATATACAAATTACAATTTGAGAGGGACGTTGCATAGAACAAGATCATGTGACAAGAGGCTGTAGAGTCACCCTGAAACACTGTGAAAAGCTTGCTGGCTCTGTCTGAGAATTGATATGGGAAAACCAAATGGATATCAGCAAAGTAACATTATTTCTTTTACAAAACTTTAAGTTGACAGTTTTTGAGTGGAGCAGTTTTTTATATGTTAGCTGTGTTCTTCTGGATTAAAGATCACCCAAAAGAGGAAGTTTTGCTTGTTTGCATCCTCCCCCTCTTTAAATATTGGCACCTTTTGGGGGCACAGGGGGAAGGTGCGAATACCTGGTTTTGACAGGTATCTGATCCCACTTTCGGTCAAATCGCCGCAAAGAGTCGGTGGACGTTTAGCCCCTCCTCCTTCCCAGGCAGTCTTCTGGAAAACATCACAGGTCCTAGAAGACTGCGGGACCATTCACAAACTGCAGCACGAATCACTGGGACACTGGCTATGAAGCCACAAGGCTTCTCTGCCAGTTTTTCTTAACCTTTTCACAACCTGTCGTAGATCTTTCTCAGTAGAGAAAGTGACTGGAAAGGTTAGAATACAATGTCTGGTTGCCATTATTTTTAATGCCAGATAAAATGGAAGTATCTGCGCTCTTCTCCTCCTTCATTCACTAAACAGCAACGTTCCTGTCTAGAGCTCAAGACATGCTGATTCCAATATGGAGTCAACCTCAGCAGCTTGACCTACCTATCTTTACTCAAAGCCCTTTGCCTGAGACACAGCTCTAGCCAGGTATCTTTCTAATGCTTTACTTTTAAATGCCCTCAGCACCATCCACAGGTTTTGCCCACAATATGCTGCACCGCATTGATGTGCCTAAGCGTAGGACTACGTTAAAGTGCAGTGAGATAGCAGCACCAAATTTGTCATCCACTTCTAAGTGGACATGCAAAGGATCTTTTGGAAACTAACTGGGGAGCAGGAGCAAATTTAAATGCTTGACCTTTGGAAGATTTACCCCCCTTCATGACCAGGCCATTTTTTATGGCACTGCGCTACTTTACCTGACTATTGCGCAGTCATGCAATGCTGTAAATAAATGAAATAGAAAAATAAAATATAGGTCATTTTTTTCCCCCACAAATAGAGCTCTATTTTGATGGTATTTGCATACCACTACATTTTTTATTTTTTTGCGCTATAAACAAAAAAATAAGACTGACAATGTTGAAAAAAAAAATTGCATTTTTTTCTGCTATAACCCAATAAAAATGTAAAAAAAATCTAATTTCTTCATTAATTTAGGCCAACTATTTATTCTGCTACATGTTTTTAGTAAAAAAAAAAATCTCAATAAGCGATTTTGATTGGTTTACGTCAGGGGTCTTCAAACTATGGCCCTCCAGTTGTTCAGGAACTACATTTCCCATCATGCCTAGTCATGTGTGTGAATGTCGGAGTTTTGCAATGCCTCATGGGATGTGTAGTTCTGCAACAGCTGGAGGTCCGTAGTTTGAGGATCCCTGGTTTACGTGAACATTATAGCAACTACAAACTATGGTATATATTTTTTTAAAGTTTTATTTATTTTTATACTAGTAATGGCGGCGATCAGCAACTTATAGCGGGACTGCGATATTGCAGTGGACAATTGGACAGTGACTGACACTTTGCGGGAACCAGTGACACTAATACAATGATCAGAGCTAAAAATATGCACTGTCACTATACTAATGACACTGGCTGGGTAGGGGTGTAATATCTAGAGTGATTAAAGGGTGAACTGTGTGCCTAGCCAGTGTTTTTGTGTACTCTGTGTGCTGCTTTTATTAGGGAAAGAGATAGAATTTATTCCCTGCTTTGCAGTGACACAAAATCCATCCCTTCCCTCCTGTCAAAACGGAGATCTGCCTTGTTTACATAGGCAGATCTCCGTTGTGTGTTTTACCAACGATCAGCGAGTGCTGGAGGATATCCAGTGCCCAGCACCCGCAGATCGGCTTCTGCTGTGAGTAGTCACAGCAGAACCGGCCTGCCGGCGGCGTTCGCCCCCCTGTAGGCAGTAGTGCAGAATCATATATATATATATATATATATATATATATATATATATATATATACGTGATCCTGCACAGGAGGGCCACCTTATGGCAGAATATCTGCTATAGGGTGGTCCAGAAGTGGTTCAACAAACACTGTATTTAAGAAAATCAGTGGCGGCTTGTGCTCAAAATTTTTTGGGGGGCGCAAACAGAAAAATGTAATAGGCATTGCTTTGCGGCAAAAAACGCTGTAAAAAATTGCGTGACTTTGAGGTCACAAAAGTGTGAAAGGGGCTTTCAGTAATTAAGGTATAGCGTGCCCCCTTTCAATGCAGAGAGACCAGCATGCCCCCTTTCAATGCAGAGATGCCATTGTGCCCCCTTTCAATGCAGAGATGCCAGCGTGCCCCCTTTCAATGCAGAGATGCCAGCGTGCCCCCTTTCAATGCAGAGATGCCAGCGTAAGCGTGTCCCCTGAGCGAGACCAGTGCACTTACATCTCAGCCTTGCTCAATATAAAATAAGTTGCGCTGTGGATGATGTATACAGGTTGACTGTATGGTGAAATAGTGAAGAATCCGAATAATGTCCAGAATATGGAAACAAAAACGGGTAACTTGTGCAGGTACCGCTTACCGGAAATAAAATAAACAAAGGCCCATCAACATGTTCAAAATACGTCCTAGGGATGAGGTCCAGGTGGACTACCAGGTTCCGACGCGGATCCCTCAATGGAGTGGTAACATGTGTGATACAAAAAAATACACCGCCATAGCGTAAAACCAAAAAAAATTTATATATGTAAAGAAAGGACACCCAAAGTGCATTGAGAACACCACTGCTCCCGTAGTGAAAAATGTGATAAAGGATGCCACAGAACCCCAATAGGTACTCCTTACCAAAATATAGATGAAAATTAGCAGATACACCAAAAAGGGGGGAGAAGGGGGATCACCCCAATAGGACAGCAGCTTACCACAAGGATGAATATGGAGAGCTTATATAAGACTGGATAGGTGTGGTCTGAACAAGCAAGCAAGTGGGGGAAACACCTCTGATGGATAAAACACCCTTACCGACTCCCGATGATAAGGAGGCAGGAGGGATGTGTATGGAACCGATCCGTTGTGTCTCCTCACTCAGATAGGGAACTCAGATGGACGGTATTGGATCAACCATAGATGATACAAAATATGGAAAACGCCATAGTGTAAAACCCACGGATGTATTTATTAATAAAATAGTAATGCACTTACAGACAAACAGAAGATCTAATGCGAAGAGGAAAGGAAGCCGCCGGCCGGACGGCTCCGCTCGCCCGTCCCTCGTGGACAGCAACGTGTAGGTGACGTCAGCACGCCGTGACCTGACGCGTTTCATCAAAGATGATATTCTCAAAGGTACGGGCGGCGTGCTGACGCCACCTATTAATAGCCATAATGGTGATTAAATCGATGACCGGAAGTTCCCTAACCGCCATCTTGGTTGAGGTAACCCGGAACCGGAAGTTGCCTCCACGGTCCGGTAACCATCAATAAAAATAAAACAAAACAAGGTGATCCTGCATAACCCAGAACCGGAAATCATGGCGAACCCGGCACTGAAAGGGGTCAGGACCATCAGGATGTAAACAACATAAGGAGTAACTGAATAGTGAGACCCGCGCCCGTAGGGGTTAGGCCAACTGTTGTATGATGTGAAGAAATTAATCAAAAATGATTAAATATTAGATATTGGATATTGAATAGATCCAACATAGTCGTTGCACTTGTTGAATAGTAAAACAAACTATGAATCCAATTTGTGCATAAATTAAATAAATCAAATATGACAACAAGAATAATAAAAATATATAAAAAAATTTTAATTATATATGTATTAAAATAAGTGGGAAATTCCGGTGATGGATTCTGACCCCAAAAAAAGATTGTGCAGTGTTTATAAACCCTGTTATAAATTGAAAAAATTATAATAAAATAACCGTAACAGGCATCCAAAAATAAATTGGAAAATTAAAATAGTAACATAAACCAAAAAAAAAAGGATTACAGTAACATTCTATAAATTTATAAAAAGCATAAAAGGATAACAATACGATAATCTCTGGACATAGTAATAAATTGTAAATTGGACAAAATACAATCTACCACCTTGTGTGGACTATGAATTATCAATAAATGCATTGATCTCAGTATCTACATTTAAACCAAACGGCGTATAGGTCTTGGCCCTATAGATCCAAGCCATTTCAAGACGGGAGATACCTCTAGTTTGGGGCTCCCCCCTCCAGTGGGGAGTGAACCTATCTATTCCCAGAAACAACGTATTCCTAGGGTCACTGTTGTGGGCCTGTGCATAATGCTTGGAAACAGAGTGCTTCGGGAACGCTTTCCTAATGTTAGTTACATGTTCATTAAGTCTAACATTAAGGGGGCGTTTAGTCCTACCAATGTATTGGTAACCACATGGACATTGAAGCAAGTATACCACTCCTTTGGTGGTACAGGAGATGAAGGGGTCAATGTCAAATGTTTTCCCCGTACTTTGGGAAGTGAACGATTTGGTGTTACGCTTCCTCACAGAGTTAAGTGAACAGATTTGACACCTATTGCATCTATAATACCCTGTAAGTTGATCTAGGAAAGTGGCCCTAGGTTTAGGGGGCTCCAATACATTGGGGGCTAGATGATGCCTCAAAGAGGATGCACCCTTAAATATAACTTTAGGCCTATCAGGTAAGATGGTTCCCAAAACTGGGTCATTGTTTAGGATATGCCAATGACGACGAATAAGATTTTTTATAGTCATATGTTGGCTAGAGAAAGAGGTAATGAAGGGTGCCATAGTCGAATTAGATGCACTAACGATATTTTCTACCTTCTTGGGTTTCAGCAATTGTGCCCTGTCTAGTTGTTGAACTTCTGTGAGTGTCTCTTGAAGAAACTCACAATTATACCCCTTCTCCTGAAATCTTTTGGTCAAAATACCTGCTTGGGACAGAAACTCCTGGTGGTTAGAGCAATTTCTCCTAATGCGGAGGTATTGCCCCTTCGGTACTGCCTTTAGCCATGGGTCATAATGGCAACTATCCACAGAAATATAGGAGTTTCTGTCTGTTGGTTTAAAATATGTGGATGTTGTAAAAACATCATCCTTGATCGATATTGTTATATCAAGGAAGTTGATGTTGGATTGGCTGCACTCATAATTAAAATGTATACCCCTTGAGTTAGTATTGAGCTCTTCCATAAATGAAATTAAATCATGGTGATGGCCATCCCAGAGGAGGAGGACATCGTCAATATACCTCGCCCACAGCATCAGCTGAGGCCTATGATGGGCATAGACGACGTCCTCCTCCCACTGGGCCATGAACAAGTTTGCAAGGGAGGGCGCATATTTAGCCCCCATTGCCACCCCTGTTACTTGGCGATAAAACCTCCCATCAAACCAAAAATAGTTGTGATGGGTGGCATACTCCAAGAGTCTCATAATGAAAGAGATTTGTAGGGGGGGTATTTGTGAGTCTCTATTCAAAAACATTCTCACTGCATCTAGACCAAGATGGTGCGGTATGACAGTATAGAGAGAAGATACATCTGCCGTTACCATCCATAAGTTGGCAGTAGGAGTCAGTCCAGATAACAAATTAAGGATCTGAGTCGTATCCTTGACATACGATGGAGTCTTCTGGACTAAAGGCTGCAAATAAGAGTCAATGTACTTCCCCACCCGGGACGTCACAGAGTCTATGCCACTGACAATGGGGCGACCCGGGGGGGAAGTCAGACTCTTATGCAGTTTAGGGAGGCAGTATATGACAGGCGTACGGGGGCATTTCGGAACAAGATAGGATTTCTCCTTCTTATCCAGTATGCCCAATTCATGGCCTTCTTCTATGATATTAACCAGCACCTTTTTATATTTAATCTTAGGGTCGGAAGGGAGTAAGGTGTAAGTTTGACCATCACTTAGTAACCTGTTCATTTCCGCCATATAATCCTCCCTATCAAGGACGACTATTCCTCCACCCTTATCTGCCGGCCTAATTGCTTTGCGGCAAAAAACGCTGTAAAAAATTGCGTGACTTTGAGGTCACAAAAGTGTGAAAGGGGCTTTCAGTAATTAAGGTATAGCGTGCCCCCTTTCAATGCAGAGAGACCAGCATGCCCCCTTTCAATGCAGAGATGCCATTGTGCCCCCTTTCAATGCAGAGATGCCAGCGTGCCCCCTTTCAATGCAGAGATGCCAGCGTGCCCCCTTTCAATGCAGAGATGCCAGCGTAAGCGTGTCCCCTGAGCGAGACCAGTGCACTTACATCTCAGCCTTGCTGACAGTGTTCGGTCTCTTCTAGAACGTCCTCTGCTCTGGTGACTCTGGGCAGCCTCAGTGGTCAGCGCTCCTCCATGTACTCGGTGCGGGAGGTGTTGGGCTCCTGGGGCCCCCCGGTGGGGTGAAGTCCGGCATGGAGAGGGAGGTGAACCGGCTGCAGACATTCCAGGACTGGTCGGGCTTGGTGTCCAGCGGCGGCTCGTGGCTTCTCCTCGAGTCCTCAGTCCTCCCACCTCCTCCCCAGCCAATGGCATGGGGTTTGCCTTTTGGGCCAATCAGGAAGCGCGTATCGGACCCGCTTCTTGATTGGCCAGGAGGAGCATCCGAGTGACAATAGCGAATTTTCCTTCGCTATTATCACACAATGGTTGGGCTTGGGGCGCACTGCTCTGCGCCCCGGGTCCACCCTTTCCTGAAGCCTATTAAAACCTCTGGCTCTAATCAGGTGATTAAAAAAAAATTAGGGGGCCGGACGCATGGATAGGGGGGGCGGTGCCCCTGCACCCCAACACACCAGCCGCCACTGAAGAAAATAGTTATGTTCTAGGTGGAGGGAGAGAGGAGGCTCTGGGGCATGTTTATTAGACAAAAGAAAGTCTTTAGTGGAAGGAATGAGCTGAATGGACCTGGGTCTGAAGAACATCACAAAAGTGTGGGTGTTAAATTCAAACCCTATTAAAGTCAATGGGAGCTAACTTCTAAAAAAAATGTATGGGCATTTTCTAAGCTAACAGGCAGGGTATTGTCAGACATAAGCGGTTTATACTGCCAGCAAATGACATCTCAAGGCCACTTTATTTCTGATTATAAACAAAAACCCATATAAGCACATATCAGGTGCTTATCCAAGATGAGGATTGGTAAAGATGTTAATGGGAGACCCCAGCACAAAAAAGGTAGGGTTTTCTTTAATAATACATACCAGACCTTTATCCTTGATAAGGGTCAGATCTGGCATGGAGTCAAGGGAGACCCCACACAAAAAAAAAAAAAAAAAAAAACAAGTTCCACAATGTTTATCCATCTTCAATCACCAGACCCACCACCCAATGGACATGTCAGATCCTGTCACCATATGGTCATGTGGCCATGTTTGATAAACAATGTCAGGTGAGGCAAGCCCAACCATCCATGCCATAAGTGCAGAAATCCATTGGGGTAAGCACTACCTTGTGATATCAAAAGCTGCTTGAAACGACTGTCATGGACTTGGTTTTCTCAAAGGAAGGAATGTGGGTGGTTGAGGCAGGGGCGTAACTACAGGGGTTGCAGGGGTTGCAATCGCTACCGGGCCCCATGCTCCAGGGGGCCCGGTAGCAAACCAGTGGGTGAACTTCTAGGATCTCAAAGGTCACACTTGCGACCAGGCCCTGGCATTTCACCACTGTGGGGAGGCCCCAAGATTGCAGGAAGGGGGCCCACTGCAGAACTTGTGAAAGGATCCTGATGCGGGACCGTAATAAAAGGCCATGCAATGAGATTAAAGAGCCCCAGGATTAGTGGGAAGAGCCCCGGGCTTGAAGGGAAGGGCCCCGGCCAGGGGTCTGGAGGGCCCTTCATGGTTTCTTGCATTGGGGCCCTGAAGGTTCTAGTTACGCCTCTGGGTTGAGGTAAAAATAATTTCCATGCAATCAACTTATGGTCAATAAAGATGCCTGATTGCAGGTATTAGCACAGCTGATTTGTATTGTCCATCATCTAACATTCTTAAAATGTATTAAAAAAAAAACATTTTCAACATTGTAGCTAGTTGTAGAATGGAACTGGCTAATGTAAAAAAAAAAAAACAAAAAAAAACCTATTTATTCCGGGAGAAAATATCGGCATCACACCAAGATAAAGCTCTGCTAGTATGAAGAGAATTAGACCCAAACGTTCGGCCTAGCGAACAGTATGAGGCCTCAGTGCAGGAACAGGCAGCCCATTCACTGCACACACCTGAGGGAGATTAAATGCTGCATTTAAATACATGTTGAATTATTCATTATGTGAGGAATGTTCCCTGTGAGGTGACGGATCTTTCTCACAACAAGAGGCGGATTACGGTTTAGAAAACACACTTGCCACTCGGCGCAAATCACCTATATTTACAGATACAACCCGAGTGAATTTTTGACCCTTGTCTCGTTTGTGGTAAAGGGATCCGTGCCAGAACTTCGAGCTGAATGAAGCAGTCACACTTAGCCAAGCCCTTGTGTATTATGTTTCCAGCTGATTAATACCTGTGTAGAAAATCCAGCTTTTGTGAGAAAACTAATCCAGAAAGAGAGCGTTCTGAGCGAGAACACGTAACACTTTACTAGAGGCCAAACATGAGCATCGTAACGGGTCCTGCTGAAGAGAGATGATGCTTTAGTCTTCGAACGTCCATGGTACCACTGCTTATTTACAGCTCCCGCGGGCACTATACTTCATTCTCTTTGTTGCATACCTTCCTCAAAAATAAAGTGAACTTGTCATCTGGCATAGACGAGAATCCCACCCAGTGCTGGGAGGCGCCAATGTTCAGCTCCCAAAGGTTACTGAAGTTTTAGAACTGAGCAGATCTCCACAGCTTCAGGCACAGCAACTTGCATGCCCCTAACCTACTACAGCTAACAGGAGGCAAGGAAGTGGTGGCCTCCAACACCTAAAGTGTATTTAAATTTAATTTTTTATTTAAGATAGGAGGAGGAAGATTTAGACCCCCTGTCAATTTTTTATTGCAGTCAGCGTTTCATGCAAATTCATCCTTCTATTTCTGCTGATAACCATTGTCATGAATACAGAAAGAGAATCCCCTCACCAGAGCAAGAGTTGAGGATAAATGATCCAACAGAGGCAGATCATTTAAGTCACTCAGGATTTTTACACTTCTACTTTATATTAGAATTTAAAATAACAATGAAATAATCCAAATTATACGTTTTATTCAACGTTGTCAGTTAAATTTATTAATCTAGTTTTCCACACCAGAGCAAAAAGGACATCTCAGGGGGAATGAAGGACTGTGGGGTTTGGTTGCAAAAGATAACAATTGATTACAGTTCCATAAAAGGAATAGCAAGAAGATATGGTGATTAGGGTTTCACTTAAGGGAGTGACCCTTAGGTTTTGACTATGGGATGCCTCTGATGTTACCCCATTACAGGTGCCCAATTGTTCCTGGATTTCAGAAACTGCCAATGGTTCCAAAGGCCAATCCTTGGCTATGAAATGTCATTAGGCTGTGTGATAGACTTATATCATTAGGACACCACAGTCTGTATACCTACCTCTACAGTTGGTCCTGTGTTGGCTCTGGACTTGTGGTTGGAGGCCTGTGTTGTGGAAAGAGCCAATTCACCCCCCAACTATTTTTTGTTCCATCCAAAGAATAGTGCGTGGGCTTGGTTGAGATTTTGAGGGATTAATACCATCCTGGTGGGTTTGACTGCCTTCAGAAACATACTGTATGTGTATAATTTACCACCGGAGGATTTTGCTGTCTTACGTCTGGGCCACTTTTTGCGATTCGGCACTGTGCGATTTTAACTGACAATTGCGCGGTCATGCAACACCGTACCCAAACGAAATTTATGTCCTTTTTTTCCCACAAACAGAGCTTTCTTTTGGTGGTATTTGATCACCTGTGCGATTTTTACTTTTTGCGCTATAAACAAAAAAAGAGCGTCAATTTTAAAAAAATAACAATATTTTTCACATTTTTGTATATGAAATTCCCCCCCAAAAAATGTAAAAATCTAATTTTTTTATCATTTTAGGCCAATTTGTTTTATGCTACATATGTTTGGTTAAAAAAAAAAAAAAAAAAAAAAAAAAAAAATCGCAAAAAGCGTATTTTGATTGGTTTGCGCAAAAGTTGTTGCGTTTACTAACGAAGGGATAGATTTTTGTCATTTTTATTGTTTTTTTTTTAATGAGTAACGGCGGCGATCTGCGATTTTTTTTTTTTTTTTTTTGCGGGACTGCGACATTGCGGCGGACAGATCGGACCCTTGACTGACATTTTTGACACTTTTGGGGGTACCAGTGACATTACTACAGTAATCAGTGCTATACATATGCACTGTTACTGTAAAAATGACAGGGAAGGGGTTAACTTTATTGGAGAAGGAGGGGTTAAGTGTGTCCCTAGGGGCGTGATTCTAACTGTGATTGGATGTGGCTTGTGATGAAACAGCAGAGATCAACGATCCTAGATAGCAGGACCGTATGATCTGTGCTGTTACACAGGGGAGAATGACAGACGACTTTGTTTACGTTAGCCGTCTGCCTTTCTCCCTCTGTACCGGACGATCGCGAGTGACCGGCAGACATCGGGTACAATACAAGTTGCAGCGTACAACTAAAGGCAACGTTTTTTTTGTTG
The DNA here is from genome assembly GCF_965119305.1 of Pelophylax lessonae. Taxonomy (NCBI): domain Eukaryota; kingdom Metazoa; phylum Chordata; class Amphibia; order Anura; family Ranidae; genus Pelophylax; species Pelophylax lessonae. The sequence goes on from NC_138773.1 coordinate 281,637,320, forward strand.
TTAGTTTTTATTGCGGTCTGTGCCCCTATTAACGAGATTCACCTTCTCTATTTATCCTGTTTACTATTATCAAGTGATAGTAAAGGACAATGCCAAATTTTAGGTTGTCCTCAGCAAAGTAATAGGGTGGATATCTTCTGGTGAACACTAGTTCTGGTGAACCGGGGGTCCCCTAGGGATTCCCTTAATTTGCAAGGATTTCCTCTCACTTCCTGTTTTGGCTATGGGACAGGAAGTGAAGGTAATTCTCCCCAATGGGACACAGATGTCAAAAAAGAAACTGATGGGGGTTATGACCCTCCTTTACTCTATCCAAAATTAATCAAAAATGTTTGCCTGTAATTCTACTTTAAATGTGGCTGAATTAGTCCTAATTTTTCAGGCTCCATTTCTTTATTCTCGCCTGGTGGTCCATCCAGTAACAAACTTAGACTGGCTCTATGTGATTTATTTTCTTTCGTTCAACCACCAGGTTAAACAAAAGAAAATTAGTTGATTCTCCCATCCATACATTCAAGGTGGATGGGGGAATTCCACCCTATAGTATTCTCACAGTGGGGAGACTTCCCACTATCAGCATAAACGCATCAGTACCGCTGCCTATAGTCAACGGCACTGATCAAACAAAAATCTTCCAACAGGCTGCTTTTACAGAAGTTGATTTAGAGATCGACAACTGTACAACCAGCCTGCCCATAGATGGATCAAAATTTGGCCAATCCCTGTTGAACCAGCCAAATATTTATCCATCTATGGCCAGCTTTACTGTCTTGGGGTGTCTCCACTCTGGATGAAAGAACAATGGAGACACTCTTAAACAGCAGTATTGTTAGTCTAGGGCAGGGGTCTTCAAACTATGGCCCTCCAGTTGTTCAGGAACTACAATTCCCAATGTGCCTAGTCATGTCTGTGAATGTCAGGGTTTTACAATGCCTCATGGGATGTGTAGTTCTGCAACAGCTGGAAGGCCGTAGTTTGAGGATCCCTGGTCTAGGGAGAAGGTAGTGTTAGATGCACTAGAAGATTTAGATGGACTTAAAAAGGAAGTGGTCAGTGTAAAATGGCTTGTCTCAACCTTTTAACTACCATTTTTGATGGACAGCTTGGTCTATTAAAGGAAACTGAAAAAACTACAGACTTACTGGCTGGATCACCAGTTGAGCCTGTAGTATACATTTTTAGTTTTTGGTTTTAATACTGCTTTAAGAAGCCAGTGTTTCTCAAACTTTTTTCAGTCAAGGCACCTTTCAAAATGATACACAATCTTGAAGCATCCCATTCTAAAATGTAAAAGAAATGAATAGTTTCACGTAAATATAGCGGCATCAATACATGTAGGACACCCAACATTAAGAGGTTGTAAACCCATTCAACATTTTTTCTTTTTTTTTTTGCAACCTGTAAGAGAAACACATAATGAGCTAGTATGCATCGCATACTAGCTCATTATGAAATACTTACCTTAGAACGAGCCCCCGCCGTCCCGCCCGCTTACCTGTATGACGGGCGACATGTCCAGTCGCCCGTCTTCCGGGATCGCGGCATCCGGCCATCTGATTGGCCGGAGCCGCGGTGACGTCAATCCCGCGCACGTGCGCAGGAGCCGACAGTCACGGCACGGGGCTCTGAAGAAACGGCACCAGCAGCCGCTCCTTCAGAGCGCATGCGCCAGTGACGTCACTGGCTGCATGTAAGGTAAATATCTCCTAAACGGTGTATGTTTAGGAGATATTTACAGTACCTATAGGTAAGCCTTATCATAGGCTTACCTATAGGTAAAAGTGTCAGAGGAGGGTTTACTTCCTCTTTAGAGAGGATTTTTTACACCTTTACACACTAGTACTGACTAGTATTCCAGAGTTTCTCCTCTCTCAGTTTCCCTCCCCCATTCAGCTAATGTGACCCCCAGTGCAGATGGAGAAGGGCAAAAAAGGACATCCTTAGGTGCTCAATGTCTTCCTTATCAATTTATGACATCATCCTTCAATTTATGACATCATCCTTCATTGGAATCCCAACAGCTGGCTCACATGGTGCCCAAGGTTGTAATGCTGCACAAATTAAAAACCTGTGGCTTTGTGTGACAAAAAAAAAAATGCAAGCGAGATCCACCTGCCAGCATGCTGACAAATGTGGGTAAATTGAGGGAAATGTATTGCATTTTGCCAAAGCACCCCTAAAGAGCCTAGGAGGGTGCCATGGCACCCTGGTTGAAAAAGTCTGTTTTAAGGTATACTTGCAGTTTGCTGGGCCAATTCTTCTGCTGGCTTTTTTTTTTTTAATGCAAAACAGTGGAAGTACCTGTGTTTGCCTTTGTATAAGCCTCTTTTAGTGTACTATAGAGCAGATCTCAATTAGCAGGAGGGGAGAAGCCGCATAAAGAGCCAATCAGGTGCTCTTAAGTGAAAGGAACATTCTTATAGAAATGAGAAAGCAGATTGCCAGAGAGTTGATCTCATCAGTGTGCTGCTCTTCATTTCACTGTCTAGTCACAGGGTTGAATGGAGACTGCAAACAAGTGAAAGTGAAACTGCAGCGGAGAAAGATCAGGTCCTGCAAAAACAGAACTGTGCTGCATAGCAGAGCTATGTATTCTCCAGATTGGATGGACAAAATACAAATTCTTTGTCAGGAAAAACAGCTCCTATATAGGTATTTCATCTAGCTTTTTAGCAGTTTGCTTGGAGTTCAGCGTTAAAGAGGTTGTAAACCCGTACAACTTTTTTTTTTTTTTTGGCAACCTGTAAGAGAAACACATAATGAGCTAGTATGCATCGCATACTAGCTCGTTATGCAATACTTACCTTAGAACGAGACCCCGCCATGCCGCCCGCTTACCTGTATGACGGGCGACATATCCAGTTGCCCGTCTTCCGGGATCGCGGCATCCGGCCATCTGATTGGCCGGAGCCGCGGTGACGTCACGCACGCGCGCGGGAGCAGACAGTCACGGCACGGGCCTCTGAAGGAACGGCACCAGCGGCCGTTCTTTCAGAGCGCATGCGCCAGTGATGTCACTGGCTGCATGTAAGGTAAATATCTCCTATACGGTACATGTTTAGGAGATATTTACAGTACCTATAGGTAAGCCTTAATATAGGCCTACCTATAGGTAAAAGTGTCAGAGGAGGGTTTACTTCCTCTTTAAACAGAATGAACACATATTAAACAGAAATAATATGAAAATTAGTAATTTTTTTTCTCCTAAATTAAATCAAATCTGGAAAGAGCACTATTATTATTATTATTATTATTATAATACAGGATTTATATAGTGCCAACAGTTTGCGCAGCGCTTTCACTATTTTTGATAAGCCTCTCCCAACACTGCATAGAATTAGAACATAATTACTGCAGGCAGGTTTTGTTCTAGTGGCTGCTGTTGACAGAGAATAGATTGTATTCTATCTGTGTTTTATCCCCCTTCATTAAATAGACAACAAAGCACCTAATAATACCTATTTTTTTCCACTGATATCTTATACCTTAATAACATGTTGCGGTTATGGGAATAAAAATCGCCTATTATTCTATACTTTTATATACTGCATTGTGGCTCAAGGTGGGCTTGACTGCATGAAGTCCCAAGGGGTTATTCACCAAGCGGCTGATCTGAGGCTCAATTAGGGTCAGGTTCTCAAAGGATGGTGACCAGGTGACCTCCAGGAGCTGTGCAAACCTCCAGCCAATTATGCTGGAAACTGGGTAATGACGCCAATACTTCATCAGCCTCAGGCAATTGTATGTGATGGCTGTGAGGGTTATTTCCGGGCCGCAAAATGGTTCAACAGAAACGGAGACTTAACCACTTTACCACCGGAGGATTTTGCTGTCTTCCGTCCAGGCCACTTTTTGCGATTCGGCGCTGTGCGACTTTAACTGACAATTGCGCGGTCGTGCGACGCCGTACCCAAACGAAATTTACGTCCTTTTTTTCCCACAAACAGAGCTTTCTTTTGGTGGTATTTGATCACCTGTGCGATGTTTTCTTTTTGCGCTATAAACAAAAAAAAGAGCGTTTATTTTGAAAAAATACCAATATTTTTCACATTTTTTTATATGAAATTCCCCCCCAAAAAAAATGTAAAAATCAAATTTTTTTTTAATTTTTGGCCAATTTGTTTTCTGCTACCTATGTTTAGTAAAAAAAATCGCAATAAGCGTATTTTGATTGGTTTGCGCAAAAGTTATTGCGTTTACTAACTAAGGGAAAGATTTCTGTCATTTTTGGTGTTTTTTTTTTTAACGCGTAATGGCGGTGATCTGCGATTTTTTTTGCGGGACTGCGACATTGCGGCGGACAGATCGGACCTTTGACTGACATTTTTGACACTTTTGGGGGTACCAGTGACATTTCTACAGTAATCAGTGCTATATATATGCACTGTTACTGTAAAAATTACACTGGCAGGGAAGGGGTTAATTTTATTGGAGAGGGAGGGGTTAATGTATGCCTGGTGCTTACTGACGTGTGGGGGGGGGAGGTGACTGTGTGACACAAGGACAGATCGGATGTCCAGCTATGCTGAACACTCCGATCTGTCAGTCCCTGTGAATGAACACAGCGGGAGCGAGCCTCCGGCGGCGCGCGAGCGCCGCCCACAAGGGGCGGAGTCCAGCGACGTAGGTCTACGTCGCTGGACGGGATCGCGGCACTTTGCCGCAGTAGCCTCAATGTAAGCGGGGCTAAAGTGGTTAATATCCTTGAATAATTTATGTAAATAAATTCCATAGCAGTTTACATAGTATTTCAAAATGAGTTCCTTCCCTCAAAGAAACTTAAAGTGGACCTTCCAGGCAACAGTATGGGTCAGTATGCATAAATTCTTAACATGTCAAATATACAAAGACAGTACTAATATAAAAAAGCTCTACCTTTTATCGTTAGAAAAGTAAGGCCATAGCTTTTTTGGCTATACAGTACTTCTCTTCTGAGTGCACTTACTAATGCTTTTATGTGACACAGAATCAGCCTGCTGTCAGCTGACATCACGGAACTGCTGCAGGCTCCGGAAGGATCCCGACCATATTGTCGGGATCCACCCAGCTGCCTGATTGACAGCTGGCTCTGCTTCCCAGTGCGCAGGTGATTGCTGAAGCCAGCTGCACCTGTCCCCTGCCCAGGGCCAGATTAACGTAGGGGCTATTGGAGCTGCAGCTCCAGGCCCCTACCTTTATATAGGCCCCGGGTTGGCCATATTCACTGTTACCGCTCTTCTGTCACTTGTAAACACAGAAGTCTGGCTTCTATGCTCGCTTCCCCAGGCAGCTCCCTCAGAACCTCCCCACACAGCACGAAGGCCGGACAAGAAGGGACAGTTGCCGATGCATGGATGTGTTTATGGGCTTCAGAGACAGCATCCCATGTTGAATTAGGCATGCATGGCTGCACCCTTCCTCCTCTGGGTGCATGCCAAGGCACGGCCCTTAAGGCCCTTCAAAATCCTCAGCACCAAGCCCATGATGCTCTTAATCCGGCCCTGCCCCTGCCCAATCCAGTGCTTCAGTGATGCTGGAGGAGCAAAGCGGAGAGCAATGACCGTCAGTCACTGCTATCCACTGGGAGAAGAACAAGAACTGAGCAGTCATGTAATGGATTAGTTCTCCTTCTTAGAGCCGACGTGGAACAGCTGCAGCATTGTGGTATGTATCTTTGTCCTTTAAAGTGCATGTAAATCGTAAGTATAACTAAAGGCAAAACCTTTTTTTTTTGGTTGTGGATAGGGATTAGAACCCCTGACAGTTTTTATTGCTGTCTGCGCCTTCATTACTGAGATTCACCCTCTCTATTTGTCCTGTTTACCATCATTGAAAGTGAAAGTAAAAGAAAATCCCAAATTTTGGGTTGTCCCCAGAAAAGTAATTGAGGGGAAATCTTCCAATTAGGACACTAGGTCTGGTGACCTGGGAGTCCCCAAGGAATTCCCTTAATTTTCAGTGATTTTCTTGCACTTCCTGTTTGGCTATGGGACAGGAAGTGAAGTGAAATCTCCACAATGGGACACAGATTGTGAAATCAAAATCCCAGAGAGGTTATAACCCTCCCTTGTGCTATCCAAAATGAAAAAAAAAAAAAAAGTTTTGCCTATAGTTCTACATTAACTTCTTTTATTTGCTCCCTTTTGGTCTGTTAAATTATAACTAAAGACTCATGTATGACAGTCTAAACCAGGGGTCTCCAAAGAGCCAACTTACCGTCCTTCAGACTTTAGTGGGGCCAGACTGTGGCAATGGGAGGTAGAAATTGTCCTGAAGTCAGTGGGAGTAAACAGTACATCTTTAGCATTAGGAGGAGGAATAGTGCACCATCGTTGGGTGTTAGTGGGAGGAATAGTGCCCCATATTTTGTATCAGTGGGAGGAATAATGCCCCATTATTGGTACTAGTGGGAGTAATAGTGTCCCATTATTGGTATTAGTGGGAGGAATAGTGCCCCATCATTGGTATTAGTGGGAGGAATAGTACCCCATCATTGGTATTAGTGGGAGGAATAGTGCCCCATCATTGGTATTAGTGGGAGGAATAGTGCCCCATCATTGGCATTAGTGGGAGGAATAGTGCCCCATCATTGGCATTAGTGGGAGGAATAGTGCCCCATCATTGGTATTAGTGGGAGGAATAGTGCCCCATCATTGGTATTAGTGGGAGGAATAGTGCCCCATCATTGGTATTAGTGGGAGGAATAGTGCCCCATCATTGGTATTAGTGGGAGGAATAGTGCCCCATTATTGGTATTAGTGGGAGGAATAGCGCCTAATTATTGGTATTAGTGGGAGGAATAGTGCCTCATTATTGGTATTAGTGGGAGGAATAGTGCCTAATTATTGGTATTAGTGGGAGGAATAATGCCTCATTATTGGTATTAGTGGGAGGAATAGTGCCTCATTATTGGTATTAGTGGGAGGAATAATGCCTTATTATTGGTATTAGTGGGAGGAATAGTGCCCCATTATTGGTATAAGTGGGAGGAATAATGCCTTATTATTGGTAATAATGGGAGAATAATGCCCCGTTGTTGGTGTTAATGTGAGAAATACGTAGTTCCTTGTTTTTGAGGTTAGTAACATGAATTATGCCCCATTGTTGGTGTCAGTGGGAGGAATACTGTCTTGCATCAATGGAAGTAAAAGTGCCCCAAAGGCAGGGTAAAGGCAAGCAAAGGGCCCCATCTGGCCCCAGGGCTGCATTTTGGAGGCCACTGGTCTAAACAAGTACCACAGCCAATTACTATGTGGCGTACAATCTTCCTAAAGTTAACAAAACAACTTCCCTTACACTCCATGACTAAACCAAATCCTCCTTCATTTATGTCTCCCATGCTCCCCCTCCCAGACACTGCAGCTCACAGTGAGGAGGGTTTCATCAACAGAGGCAGTGTTGCCAATCCAAAAAGAAGTGCACAGGACTAGATGTGGCCAAGTGCTGGTTGACAAGCTACAGGCTTTCAAATCAGCATTGACAATGCGGGATAGCTGCACCCCCTGCAACATTGTATCATTCCACTATCCTGAAAGCAGGTAAAGCCTACATGAGGGTGGCAACTCTGCTCTGAATTCAGGATGGAGCAGTGCAGCATTGTTGCCACGCCATCACATAGCTCCCAACTGTCTCTGATTTGGAGGGACTGTCCCTCTTTTTAGACCAAGTCCCTCTGTCCCTTGTGCAGCCTCAGCTTTCTCTCTTCTTGGTCTAAAGTGTACATCTCTATAGAAAATGTACAATATTAATACCAAAAGTATTTTTCTGCACTAAACTTTTTATCCAATGTCTATATTGCTGCCTTGGTTATTTTGAACAGCCAATATAAAGAAAAACAGAGTTCAAAGATTACACTTGTGTGGTTTATTCAATCATTTTCTGCATATTAGATCTTTGTGCTTTGTATAGCCAGGGCCGTGGGAGGGATCCATCCTTTGTAATGTGCTAAAAAGTGTCTCTCTATCATTTCAGAAAATTGGGAGGTATACCATCACAGAACGCCGCATTTGATGGACTTCCCTGGGAAGTTTCCCAGGTGTGTGTGTGTGGGACTCTGCAGGTAGAATAAAAGAAAAACATAAATGCAGATGTACTTACTGTATATTTGCGAGCTGCAGCACATATTATTTAGGAGGCCATAGTTCATATACCAATAAAATTGTTTTGCTATAAAAAAAAAACCTAAAAAAATATTAATTGATCCTGCCGAAAATTGTGTAAGTTGATTACTTCCTTTGCGCTCTGCCTTTGCTCACTGTTAAAGGTTAGTATTGTTTCAAGCTCTCGCTTTTCGGATTACAAGGCACTGCTCTCTATATTATGGAGAGGAGACAAGGCGATAATCTTGAGGCACTCCATTCTAAAATGTAAAAAACTATTCTAATAGTTTTACAGAATACATCAACATCCACACCCATAGGACACCACATGTTACAGGCGATTTATTCTTCGAATTCCAAAACACTTTTGCACACAGGTAATGACTAGTGCACCAGTGTTTCTCTTCTCCCTCAGTTTTTCTACATTACTCAGCCAATGTGACCCCAGTGCTGACAGAGAGGGGCAGGGGAGGGTCAAACAAGGATGCTGTGCAAACAACCAACATCCTCCTTATCAACTGAGGACATCATTGGTTGTTAGAACGCTAGCGGCTGGAAGGCCATAATGATGCACAATAAAAACCTGTGGCTTTTTGTAACTAAAAGGCAGGCTTCATCCCCCTGCTGGCTTGTATACAATTTTGGGGCAATTTTTAGGCATTTTGCCAAGGCACCCCTGAAGAAACCTCAAGGCATCCCCGGGTTGCCTAGGCATCCTGGTTAAAAAAGGGTGGTGTAGACACACTGAAAAGCAGTCCTTTTGCTCCAATCAAATGACTTTGCCTAGGCTCAGATGATGTCATCAATCTGCTGGGGGTAGGAGGAAGAGTGTCTGCTCTGCTCCAGTGATTATATTGCAGCATTGTAACACTGTATAGAAAGTCACAAGACAACATGGGGGTGATATGTGTCAGACATTAGTGATAAAAGCCAATGCACATGCATTTAACATGTATATGACTGTCACCTCTGGGCTGGCGTCTCAGTTGAGGAAGTAGACGCTAACCAAGGATGATTCCTGAACAAAGATGGCATTGTCCTTCTGGAAAGAAAAGCAGACGAAGGCATTGTTTAGGTGAGTACTGTGATCTCAAGTTTCTTAAAGGTGAAGTTCGTGTTTTTTTTAAGAACACTGCCTATCCATGCAAGTAGCGCCGGTAGGTTAAAATACATTGTGAATTTGTATAAAATGTTGTTTAATGTACGTGTATACAGTATCTGTAAGCCATTTCCACCCCCAGGAAGCCTGGTCACAGATAGTGTTGACATGTCCTGGCTAAGTAGTGGGACAATGCAGCTCACTTCCAGCACCAGACAAGGTGTTCCTCAGTCAAATCCCCAAAGCAAAGCGGTGACTGGGCGGCTGATGTCACTCCGAGGGGTGGCGCACGCATGGGCTTTTTCTCAGGGGCTCTGCATTGGAGGACTTGAATGAGGAACACTGCCTGCTCCCGTGATGGCCCTAACAGCTGTAGTGTCCCAACACTCGGTCAGAGGACATGTCAACGCTAACTGGGAGTTTTTTGACCAGGCTTTCTTTTTTTTTTTTTGAGGGGGAAGGGCTTCTGTTTGGTTGGGGGGCAGGGACAAAAACGTACAATTCTAGTCTACTTGGGCTACTTGTGCTCATAAAAAATGAAGTGTAATTAATTACACTAAAGCCGTTTCGAGCGGAAATCAATATATAGCAACGTGATTGATTTAACGTGATATATAAAACGAATTAAGGAACATAATCAACGCGATTCATATGTTATGTGAATAAATAGATAAATATATTAAGTGGTTATATGATTGTGAAATAATATATTGTGAATACCATATATTTGAGCCGCTCGTCCGGACAACAATATAGTTAATGACAAATTAATTTGGCAATAGACTGTGCTCAAATAAATACAATAAATAAATGTCAATTCAATGAGTGAAAATATAAAAATTTTTAAATATAAATCAATCCATTATTGATTGATCCACATTAATTAAAGTGGATTGTGAAAGTCCGTGAAATACATAAATAGTATATAATTAGTAATAAATAATGTTATAATGTCCAACGTGGCAAAATCCAAGTAAAGTGCTTTTAGAGCCTATATTGTTGGTTACAGTGGGTAAGAATCATTCACCGATATCCATTTAATGGGTATGTGCTCTCCTCCACCTCCACCGCATGCACAGCCCACTTACCAGATACCCCTTAGCGTTTGGCATTTCTATGGTATCCCGCTACGAGACACTCAATATTGAGCGTGGTTCCAGGATCCAGATAGCCCTTAAGATATCCACTATGGTCCACTCAGTATTACGCAAGGTTTTCAGGTTCCCAGCATAGATGAATAGAATGTAGAGAGGCTTATAGTGTAATATTTCTGAACACCATTTATTAAAAATAGTAGTAACTTACATTACAAAGTAAGAAAACCGGCTGGAGATAATACGATCCAGAACGCCGTTACGCGTTCCAATTGCGCTCCAAAGGCTGGAAGTGACGTAGTGGCGTAGTTTTCAGGCTTGATGAAAGAAGGAACTTCTTTTAAGGAACTTATCTTTTAAATCTGAACTCCAATCAGTTTAAAAAAAAAAAACACCAATTTGTGTAGTATTTTTGTTTATTTATAAACCTGAATTTTACTTGGTATCAAGCTTCCTTCAATCCCCTATACAGCAGTAGCCAATCACTTGTGCTGCAGTACTTATATGCTAACAAGGAACAGCATGCTGATAGGAGGAGACAGCCAAGTGACTGAAAGATGAACACATCCCTGTGAGAGGAGAATGACAGGCGGCTGTGTTTACATTAGCCGCCTGCCTTTCTCCCTCTCCACCCGACGATCGTGAGTGAGCAGCGGACATCGGGTCCGCCGCTGACACGCATGGGGGGGTCCGTGAACGAGCGGGGGCGGGAGCGCGCGCTCACCCCCTATTGGCTCTCAGGTGAGTGATGTACCGGTACGTCACTTTGCCTGCACAGGGATGACCGCCGCAGTATATATACTTGCGGCGGTCGGCAAGTGGTTAAACAGGGGATCCCTGAGACCAGGAAGTTTTTTTAAGGGTTTCTCTGTGTTGAAAAGGTTGAGAAAGGCTGCTCTAAACTAATCCACTATAGTGCAGACAGGTCAGGAGCATGGTGGCCATAGATCAAACCTGAAGACTGCTGATCTCCTGGACCTGATCCTCACTACTCCATCCCATCTCAGAGAAAGCAATCTGATGTGCACAGACTTGCTGGATAGAATGTGGTCAGCGTCCTGGCCTTTTCAGCTTTGCCTGCTTTGAGAGAAACCAAAATAGCTCTTTAGAATGGGAAAGTGCACTGCAGTTATGCGTTGGCCTCAATGCCTTTTTTGTTGGTATCCTTTTGTGGTGTGATTTCTGGTAATAAAATCCCCTTTTATTTGTGCTGCCGGAGATGATAGACACGCCTTGCTATTCTGTGACCTTTCTATAGAGGATGGGAATCTGTTGCTGGGATCCTGAAATTTCTATACCGCAAAATCCTGAAAATTAATAATGCATAATAAACCCCTGCCGAAAGCTGATTTAGGAAAACTATAATTTGAAGAAGCTTCCATAGGGATTCCACTTTTGAGTAAAACAATTTTTGTAGCACGTGGAAATCGTAAAAATGAAAAGATTACCCACACATAGGAGTTTTTCTGAATCATGGTCTAATTCCTCTCCTCTGCATAATTTTCATAAATAGATATATAGACTTTCACTGTACACCTAAGTGTTTGCCCTGCTCAGGGTTGGAGCGGTATTTTATGACCTCCAATGCCCTCGCTTTTTTTAAAATTTGAATGCATGTGGTGGACTTTGCCATAGAGACTTCTTGCTGCCTCCATCTTCATTGTTTCCTATGTTTGTTCTTGCAAGGTTCATGGATGGTCTTCAGGTTACGCTGCCCAAACCTTGAGCAGACAATGCAATGACAACCTGATATTGTGTGTATCGGAAGTATATAGTCATCTAGCTAAATAGACCGATGAAATACATGTGCGAGCTGTTTTACCTTCCAAAGGATTTTTATCTGTATATACTGCGGCGGTCATCCCTGTGCAGGCAAAGTGACGTACCGGTACATCACTCACCTGAGAGCCAATAGGGGGTGAGCGCGCGCTCCCGCCCCCGCTCGTTCACGGACCCCCCCATGCGTGTCAGCGGTGGACCCGATGTCCGCTGCTCACTCACGATCGTCGGGTGGAGAGGGAGAAAGGCAGGCGGCTAATGTAAACACAGCCGCCTGTCATTCTCCCCTGTGTAACAGCACAGATCATACAGTCCTGCTATGTAGGACCGTTGATCTCTGCTGTTACATCACAAGCCACATCCCTGCACAGTAAGAAACACGCCCCTAGGGACACACTTAACCCCTCCTTCTCTATTAAAGTTAACCCCTTCCCTGCCAGTGTCATTTTTACAGTAACAGTGCATATGTATAGCATTTATTACTGTAGTAATGTCACTGGTACCCCCAAAAGTCTCAAAAATGTCAGTCAGGGGTCCGATCTGTCCGCCGCAATGTCGCAGTCCCGCAAAAAAAAAAAAAAAAAATCGCAGATCGCCGCCATTACTCGTTAAAAGAAAAAAAAACAATAAAAATGACAAAAATCTTTCCCTTAGTTAGTAAACGCAATAACTTTTGCGCAAACCAATAAAAATACGCTTTTTGCGATTTTTTTTTTTTTTTTACCAAACATATGTAGCGTAAAACAAATTGGCCGAAAATGGTAAAAAAATTTTGAGCGTCAATTTTGCAAAAATAACAATATTTTTCAAATTTTTTTTATATGAAATTATGAAAAAATTTGAAAAATATTGTTATTTTTGCAAAATTGACGCTCTTTTTTTGTTTATAGCGCATGATCAAAAAATCGCACAGGTGATCAAATACCACAAAAAGAAAGCTCTGTTTGTGGGAAAAAAAGGACGTCAAATTCGTTTAGGTACAGCGTCGCACGACCGTGCAATTGTCCGTTAAAATCACGCAGTGCCGAATCGCAAAATACCCCCTGGTCAGGAAGGGGGTAAAATCTTCCGGGGCTTAAGTGGTTAAAGTAGACATGATTGGCTCCTATCGCTGACTCCAGTGTAGCGGAGGGAGAGCTGATAATGGATGCATCCTAGCAAGTCTATGGGTGATGTCACCGCAAAGACAATCTCAATTTTTCTGAAAATGTGAACTTCCATGTTAACCACTTAAGCCCCGGAAGATTTTACCCCCATTCCGACCAGGGGGTATTTTGCGATTCGGCACTGCGTGACTTTAACGGACAATTGCGCGGTCGTGCTACGCTGTACCTAAACGAATTTGGCGTCCTTTTTTTCCCACAAACAGAGCTTTCTTTTGGTGGTATTTGATCACCTGTGCGATTTTTTGATCACGCGCTATAAACAAAAAAAGAGCGTCAATTTTGCAAAAATAGCAATATTTTTCACATTTTTTTATATGAAATTCCCCCCAAAAAAATGTAAAAATCAAAATTTTTTAACATTTTCGGCCAATTTGTTTTATGCTACCTATGTTTGGTAAAAAAAAAAAAATCGCAAAAAGCGTATTTTGATTGGTTTGCGCAAAAGTTATCGCGTTTACTAACAAAGGGAAAGATTTTTGTTGTCTTTTTTTTTAACACGTAATGGCGGCGATCTGCGATTTTTTTTGCGGTACTGCGACATTGCGGCGGACAGATCGGACCCTTGACTGACATTTTTGACACTTTTGGGGTTACCAGTGACATTTCTACAGTAATCAGTGCTATACATATGCACTGTTACTGTAAAAATACACTGGTAGTGAAGGGGTTAACTTTATTTGGGAGGGAGGGGCTGTGTGTGTCCCTAGGGGCGTGCTTTCTACTGTGATTGGCTGTGGCTTGAGCTGTAAGGACACTGATCAACGGATCTACATAGTAGAACCATGTGATCAGTGTCTTTACAGCGAGGAGAATGACAGGTCGCTTGTTTACACAAGCTGCCTGACATTCTCCCTCTCCCCCGCCGATCGCAGAGTGGCCGGTTGGGTTATGGAGACCAAACCTAGCAGCCAATCGCCCAAGCACTGTCACATGACCAAGGAAATGTGGTGTCACCACTCAAATTAGTTGCCAACGTAGCCAAATAGAGCAGCAGCTGTGGAGGAACATGGAGCTGCCAGGGAGAACTAGTAAGAAGAGTAATGAGGGGTCAGGGGATGGGCGAGGAGTTTGTGTTACTTTAGAGAAATAAGTGCACTTCAAAGTCCCCTGAACCAAACCCCCGTCCCCTTTTATTTCTCTTCAAAGAGGAAATAAACTCCACTCTAATGTATGTATATGTAGGTAAGCCTATAATAATGCTTACCAATAGGTACTTTAGAAATCTCCTAAACTTGCACCCTTTCGGAGAGATTTACTGTATACTGCACCGATGACGTCACCTGTGCATGCGCTTTGAAGGAACTGCCACCTGTGCTGTTTCTTCAGAGCCCTGTGCCGTGACTGGCAGCTCCCGTGCACATGCGCAGGAGTGACGTCACACTACTCCAGCCAGTCACACAGCTCAAGTCTGCAGACCCAGAAGGAAGAGGGGCAAAGATGGATACAGCCTTCAGTGGAGACGACGATGGTTACGTTTGCAGTTGTCAAAAAGTGTGCTAGTATGCGATACATACTAGCACATTATGCCTTTACTTTGCAGGTAAATAAAAAAAAAAAAGCTGAGTTTACTTCCTCTTTAAAGAGAACTTTCATCCAAGATTAGAAAAATGATAAGTCAGCAGCTAGAGTACTTTTAAGAAATATGTACTTCTCAGCCCATGCAGTCTAGCACTATCTTCCATGCAGCTGTCTTGTCAGGGAGCTGGTTTCTCCCTGCCGCCATCTTGGTTCCGGAAGCAAGCTGTCACTTCTGGGTGACACATAGTCGCCCCCCTACTGCACATACCAAGACAGTGAGACTTGTCCTGTAACCTCCTGGGACATGTGATGTAATCCCAACAAGCTTGGGGTGGGCCGAATGTATGCTATCCATGACTAGGCAAGAAAAAAAAGGAAGTGGGAGCGAGTTTATTCAAAAAGGTACTCCTTCCCTTGAAAAAATAATGCCGAATAGGCTAGGGAAGAAGGGAGGGTGGTAGCTTTAGATTTTAAGGTGAGGGTCTGCTTTAACAGCTCTACTAAGCATCACGGGCAGACAGCTATATACTGTATAATCATAATAATATTGGATATACTATATGTTTTTATATACATGATGATATCCTCAGTATTCCATAATCCAGTTGTGGTCAACTTTTTTATTAAAGAAGGCCTCAGGGGTGGTCCCTGGCATCATTAAAGGGCCACATATATTTAGGGAATGCGATGCTACAGCAAGCTGCAAACAGAAGACTGTCAAAGATTACCTGCTTGTTACAAGAGACGGTCAGAGACCGCAAACATACTAAAGTAGTAGTTGGAGACTGCATATATGATTCAGGAGACAGACTGTGAACACATTACATGAGACTGCTAGAAATCACTATTATAATACAATGGGGAAACACAGATTGCTATCTGCAGGGGTCCTGAGGGCCGCACAAAATGTGCCAAAGGGCCACATGCAGCCCTTGAGCCTCAGGTTAGGCACCAAGGCCATTGTCAAATAGGTCTGAACTGGAGAAAAACCTCAAATTTCATAAAGCTACAAATGATTTTCTAGCTTTGTTACATGAGACATGCTGTCAATCAAAAGAAGAAGGTGAGGGATAAACAGAGACATAGAGGTGAGAAAGCCAGACATGGGGTTTTAGATACAGGCCGCCGCTCCCTGTGAATTAGTCTGGAATTTTTTTTTCTTTGCTCTAAAAGCCCCACCAGGATCTCTTCCACCAAGCATGATCTGATGATGTAACCTAAAGTGCTACTGGTGGAATCTCCATCACTTTCAGCAGATACCAGGTCAGGTGAAGACAGAGATCAGGTCAAGAATGAGTATGAAAAATTTTTGGGAAGAGGAAAGGTCACAGTGTTGTCAAGCTTAATCCTTTCCCTGCTAGAGGGCCTTTTTACTAGGACTGTTCTGCCAGGTCGCTAGCTTGAAAAAATACAATAATCTTTCTTAGTGAATCTTAAAAAAGGACCCTGTCCTCTTACTCCCTATACCTCCCTATTCCTAAAAATTTCCTTTGTATAGACATTTTATACTTGGGTCTCCTAGCTACTCAGGTGATGTCTTTGGGTCTATTTCTGGCGTTGACGGGGGGTGGTTCTTAATATTAGGGAAGTGGCACAGACGTCATAATGTCAGCTTTTCTCTGTAAAATACTGTTGTGTGAGTCCAGGCCGACGTGGTGACCATACCGGTCTGGTTAAAGTGGTTGAAAACAGCCTTAAGTTTTTTCACCCTAATACATTCTATGCATTAAAGCGGAGTTCCACCCTCGGAAAGTATTTTTCACTAAAAATACCCCCGGGACAGTCAACAATGGATCGCCTCTGAACTGTCCCAGGTTGCACTTACCTTTTAGAAGAAATACTTACCTTGAAAATGTATTGTCCAGCGCTGCCATCTCAGGTGTGGGCAGCTGAAGCCAG
The DNA here is from genome assembly GCF_965119305.1 of Pelophylax lessonae. Classification (NCBI taxonomy): domain Eukaryota; kingdom Metazoa; phylum Chordata; class Amphibia; order Anura; family Ranidae; genus Pelophylax; species Pelophylax lessonae. The sequence goes on from NC_138773.1 coordinate 281,653,953, forward strand.
CGCATCCTCTTCGGCGTCCTCTTCCGCGTCCTCTTTGTCCCAGAATGCCCTGCACCGGCCCCGGTCGTCATGTCCGGTGCAGGTATACGCAGAAGCTGTTTATAAGGGAACGACACACCTGCACCGGACATGACGAGCGGGGCCGGTGCAGGCGCATTGATTCCTGGGAGCGATGACGTTCAGCTCCCAGGAATCAATGCAAGCCAGGAAGTGACGGCACGGGCCGCAGAGGGAGGAAGAGGAAGTAAGGTAAGTATATTTTCTTTTAAAACAAGGTAAGTAAAGAAAAAAAAAATCATGATTATCCATTTATTTTTCAGGTGACACAGAGCAAGCAGATGGGGCAAAGCGACTTTTAAGGGTGGAACTCCGCTTTAAGGTGAAAAACTGTCTGTGCTCCAACACGCCCCCCCCTTTTTTCTTACCTGAGCTGATCCAATCCATCGATGGGCACGAGCCGCTGTCTCTCTCCTCATTGGACAGATTGACCCCATTGGCTCCCCCTCCTGTCACTCAAATCCCATTACACAGGGGGAGGGGGCCGAGTCCCACTGTCTGTGTCAACTGATGCAGCAGCCGGACTCGGGAGCGAGCCCACACAGGTCCCCCCATGAAAAGTGGCTTTCTGTGGGGGCACCCGATGAAGAGGAGGGCCTGGAGTGGTGGCAGGGGACCCCAGAAGAAGAGGGTTGGGGCTGCTCTATGCAAAAACCATTGCAGGTAAGTATAGGCATGTTTGTAATTTCAATATAAAAAAAAAAAGGTTTACAATCACTTTAAAGCCTAAATGGACCCAGTTAAATAAATACATTTCAAGTGCTGCCTTGCTTTAACATGCGGTATGTTCATTTGAATGGGCTGGTAATGCACCAGAATGCACAAAAAAAGGAAATTCTAAATTTTTTTCAACATAGTGCACCAAACTGCAATGTAATGGACTGGTGCAAATGAAACCCAAAAGTATTTTTTAATTTGACAACAGCCACATCCGGAGAAGGCAAGCCTGTTCTCTGCCAGAAGGCTGCTGAGAAAGACCTTTTTTCTGTGTGGAAGCAGTGGTCTCTCTGCCGATGTCCAACACAATCCCAGCTCTAAAAACAGCAAAAATAATGTTCTCTAGTGACTGGAAAGAGCAAAAAACTGTCAGGGGTGCTAATCCTTCGTCAGACAATCCATACTAAACAACAACAGTTTTGGCTTTACATTCTTTTTAAGCTGTTTTGGGCGTCCAATATTAAAATTTAAATTACAACTATATGAGTTGCATTAGGACAGCCTATTCATTTGCACTGGTGTCTAACAAATCATAATGCACAATAAAAGGTGCATTTGTTAAATGCAGCGCACTGCAACACAGGTTCATTGGGCTAGTGTGTTGGGTTCAGAATGAATTGTACCATAGCGCACCAATGCCAGAGTGTGAATCCAGCCTAAGGCCTCTTTCACACAGGCGCCTCTGCTAAGTGGAATCCACTTGCTCAGCGGGGGATCTCTCCCTTGATCCCCGCTGGGCAGGCAAATGACAGGTCTGTGTCCGCTCCACTTTGAAGAGCGGCCACAGACACAGCCCTGCTCTCCTCTAAAGGGCAATCAGATGGAAACAGACCGTATGTCCGCCAGACAGGTGAAGAATAGGACCACCATCTGTCTGTTTTTGGCGGACAGGATCAGATCAGATGGTGGCGGGTTATCTGCTCCATAGAAAAACTGACAGGCAGCTCTGATTAAACAGTCCGTGTGACAGGGGCCTTAAGTGGTACACACATTAGGGCCAATTTAGACAGGGGCCAATTATCCTAATAGCATGTAATAGGAGTGTGGGAGGACACTGGAGTACTCAGAGGTAACCTGCACAAGCACAGGAAAAACAGGCAAACTCTATGCAGATATTTTCTTGGCCGCAATTTAGACTGAGGACTCCAGGGCAAGGACCTAAGATTGTTCTCCTTAGGGGCAGGGATTGATGTGAATGTACAGTATGTAAAAGCATTGCATGAATTGTCAGTGCTATATAAATGCTGGTAAAAAAATATATATTTTTTGATTATTCCTACATGGTCAGGTAAACGCGTTTCGCACTAAGTGCTTAGAGGAGTGTGAAATGCGTTAGTCCTTTCTTGCTCTCACAGAGTTTTTACGCTGCTTTGGATTTTTTATGGAATAAAGGTAGATCAAGGTGTTGGAGTGCAGCTATCTGGATTTATTCTTTCATTTAAAAACAAAATGTCAGTTGGAGAGTCCTGTAAAACTGTGATTGCAGCGCTGCTCTAATAAATAATAATCACCAGAAATATATAAATGTATAAAATTGATCAACTTCAGAATAAATACATAATATATAAAGATCATAAAGTGCTGTTAAATTAAACATCCATTCCTGTTATATCTGTGTAAGTACAATTAAATGTCCGTTAAATCATCATATAGTGAAGAATCTTCTTCAAACCATACAGGTGCTCAAGTGCTCGATCTGTGCTTGATTTGGGGTCTCCCCCTTCTAATTATCTACTCACCGCAAAATGCTTGTTATCGGGCATGTACGAGCTGTTGATCCCTGCTTCTCCACTTAATGTCCGGTTAATGCTGTGAGTAAAGCTTCATCCCCGATATCCTCAAGTAAAGAAAGCCATTCATGGTGAAGATCGTTTGAAAAGCATTTATTTGGGGTAAAACAATGGGGGTATACTCACAAACATAGTAAAAAACACATGCAGAAATACAGAGAGCGGCTCGGCGGCTAGGCTGCTCCCGCAGCATCTACTTCACCGGCCGGAGGTCACGTGGTACTCGCTCGACCAATCGCTAGACGCGTTTCGATGTAAAACACATCGTCATCTGTAGCTGACATACAGAGCGTACCACTGTGTTTAAATGTGTTTAGATTGCCACTCCTACTTTGTATCTAGTTCGTAAACTGATACATTTACTTCTAAACATAAACTACTCATACTCTATGCAACAACTATGTTGGAGTGGATATTTTGATGGAAAGCATTTCTTAAAATTTCATTACATTGCTTCTTTTAAAAACAGGCTGAGGTCACTCAATGGTGTCTTCTCCTGGTAAATTATATAACTTTTAAGCTTGCGATTAATTAGGCTCATACATCTTGCGATTGCTCATGAGCGATTACATATTATTTATACCTATATATAAATTCAAATCAATGGTTTGTTCATATATATATAAAATTCAAATTAATATTAAATTACAGAGATCAATGATTACAGGCGGGAAGAAGAATGATTAATACATATAAATATACGTCTAATAGAATCCTATACAATAATAATTATAAATTAACATCTATAAAATTCTGCATTTACAAACAATAAAATATTTAAAAAATTATTATTTAAAATATTAAAAGTCATTGATATAGCAATTTATATCAATTTCAACATTTAACCCTTTAGGTGCCATACTGTCTAATTTGTGAATCCACCATGTTTCGTTTTGTGAAATAGCTCTCTTCATGTTGGTACCTCTCCAGTGTCTCTCTATTGTGTCTATTGCACAAAATTTTAGTTTGCTCGGATCTTTATTGTGACAGAGTCTGAAATGATTAGATAAGCTATGCTTCCTGAAACCTTTTTTGATATTCGTAACATGTTCTCTTAAACGGATTCTTAATTCCCTGGTGGTACGTCCTATATATTGGAGTCCACATTCACATTCCAATAAATAGGTAACATGGGTGGATCTGCAAGTTATGAATTTTTCTATTTTGTATTGGCGCTTTGTGACATTAGATGTAAAATGTGTTACTTTTTTAGATTTATTGTTCTTTCTACAGGTGCGGCAAATGACACAATTGCCACATCGGTAATACCCTTTCTGGTCTAAAAACGTCACTGTTTTTTTTTTTTTTTTTTTTTTTTTTTTTCGGGGGATCGGGTATGTTTTTGGCAATTTTGTCTTTAAGGATGGGTGGTCTTCTGTAAATAAAATGGGGTTTATTTGGTAAAATATTTTTAAAAGTCGAATCTCTCATTAGAATGGGCCAGTGGGTTTTGAAAATGTTCTCTAATTGTTTATATTGCTGGTTAAAATCTGTGCAAAAGGCAATTTGATGGGTTTTCTTCCTTTTCGTGGTCGGTTGTAATAATTCTTTTCTATCCATATTCTTAACTTTCTGTTGGATCTGATTGAGCATAGTGGGTTTGTACCCTTTGTCTTTGAATCGTTGAATCAACTTATTAGATTGCTGCAAATAATCACTTTCAAATTGGCAGTTTCTTCTAAGTCTTATGAGTTGCCCTTTCGGGACTGCTGCCAACCACTTAGGGTGGTGGTTACTGTTGATTGGTATATACCAATTTCTGTCCGTACTTTTAAAGTACGTTTTTGTGGACATATGCTCGTTGGTTTTGAAAATTGTCAGATCTAGATAGTTAATTTCTTGTTCATTTATGGTCTCTGTGAATGTGATGTTATATTTGTTTGTATTCAGAGACATAATGTATTTTGCCAGGGATTCTTGTGAACCCTCCCATATAATTAAAATATCATCTATGAACCTTTTAAAACCTTTTAGTTGGGGGTGGGGCTTATTAAAAATGTACTCAGATTCCCATTTATTCATGAATATATTCGCTACTGTCGGTGCGTACTTAGCCCCCATGGCAACGCCTTTAGTTTGCTTATAGAAGTACTTAGAGTGCCAAAAATAATTATTGCACATGGCCCATTCTAAAATATCCAATAAAAATTTAATTTGAGACGGAGGTAGTTTTTTATCTGCCATTAAAGCCCATTTTACTGCTGCCATAGCGTCTTTTTGATGTATATTAGTATAGAGTGAATTCACATCCACACTAGCTAGACATGTATTTTCAGTAACTTGTAGGTGTTCTATATAATTGAGCACATCTTTGCTATCTTTGAGGTATGATGATGTTTTTTGTGCCAACGGTTGTAGATAGAAATCTAAATATTCACCTACTCTTGCAAAAATTGATTCTATGCCATTTATGATCGGACGACCAGGCGGATTGTTTTGATTCTTGTGAATCTTAGGTATTTGATAAATGATTGGCATTTTTGGGGCTTCAGGTACCAGATATTTCATTTCTTTTTTGTTTAAAATGTCATTTTTATACGCCTTTTTTACTTTCTTGGTTAGTGTGGCTTTAAGTTTATTGATTGGATTACCTTTTAATTTTTCATACGTCTCACTATCATTAACTATTCTGTCCAATTCATCCATGTACTGTTTTTTTATCTAAAATTACAATTCCCCCACCTTTGTCCGCAGGCCTTATTACTATATTATTCTTTTTTTCCAAAGATTCTATATTACGTTGCAATCTCTTGCTTCCTGGGACTGGGTGGATCGAAATATTTTCAATGTCTTGCTGCACCATAAGTTTAAAAACATCTAAGCATTGGTTATTATTGGTTTTGGGGTTAAACGTAGATTTATTTTTGAGACCACTATGTAGAATTTCATTAGGTGGTGGGCAGTCTATATTATCATTTGTTCTATTTGCAAAAAACTTTTTTATATTTAATGTTCTCACAAATTTATGTAAATCAATGAACGCCTGAAATTTATTTATATTTTTGGGGGGGGCATATTTGAGTCCTAGGTCAAGTATACGTAGTTCATCATCTGTAAAGGTAACACTGCTCAAATTATAAATGCCCGCTCCTAATTGACCCGTTTTCTTTTTCCTTTTCCCCCCTCTGCATCCTCTTTTCTTTCGTTTTGATGTGGTTGTGGGGGTCCTTGATAAGGAGGGGGTCCTTGGTGATGACCTCTGGGTCTCCAATAATACGGGTTGCCCCTTGGTGGACCCCAATATGCTCCTCTCCCTCTGTTTCCTCTCCAAGGGGGTCTTCCCTGTCCCCTGTTCCAAAAATCCCCTCGATAAGGAGGTTGATGTTGGTACCCTTGGTGGTAATAGGGAGGGGGCCCTCTATGTCTTGGGGATGGGGAATGTTGGTATATCGGATCAAATCTATTATGTGTGGGTACATTATATTGGGGTGACTCCACATAATGTTGGGGGGTGTTATTGGTTCGAGAAGTGCCTGGAGTAGGGGTATTGGAAGGGAAGGGTGATGAAACACTTTCCCTTTCTGGTGATGACTCCCTTGAAGTGATAATCTCTTCCTCCATTGATTCTTGCCATTTATATATGTTTCCTGCCTTGTAATCGGTAAGATCTCTTTGGAATTTTTTGATTTTTTTCTTTTGTGTGTCTTTGTCTAATTTAGATATAAATTCTTGTATGTTTTTCATTCTATCTTTGTATTCGTTAGTATTTGCATGTGGTTGAAGTGTTTCTTTTAAATTGAGGATCTTACTTTCCAGCATTTTCAATTTATTTTTTCGTCTGACTAAAATAAGATCCAACAATTTTTGTTCACAAGTATTGAAAAAGGTGTACCAACTTTCGTTCAGCTCTTTGTTATCCAGACCATCATTGGGGGCCAAATCCCAACGTAGTCTCCTGGGAGTCATGCCTTCTTTGACGTACATGCCCGATAACAAGCATTTTGCGGTGAGTAGATAATTAGAAGGGGGAGACCCCAAATCAAGCACAGATCGAGCACTTGAGCACCTGTATGGTTTGAAGAAGATTCTTCACTATATGATGATTTAACGGACATTTAATTGTACTTACACAGATATAACAGGAATGGATGTTTAATTTAACAGCACTTTATGATCTTTATATATTATGTATTTATTCTGAAGTTGATCAATTTTATACATTTATATATTTCTGGTGATTATTATTTATTAGAGCAGCGCTGCAATCACAGTTTTACATATCTTAAAAGAGCACTTAGCACTTTTTCACTGCAGCTTGCAGCTTTAAACTTCTTTTTCACATTTATTAGCATTTAGCACTCATTCGGCACATTAGCACTTTATCCATAAGCGCAGGGTCCCCTCAGTTTCACAGTTGGAGAGTCCTGCTCAACTTACTAAACATCGCACTTTACATTTTACTCTAACAACCCTTTGAAGTCTTCTGGAGCGCAACCTTCTTGCTACACCTGCTTTCTGGTGTCTTCAGACATAAACTACACTGTACCCCCTCTAAGTCTCCATTCACACTAGCACGACTTGTCAGACGACTTGGTCAGCCTGACAAGTCACGCACCGTCGCGGTCCATTGACTGCTACAGGAGCCATTCTAATAGGAGCGACACAAGTTGCTCTGACTTAGAAAAAGGGTCCTATACTACTTCGGGGCGACCTCGGAGCGACTTGCATAGACATTAATTTTATGAAGTCCGTGCAAGTCGTGCCGAAGTCGCGGTGCACGCGACTTCACAGGTCGCCCCCTAAGTCGGATTGCCGTAGTGTGAACCGAGCCTTACCCCCTTCCACCTTTCCCCTGGCTGTTTACCAATTTACAAAGTTGTTGAAAAGTTTTGCTTATTGTTATAAGAAATGTGTTACAGTATCGATAAGCATAAATGCAGAAATAGTGTATGTAAAACCTTCTTTATAATTCAATAAAATCTTATTGGAAAAAAAAAAATGGCAGTTGGACTCATTAACCATTAGAAAATCAAATGAAGGTCCCAAAAAAATGAAACTTTTTGTATGAAATTCTACCAGTATATGGCCAGATTAACTATGCTGAATCAGGACCAGACACCAAAAGTCAACTCTAATCTCTAATACCAGGCTTCAAATGTCATTACCCAATAAAATATTGAGAATTCTACAGTGAGAAAGATCTCCCTTTCCTGTGCGTAATCAACCACAAAAGAAATGACAGAAGTGTGTTTATGGGGGATTTGGGAGTCTTACAGTACATGGGGTTTCCTATTCACTGTAACAGTTCCCAGGCGTGAGAAACCGCAATAATCTGGCTGAATTTACTTTACTTACTATCTTTAAGTGTTACATTAAAGCAATTACATTGTAAATGCTAAAAGCTTTACAAATTAAAAGTGCAGAGAGAGAGAGAGAGAGAGAGTACAGTCCTACTATTTACAACTAGATGTCTCAGCTTCAAATACAGGGGAGGGCGGTATCCGCCATTGAGCGGTATGTACACAGCGCTACTTTTATGTTACGTTTGCAGTGCAATTAAACAATTCAAATATTGACTTATTTTCTATGGGTCTGTAAAGAGCTGCATTTTTTCAAGCCCTTTCATACAGATGCTTGTTAAAAACACATATTTAAACGTGTTTTTTCAAGCATATTTGTCCTGTTTTTAGTGTCTTTATTTCAAGAATTTTTTTAAAGTTCAAGATGTTTTCTGGCTTTTCCGTTTTTGCTTTCTATTTTTTTTTTTTTTAATGTTACGTTATACATTTTAGACGTTCTAGTTTTGTGTAATTATATATATATATACACACACACACACACACACACACACATATACACAAAAAATATATATATAATAATGTATGTGTGTATATATATATATATATATATATATATATATATATATATATACACACACACACACACACACACACACATACATACACACACACACACATTATATATATATATATATATATATATATATATATATATATATATACACACATATACATACATACATATATACACACTCATTTTCTGAGATACTGAATTTTGGGTTTTCACTAGCTGTAGGCCAAAAAAAATTGAAAGACAGAAATGCTTGAAATGTATTACTCTGTGTATAAACGCATCTATATAAAATATATGAGTTTCAGTTTTTGAATTGAATAACTGAAATAAATTAACTTTTTGAGGATATTCTACAGGTGTGTGTGTGTATTACATAAGACCAATAAAAAAAAGATTTTTAATACAGAAATGTTGGCTTACTAAAAAGTCCATGTACAGTAAAGTATGCACTCAATACTTGGTTGGGGCTCCGTGATGATTTGGGGAGCCATGTCATCTGCTGGTGTTGGTCCACTGTGTTTTAAGTCCAAAGTCAGCGCAGCCCTCTACCAGGAAATTCTAAAGCACTTCATGCTTCCCTCTGTTGACCAGCTTTATGGAGATGCTGATTTCATTTTTCAGTAAGACTTGGCACCTGCCCACTCTGTCAAAATACCAATACCTGGTTTAATGATCATGGTATCACTGTGCTTGATTGGCCAGCAAACTCGCCTGACCTAAACCCCATAGAGAATCTGTGGGGTATTGTCCAGAGGAAGATGAGAGACACCAGACCCAACAATGCAGATGAGCTGAAGGCCGCTATCAAAGAAACCTGGGCTTCAATAACACCTCAGCAGTGCCACAGGCTGATCACCTCCATGCCACACAGCATTGATCCAGCAATTCATGCAAAAGGAGCCCTGACCAAGTATTGAGTGCATACTATACTGTGCATAGACACTTTTCAGTAAGCCAACATTTCTGTATTAAAAATGTATTTTTTTTTTTATAAGTCCTATGTAATCTGAATTTTGAGATACTGAATTTTGGGTTTTCACTAGCTGGAAGCCATAATCATTAAAATTAAAAGAAAGAAATGCTTGAAATATATCACTCTGTGTGTGACACACACACCCAGCTCAAAACAATGTCAGTTTCAGCTGCTTTTGTAGTAATGAAATTAACAACAGGTGCACTAGATGGGTAACACAGAGACAACTTCCAAAACAGGAATGGTTTTACATTTTTTTGCCTACTCATCTTTTCTGACTGTTTTACACTAGTTTAGCATTTGGCTAGGGTCAGTGTCACTACTGGTAGCATGATGTGATATCTGGACCCTATAAAGGTTATACAGGCAGTCCAACTCCTCCAGGATGACACATCAATACGTGCCATTGCCAGAAGGTTTGCTGTGTCTCCCAGCACAGTCTCAAGAGCATAGAGGAGATTCCAGAAGACAGGCAGTTACTCTAGGAGACGTGGACAGGGCCATAGAAGGTCCTTAACCCATCAGCAGGACCGGTATCTAACAGGATGAGGACTGCCAGAGCCCTACAACATGACCTCCAGCAGGCCACTGGTGTGAATGTCTCTGAACAAACAATCAGAAACAGACTTCATGAGGGTGGTCTAAGGGCCCCACGTCCCCTAGTGTGCCCTGTGCTCACTGGCACGCACCATGGAGCTTGATTGGCATTTGCCATTGAACACCAGAATTGGCAGGTCTGCCACGAACGCACTGTGATTTTTACAGATGAGAGCAGGTTCACCCTGAGCACATGTGACAGATGTAAAAGGGTCTGGAGAAGCATCGGAGAAAGTTATGCTGCCTTTAACATTGTTCAGCATGACCGGTTTGGTGGTGAGTCAGTGATGGTCTGGAAAGGCATATCCATGGAGGGACACACAGAACTCTACAGGCTAGACAATGGCACCCTGACTGGCATTAGGTATCGGGATGAAATCCTTGGACCCATTGTTAGACCCTACGCTGGTGCTGTGGGTCCTGGGTTCCTATATAATTTTATTATATAATATATAATATAATATATATACATATATATTATATAATAAAATTATATTATTGATTAGATTATAATTCATGCGTTATATATTTTATATATATATATATATATATATATATATATATATATATATATATATATATATATATTATAAATATAATATAAATGTTATGTGTTTGTGTTTTGTGCAACGTTTGAATTTCCCTCCCTAGTTCCGCTCCCATGCACCATTGCTGCTGCAGGGAACGGAACCAGGAAGTCCTCATACTGATGGACGAGCGGCGGGGATCTCGGCTGGCGATCACAGCAATGGGAAATCATCGCTGGAACGCCAGGAGAAGGTAAGAGACACCGCTGCTCGCTCTGCACATCCACCCCGAGCGTGACTCGGGGATACCGATAATAGCATGGAAAATCCACCCCAAATCAAGCTCGGGGATACCGCTAGGCAGGTTAAAAAAAATAAAAAATGAAGGTGGAGGTGGGCTTTAAATATGTTTGGGCAGACTCCATGGACAACTATAATACACAAATAAGCCTGGATGGCTACACTCTTCATGTGCTTTTTTAAGAAGTACACAAAACGGTGATCACAAAGCAGTGGGGGAAAGAAGATGGATAATGCGTTTCACCGTGCTTTGTCCATGGACGGCTTTTTTTTTTTCTCCCCGTCTGTCTTCTGTTTCTTTAACCTACTGAATGCATGTTGACCATTTTTGTGAAACTGGACAATCAAAATCTTGATGTATACACTATGTCCAGCTTTGATCTTTCTGGACTCACCCAACACAGAGGACAGATGTTTTATAATGAGCAGGACTCCTGTTTACTGGAACTGTAAAAATCTGCTCAGCAAAAAACTGTTCAAAGCCAAATGATGTTAAATAGAATTTTATTGAAAAGACTGGATGTGTGGTGGTCTTTAATTGTATCCTGAGGACAATATGCAAAATGATGACCAAAGAGCAGTCAAAACGTTTGTGTGGGGCGAATTGCCGCCACTCTGTACAATTGCCTTCGGCATGTTCTGCCTATTTAGGTGTACCACCTCTGATTTCATGCGTGTAGGAGTCAGGAAATATAAATCAAACTGAGTTAAGGGTCAACGTTAGGTCTTCACTGAGGCGTGTACAGGTAAATTGAATTCCCCAGGCACTAAATACGAGTGCACATTTGCAAGGCCTAAAGGTAATCATACACGAATATCTTCTAATTCCTGACGATTCGGCCGAAATTTGAGTCTTAGGTAGTCTTTTCGTCATACAGTACCTATCCTAAAAAATGTACTTAGTCGAGTGAAAAATTATTAGCCAAACAGTGACTGCATCCTTTCAGATGTTCAGGCTGTAAGAAGTCAGCTAAAGAAGCAGCTCTATAGCCAGCCAGAAGGACTGATCTTTACCCTACACTTGCCAGCAATGTTAGGGGCTGCTGTTCCACTGATCCCTAATGTAAGAGGTCCCTTCTCCCACTGACCACCAATGTAAGAATGCAATTCTCCCTGATCTCCAAAGTAAGCGGGCCCTTCTCTCAATGACCACCAATGTAAGGGGGCATTTCTCTCCGATCCCCAATGTAAAGAAGTCCTTATCCCACTGGCCACCAATGTAAGGAGGTGTTATCCCCCTGACCACTATTGTAAAGGGTCCCTTCTTCATGGACTACCAATGTAAGGAGTCCCTTATCCCACTGGCCCCCAATGTATAGAGTCTCTTATCCCACTGACCACCACAGTAAAGTTACCATTCTTCGATGACCACCAATGTAAGGAGTTCCTTGTCCACTGGCCACCATTGCAAAGGGTCACTTCGTGACTGACCACCAATGTAAGGGGTCCCTTATCCCACTGACCATCAAGGGAAGGGCCTTTCTCCATGCTTCAGTATGCCATGCTCTTTTTTTTTTTTTTTTAAAACCTTCTAGAATTACTGATCATGCCAATGTACATTGGACAGTAGATATATTTTTAAAGGTGGGGTTCCTGGGGATCTGAAAATGATTTAATGAGTTCCTCAATGGTTAAGGCTCCATGTACACGGGACGTTAGAAAAAACGTGCTGCAAAGCTAGTTCTGACGCCGGGAAAAAGCAGCTGTTAAACGTGCTTTCAGTAGCTTTTTCCATTTGCGTTATTGCACGTTTGGCCACGTTGCTTTTAGCAGCGAATTTTCTGCCTCCATTCAAAATCAATGGTTCCCTATGGGAGCCTATTGATTTGAATGGAAGTCGCACCGCAAGTCGGATCAGGATGATCCCTCTCCTGGTCTTCTGCTCTTTTGCTGTCCGCTCTTCTGCTCTTTTGCCCTTGGCTCTTCTCTTCTTCTTCTTCCTCCGGTCCTCCTCCAACGATGTCTCCGGTGATTATGCCGGTCTCCGGTCTCTGCAGATTGTTATTTAGTCATTGTGGGCGTGGCCCCGATGACGTCATCGGTGCCCCCTCGCATGCGCGCAGGAGTAATTTTCCGGCAATTCCCGGCAAGGGACTCTGAAGGTCCGCCGAACCTTCAGAGCGCATGCGCCGCACTCGTCAGTGGCTGCATGCAGTGGTAATATCTCCTAAACAGTGCCGGTTTAGGAGATCTTAATTGTATCTACAGGTAAGCCTTATTATAGGCTTACCTGTAGTTAAAAGTAAAAAAAAGCAGTATACTACCGCTTTAAGCATTTGGGAAAGGCTGCTGTAGATTTTCACTTGAATGACAGCTCAGAGGTTGCTGACTTTACATCAAGGATGGTGGCACCCAGCAGTAGTCTCGGGGGGGGGGGGGGGGGGGGGGGGCTTTTGAATGTCTACACAAGTGAAGCTTTTACAAGTAAAATTTGTTAAACGCATATATAATCTGATGGGTGGAATCTTGTTGAAATAAATGATCTGGCGACAGGGTCTCTTTAAAGCACCCTTCAGATCTGGAATTAGTGATCTTAGCGGACTTCACCCAGCTTTCAACAATTTTAAAGTCCTGCTGACACTTGCTGATTGCTTGCCAAAACCTGCAAGGAGCTTATTTAAAGTGACAGCCAGCCTTCTCCATAAAGATTTGTGTTTAATTTCCCCAAAACACTGATGAGCCGGTAAAGCTTCAGGAAAGCTGCTTAAAGCTTTGAAATGATATAACAGTTTGTATCCAGTTCTCTTATACAAGCTGATGCCCATATGTACAAATTTAAATGGTCAACCATGCATTTTATTAAATAAAATTTCAATTATCCCCTTACGTTGTATGTGACTTTGCTCTATACGGAATACCCTCCAATAGGATAGTGATACATAAATAAATGATAGAAATTCAGGGCAACCTGTGGTTTTGGCTTATGTTTTAATTACGAAATAACATTTTACATTAGGATGACAGCGACCATTAAAATGTCACCAACATAACATAATTTACTGAAATCAGGAATTTAAGGAAGGAAGCTGTAATTGAAGAACTGTCAGCGATGATTATATGACAATTTGCGCAATAAATTATACACACGATCCAGCTTGTTCCGGTCTATAGGGAAACTTCTGCGTTCTGCATCTGAATTTGACACCGCAGGTGGATGCAAAGATCCAGAAACAGCATTGACATTTAAAATAAATTTTTAAAAAATTCCAGAAAATGGGCCAAATGTACAGTTAAAGAAGCATTTGTTAAATCAGCCTTAAAGTGGAACTATATCTAAAACTTTTTTTTTTTTTTTTTATGAATAGAACTTCACCCTCTGTATGAATATTGACTATTTTTAGTCCTTCTACTGCTAACATTAAGGGCCAGTTCGCATGTAATTCGGAGCGCACTGCTCCTAAAATTACATGCGATCTCTGTGCGGTGCAAATTCAGCCATACAGTTTGTATGGCTGAAATCGCACCCAACTCGCACAGGACCCTTATTTTGGTCCGCAGCAGAATCGGGTCGCATGGCGGTTCACACTAGTGCGATCTGATTCTGTGCGAACTTTCAGATCGCACTGCGATATGCGATCTGATCTGGGGGTGTCGTTAACTGTTAATTGACACCCCCAGAGTATCGCATATGGCCGTGTGAACGGCCATATACCTTGCAGGTTTAGGAGATATTAATTTTACCTACAGGTAAGCCTTATTATAGGCTTACCTGTAGGTAAAAGGTAAAAAAGTGACGATACTTCAGCTTTAATAAACAGATAGGAATGTATATTATATTTATTATATTTACTTACTTTAAACTTTTTATTTTTACATTTCTTCAGTTGCTTTTTAGTTTCTCGCCAAGGCCAAAATTATGTCATATATCCCAGGAGTCTGCAGGAGGTGAGAAAGGGTTTTGTGAGCTAAACATACCATCCTGCCTGTGTTCTATCATAATACCGTTACCTATCAGATTCTGTGACGTTCAGACAAAAACAACTTACTGCGTATGTGCCATGCGTTCCAGCATGGCCGTTATGTGTTCCAATGGATTTCCTAATGTGACAGAACACGAAACAGAGGACATCTTTTTACACCCACGCAAGTCTTGAATTTTACATTTTAGCAGTAAACTGACCTTTTAGACTGAATACGATTATTACATTTCTTTCTATTATTATTGTAATATAGTAAATATAGCGAGAAAACTGCAGGCAGAAGGTGGTGACGGCCATCTTGGTACACCCCGCAGTGCTCAGGGACAAACTGATTATATACTGAAACAGACTATTTCACTATTTCAGTATATAAGGTGAGTTTACTGCTAAAATAAAGGTAAAATTCAATGCTTGCCAGGTGCCGCCTCTGTGTTGGTTTTTTATTGTATGGATTTTCCCCTCTCTGTAATGAGATCTCTGTATCTCATCAAAAATGACATTTTTGTCCAAGGGATGCCTGAAATCTGACTTGAATCTAATGGTGCCCATCCTCTACACCACAGGTGTCAAACACAAGGTCTGCATTAGGCAGACTTCTGGGAAAATTGGTGAGCCAATCACACAAGCAGGAAATTATGTTTCTGGGGTGTGGTCAGTATACATTCTGTGTACATAACAGCTCCAGGTAGCCATATTGTATTGCATTTTCAGAAAATTACAGAGGCTGCAGACTGACAAGGAAAGGTAATTTTTAATAACCTTTAATTCCAATATGACTTGTGTCATATATGGAATCAGCAGGATGAGTAGCAGGCACCGGATCAGCAGGCACCGGATCAGCAGGCTGGGTAGCAGGCACTGGATGCTGGGAAGTAGGCACCGGATCAGCAGGCTGGGTAGCAGGCACCAGATCAGCAGGCACCAGATGCTGGGAAGTAGGCACCGGATCAGCAGGCACCGGATGCTGGGAAGTAGGCACCAGATCAGCAGGCACTGGATCAGCAGGCACCGGATGCTGGGAAGTAGGCACTAGATCAGCAGGCACTGGATCATCATGCTGCGAAGTAGGCACTGGATCAGCAGGCTGGGTAGCAGGCACTGGATCAGCAGGCTGATATATGCTATATATGTGTGTGATATACGCTATATTATATTATTTTTTCTTGCTTTGCTCTTTTTTTCCCCACTAAAGTGGAGTTTCCCTTTTGGGAAGCAGCAAAGCCTGTCAAACAACACATTGGGTCAATTTTGACGCAACACAATGTGATGCTATAGCAACCATGTGAACACTGGGCACTGTAATGAACACAATTTTGAAATGCGTTCGTGCAGTTTTAAAAATGCTCATGAAAACACTTGCTTTTGAAGCTAATGTAAACTTAGCCTAGAGTATAAAAAGTAAAAAATAAAAACCTTTTTAACACTGCACACTTCCTTTACATGATGAAACTAGAATGAGTTTCAACTGATCTTGCGATAGTTACTTTTGACAAAGCCAAATACAAAACTCAGGAAGCTGAATGTATTTATGACTAAACGACCGAGTAAATACTAGAGAGTGAGTGAGAAACGGCCAATGAATGCACCTTCACAATGCTGTGAATAGCCCAGAAACTGCCTGACACAGCAAACATGGAAGAGAGCCAGGAAAAGATGGCGGGAAGAGGAATCCCTGCAGAAGATCATGGGAGCTACTTCTATTTGCTAACAAGCCTGGTGACACAGCCTAGAGGAATTTATTACACAGCTTATATTTGAAGGAACGCATTTACAGCGATCAATTACAAAAAACACACTGTGTAGATGCACATGTGGTCTGCAGGGATGCTACTTAATGAATGTGAACCAGGGTGGATAAAAATCAATGATTTAAAAAAAGAAAAAAAAATCTGATTATTATTATTTAAATCAGATTTTTATTATTTTTAGCGAATTTATTTTAATAAAATGCTTTTACAGTAAAAATCTATCTAAAGATGTTTTCTATTTAAGATACATTATTATTCAGCATGAAATGGAGCTTAGTTATGCAGGAAGTCGGCGGACTTCATGGCTGCCGGACCCGCTGTTTGGCTCCCCCTGTGGCCAAAAAGCACGTGTGCGCCCCCACTAGCCATCCAGGGAAATGACGGGTTACGTCATTTCGTGGGACAGAGCCGACCTGCTGCAGTATAAGTACGGCGCCTGGTCGGCAAGTGGTTAAGGAGCAGGTGGCCGCTACATCCTTAACCGATGAGTCTTAGACCCCATTCACACTAGCACGACTGGTCTGAGCCCAGTGGAGTTGGTGCTGGATAGACTATTGTTAGGTTAAGTCGGCTTCACGCATCCAGTGTCCCTAGATGTATGACTGCTAACGCTTAGGCCGGACTATGTGCTTTTCATTTGCATTAAAGGTGGCAGCAGGGGTATTGGTCCTCTCTGGTTCTACCTACCTGCATTACTGTTTTATGTACATGACCTGTATGAGGTCTTTGTTGATATTCACGGTAATTGTAGATGTCGTCTTGGAAATTTTGTACTTACACACTATGGTTTTATTTCCCTTTTTTTTTTAGAAAATAAGAGAGTAACTTTACACCCCCCCCCCCCCCCCCCCCACACACACACACACACATACATATACACACTTTTGTTAAATTTTTGGTTGTCTGTAATCAATATAGTCCACACCCGGAGAATCCAGCATTGGTAGTGATCTGCAGCTAGGGTTGCCACCTTTTCTTCAAGCCAAACCTGAACACTTTAGCAGCCTGAGACACCTTTAGGTGCCCCAAGGATAGTAATGTAGTGCGCAAAACGTGCTGCAGCGAACAGTGGGTGGGGCCAAATTGCTCTTGCTGACCTCATTGCCCTACCCCCCCCCCCCCCCCACAGCAACAGATTTTTGTGAGACTAATGCCCCATACACACACCTCGATAGTTGGCCGTGAATTTTCGGCCAACGTCCGATCGCCCGATTATCGGCTTGTTAGTATGATGCTTCCGACAACCAACTGCGACTTTTCGGCCGAACAAAATCTGGTGTGCATGCTATAAAATTTTTGTTGGCCGTCAACAGAACGGCCAATTGTTCGTCAGTCAGTACAGATTTCGGCAGACAAAAATCTGATGAGCAAGACTGGGCATGCTCAGAGAAGAAAAAACACACGGAAAGTTAACCATCACATGACATCACTTCTGAAGTAGGTTTTTGTTGGCCGACAAAATTCGTGTGCAGTCTAGAGCACATTCCAACCAACACAACAACACTGGACAAAAGACGGCCGATCGGTTGGCCGACAATCGGTGAGTGTGTACGAGGCTTTACTCGGTTACTTGGGGAGCCACAGCCCGGTCTGAATCATGTGTCCTGGACACATGATTCAAAACCCGGTCTGTCCGAGTGAATCCTGTACAGGTGGCAACCCTATCTGCAGCTCCACGCTGCACACCAGGACCTGCTCCACCATCTTTTCCTCCCAATGCTATGTTTTTCATCTGCATGTTATTATCAATAAATGTCATTTTTTCCTGCAAGCCTTGTTCATGTCCTTCATTCAAAGTCCCAACCTTCCGCTATTTTCTATTGAATCGGGATGGAGGCGCTCGACATTTCCCATCGTCCGTCTCATTTAAAGTCCCAAACCTCTCCCTCCTATCCCCAATGTCATTGGGAGCTGACTGTCTCCTCTAGCGGGTACTTGCAGCCAGCCCCTGATGATGTTCTGCCGGGTCCTCCCTCCTCTAGCGATGTATGCCTCTGCTGATGCCTCCTGGGACATGCAACATAGATATCCCAGAGGCTACAGGAGGCATCAAGGTGGATGTCAATCTTGCCTCGGCCAAAATGGAAGCTGGATGTACCATAAATAATAATAAAAAAAAAAAAAAAGTCACTTTTATAGATTAAGGAGGGAGAGGAATACAGTGAGACAGAGTGGTATTTTGGAGTAAAAGTCCCTGAAATATGTTTTTTTTTTTTTTTTGCTTTTACTGACCAATGACAGGATTTCTTCTCATTTGTACTTCTCCAGTTTTATCTGGTCCGATTGTCTTTAACAACACAGAGAAAAGCAAATAAGATCAGGGCACAGAACAAACACAGCAAATGACAGTAGAAGGTGATAGAAGAGGCAGATTTACAAACTGTCACTTCACCCCGATGTCATTGTACTGGCGGCATGCACAGAAAACACCTGGAAGCCGTTTATGTGAAATCGCTCACATCTTTTGTATACATTTCAACACTTTCTACGATTATTGATTTTTCACTCTTAAAATTCCACAGAAAAGACAAAAAAATATTTAGACAAAGATTAACAACCAACAAATGATGATCTAAAAAGGACACACTGAGAATTACGGAGAGATTTAAAGATGAATTCCAGATACGGATATTTTTAACCACTTGCCTACTAGGCCAATTTTTGACATTTGGTGTTTATAAGCTAAAATCAGTTGTTTTTGCTAGAAAACTACTTAGAACCCCCAAACATTATATATATATATTTTTTTTAGCAGAGACCCTAGAGAATAAAATGGAGATTATTGCAATATTTTTTATCACACCGTATTTGCACAGCGGTCTTCCAAACGCAATTTATTGGGAAAAAATTCACTTTTTTTAATTAAAAAATAAGAATCCAGTAAAGTTAGCCCAATTTTTTTCCATAATGTGAAAGATAATGTTACGCCGAGTAAATAGATACCCAACATGTCATGCTTCAAAATTGCGAAAGCTCACGGAATGGCGACAAACTTTGGTACTTAAAAATCCCCATAGGCGACAATTTAAAAATTTCTACAGGTTGCCATCTTAGCCTTACAGAGGAGTTCAAATTATTGCTCTCGCTCTAACGATCGCGGCGATACCTCACATGTGTGGTTTGAACACTGTTTACATATGGGGTGGGGTTTCCGTATGCGTTCGCTTCTGCGTACGAGCTAACGGGGACAGGGCGCTTTAATTTTTTTTTTTTTTTTTTACTATTTATTTTATTTATTATTTTTGATTTTTACACCGTTTAAAAAAAAAAAAATTGATCATTTTTATTTCTATTACAAGAAATGTAAACATTCCTTGTAATAGAAATAGGCACGACAGGACCTCTTTTTTTGTGAGATCTGGGGTCAAAAAGTCCTCAGATCTCACAAGTACACTAATAAAGATAGAAAGAAGAAAAAAAAGGGACCTTTAAGCCGGTTGCTAGTCAACAACATTTGCCGTCGCTCCGGTCCTCCAAGACAATAGAGTCGAGTGAGGGCAAGCTTGCCCTCATTCGACATCCTGTCTGTGAGGATCCGGGACCGGATAGTTTTCCCCGCTGCCGGCGGGTCCGGTAAGCGGGGAAAAGGACCGGGACGCGGCGGGAGGGGGCACCTCTTCTGCCATCCCGGAGGGTGATCTCGCGGCAAATCCGATGCTGGGACCACCCTTATCGGAAAACCGATCACCTGCAGTTTAAAAAAATACCAGGGTTATGGCAGCTATCTGCTGCCATAACACCGGTATTTAGCTTTAAATGCAGGACGCATATATACAGTGGCCGGTAGGGAGGTGGTTAAAGGCTATTGGGGGGGGGAACGACTCTAACAAATTCAGTTCCGGCCATTTGTAGGGATAAGAAGCAAGCTATTGTGAAACAAAAGCCTTGGGAAGACGGGCACTACCATAGTGGACATGTACCAAAGCAAAACGTTTCTGGAGGAATGGCCCTTTAAAATGGCCTGCGCCAGATTGAAAATTCCCTGCTACCCAATTTAGCAGCATTACTGACACATGGGGCAGATTCAGGTATAGTGCGGTAATAAGCCGAAAACTAAAAATATATTATACTGCAGCTTACTAATCAGATGTGATGGCTGCATAAGTTTTCTTTGGCTTTTTTCCCTCGGTTTTCACCTGGTGATCTGGCACATAACACCCCTCCTGTGACACAACTCTGGATTACAACTACAGCAAACAGTTTTTTTCTATTTGGGATGTAGCACCCTCCTAGGTAGGTGCTAGGTGGATAAAAGCTTAGCAGCTCCATCTGCTTATCAGGGGAGCCTCGTTGCTAGTTTTGCCTGTTGCATGTATCCAGGGTGCGATTCATCTGGTCTGAGGGAGTGTCCCTACTGTATCCAATACGGGAGCCTGTTGGACAGTGGAGGAAACCCAGCCAGTGACACACAGGCTTTTATGACTATCCCAGTGGGTTGGCACAATAGTGGTGCATCCTGGGATATGTTATAAAAGCCACGGGCAAGTGTGACAGGGTGTCTTTGGGCGGGAAGCCAGGTACCAAGAGGAGGGTGACTGCTGTTTCTCCTCCTGTTGCTGAGGAAGGTGGTCACAGGCTTCCGGCCTTGTGGACAAAACGTGTGGAGCTGAGCCAGGAGGTCCTGTGGATGCTGACAAGGGAGCTGGAGGCAGAGCGACCCAGGGAAAAACAGTGTCCATGAGTACCGGGAAGCTTGCCAGGGGTCTGCCCAGGAAGGGGACCCACTCCAGTAGAGGGGGTCAGTGGACAGGAGTTCAGCACACACAGCAAGTCAGAAAGGGGGTGCCAAGTTAGACCCTGAAGAGTAATCTAAAAAAAGAGTTCATATTCTTTGTCTTCACTTCAGTGGCAAGGTGAAGCAGCATCCTTGCCGCACACACTGCAGTTAGTTGTCCTCAGATTTGTGCATAGTTCAAGTTGGAGTATCCCACTCATCCCTTCTCCCATCCCAGTTCTAAAATAAAACACAAAAAAAACAACATCCCCTGGACTGTTTATTGACTGAGCCAAGGACTTAAAATGCTATTTGTCTGCTATCAGTTACTAAGGGTAACCCAGGGGAATCCAGAAGGTGCAATTTTCAGCAGCTCCCTAGAGGGCAGCGCTACAGGGATATAGGAATAAAAAGGAATAAACAAAAGCTGGTCATTTTAAATCACCCCTGCCAGTGTTAAGTGGTTTGTCTCAGCCATGTAAACTGATGCATTCTGCTTGAGAGCTTGTGCTTTTGAAAAACAACAGCAAACATGTTATAATTACATGCTCTGTACAATGATTTTGGACAGAACAGCCCCCATCCTCTTCTTCTGGGGTCCCCCGCCGGCCCTCCAGGCTCCTCCTCTTGGGCAAGTGCCCACAAGGAAACCACTTTCCATGGGGGAACCCGTACATGCTCACTCTCGAGCCCCTCTGTCAGGCTCAAAATGCTATCAATCTGCTCAGGGAGGAGTGAGGCAAAAGGCGCTCTTCTCGTGCACACTGCTTGATCGGACTCAGGTAAAATAAGAGGGGGGGGGGGGCAGGGATTTTGCAGCATGGAAGGTTTTTCACATTAGGTGAAAAACCTTAAGACTTTAGAACTGCTTTAACACTGGGTTATTTATTGTGTAACAAAATTAAAACATACAGGGGTTGATTTACGAAAACTGGAGAGTGCAGAATTTGGTGCAACTGTGCATGGCAGCCAATCAGCTTCTAACTTCAAATTGTTGTTCCGGGCAGAGAAACGTTTTTTTGTTGAACATACCCCCGGGACAGTCAGGGCTAGCACATTCCACAATGGCTAGCCTCTGATCTGTCCCGGTTCGCACTTACCTTTTAGAAGAAATACTTACTTAGAAATTTTCTTCCACAGCGTTTCCATCTCGGTTGTGGGCAGCTGAAGCCGGCGCGGTCCTCTTCTCTGTCTTCTTCCGAGTCTTCGTGTCCCAGAATGCACTGCACCGGCCCCTCTCGTCACTTCCGGCGCGGCGCCGCATTCCTAAACAGCTTCTGGGCATGCCCAGAAGCTGTTTAGCAGGGGAATGCGGCGTCGCCCGGAAATGACGAGTGGGGCCGGTGCGGCGCATTGATTCCTGGAAGCTATGACGTTTAGCTCCCAGGAATCATCGCGAGGCAGGAAGTGACGGGGTGAGCCTCGGCGCTGGAGGAGGAAGCTGTCATAGGTGAGTATTTACGATCGTCAATAAAAAGGTGAGTAAACAAAAAAAAAAAAAAATAACTATCCAATTCCTTTTCAGGTGCGGCATACCTAGCGGAGGGGCACAAAAAAAAAAAAATCTTTTTTGTGCCCGGAACTCCGCTTTAAGCTTTGACAAAAAAACAAACAAACCTGGAAGCTGATTGGTTTCTATGCAGGAGCTGCACCAGATTTTGTACTCCCCAGTTTTAGTAATTCAACCCCACAATGTACACCTGTTGTTGAAGGAAAGAAAATTGCTTAATGTATGGCCTGGCAAAATCTATGACGCCAGAAAACTGCAAACTTAGACCAGCCAAACATAATAGGCAGGCTGACTGTACCAAGCGGATCGATCGATCCACTTGGGTACAACCAGCCTGCCGGATTCTCTTGCAATTATCGCTAACGGCTGCTATAGCTGCTAACGATAATCACTGTCTTCTCCTAGCTGGGACGGCTTCCATGCACCCCCCTTTGGGAGAAGACAATGGCCCGGCAGGAGGGATTCCATCTGTGTTGATGGGGGAAATCGAGAAATTCTCTTCTTGTGTATGGCCAGCCTTATTCAGGACGGAATCATACAATGCAATATATAGGGAGAGACGTTTTCTACATTCAGCCCATAGCCACAGGGGGCTCAGATGTTTATCTTTCCTTAATCTTTCCAGAAAACGATTTATTCTTTGTTGGATTTAGGAATGTGTTATGTGAGCAGTGTGCAGGTCTATAAATAACACTATTTCTTGGAATTGGAAGCATATTTCTACCTTTTGGGCAAAGAACGTGTTTGAAGTTACAATAGTTCTGTATAAATCACCAAACTCTCAACTCACAAATAAAGCCTAAGTGGAACTGCACTCCCTCCCTACCTATCCCCCTACTTACCTCTCTGCTGGGTTACACACATAAAGAGGTCACATGCCTAAGGTCCAGCGGCTTCTCTTGGGCACACCCAGGCCCGTGCTGCCATCTTCTTCTGTGACACCATGAGAAGCCAGCTGTCTCTTCTTGCATCTGGCCCCTTACTAGAAGCAGAAAGAGGCAAGCTGGTCCCCTGATGACAGGTTGTGGCACATGTGCATTACAGTATCCCGAGGTCTCCTGGGATGCATTAAGGAGGTTTTCCAGGAGTTTGCAGGAAATGGGCACATCAGTTCTTGCCTAGGTAAGAATCCAGGGCCTGACGAAGGAGGGCGCATGCCCAGGACCAGCATTGCACAGACACAGAAACATGCTGCAAACTCCTCCCCACCCGTGACGTCATCTGCACGCGCTGCAGTCCATGCCGCTGTCCAGATTCATCCCCTCTGCTTGGCTTTCAACCAGAGGACTTCCACCTGGCCTGCTTGGCTTTCAAAACAAAGGGCTGCTTTTCTGTCATTCAAAACTTTGGGGGGCGGACTGTGGTCAGTGGGAGAAGAAAACGTCTCGGCATCAGTGGGAAGAATAGTGCACCATGTTTAGTATTCGGGGAGGAATAGTGCCCCATCGTTGGGGTCAGTGGGGGGGGATAGCGCCCCATCGTTGGGGTCAGTGGGGGGGAATAGCGCCCCATTGTTGGGGTCAGTGGGGGGGAATAGCGCCCCATCATTGGTGGCAGTGGGGGGGGGATAGCGCCCCATCGTTGGTGGCAGTGGGGGGGGATAGCGCCCCATCGTTGGTGGCAGTGGGGAGGGGGAATAGCGCCCCATCGTTGGTGGCAGTGGGGAGGGGGAATAGCGCCCCATCGCTGGTGGCAGTGGGGGGGGGATAGCGCCCCATCATTGGTGTCAGTGGGGGGGGATAGCGTCCCATCATTGGTGTCAGTGGGGGGGGATAGCGTCCCATCATTGGTGGCGGTGGGGGGGGGAATAGCGCCCCATCATTGGTGGTGGTGGGGGGGGGATAGCGCCCCATCATTGGTGGTGGTGGGGGGGGGATAGCACCCCATCGTTGGTGGTGGTGGGGGGGGATAGCACCCCATTGTTGGTGGTGGTATGGGGGGAATAGCACCCCATCGTTGGAGTCAATGAGGGGGATAGTGCCCCATCGTTGGGGTCAGTGGGGGGGATAGTGCCCCATCGTTGGGGTCAGTGGGGGGGGATAGCGCCCCAAGGGCTGGATAACGTCAAGCAAAGGGCCGCATCTGGCCCATGGGCCACAGTTTGGAGACCACTGCTTTACACAAACAAAAACATAAGCCGATATTGCTGAAGATCATATCATTTTCCAACAAAGTATAGTCAAAAAAGAGAGGGGTTGGTAGTGGTGGAGCTGCCAATGTACTCTATGGGGCTAAAAACAGGAGTTGATGCCCCAAATAGGGCACCTGTACTATTTTTCCCAACGCACAGTGCAGACGTGTTATCATGCCCCATAGAAAAGAATGGCAATCCTCTTGTCGTGAGTTATCACGGGTTACATCACACAGTTGTGGATAAGATCTAGAATGTGTGATTTTGTCATTTTTGAGATAGTTGGTAGGTATTCTAAAGATTTTACTGGATGAGGTCATTATTTTATGAAGGCACGCAGGTTCTTCTACAACATCGGGACTAACACTGACACATAAGAGAAGAGTTTCCTTTATTTTTTTCAGAGTATACAGAAGATACGGGATGCTTGTGTGTAATTGTCCCCAGAACGGGCAATTACCAGCTTGAAAAGTACACGGCACAATGTACAATAAGCGAGCCATTCTTATTCCAGTCACTCTCTGGATCAGGGTTAGAAATGAGCGTACATAATGTGTGCATAATGAGAGTAATCACAAGTGTCGCAGTCAATGCACCCTGACTACACCGGCCCCCTGCCTTCTGACATCCAATGTCATGGCAATGGTGGATAATGCCAAAAAACATTGGTAAAAAAAAAAATCCATAATTCTAAATTTGAGCATTCATAGCAGATCCTCTTCAATCTGAAACAAGCACACATTTAGAGGAGCCTGCTTCTACCTTTTATGCACATCCATTATTCTGTGCTTCTTGGTTTATCACCCAATAACAGCCATGGAGGCAATAATGGAGAGTGCCAGGATCTCTCAGAGGAGAAAGAGATGCCAGTGGAGAATTCTACCGACTGATCTCCAGCAATGCCGGCATCTCACAGTCAGCTAATGTCATTGTGTATGCTCCATATATTGTGAGATGATCACAGGGAACACACACATCTTCAGATGGTACGGGTCCATATTCTGGGTGTTTTTAATGCATTTTTGTAACACTTTAGGAACTCTTGCACATGGGTGCTGAAAATGTCAGATTTTTCAGCATTTAAGATTAATAAAAACAAAAAAAGTCTAAAGTGGAATTTTACCGATAACAACTTGGTAAAAAAATAATGTTCTTTAACCTTCTTAGCGGTATTCCCGAGTGTGGCGCGGGGTTACATTTCAGAGCCAAAAGCGGTAACCCCGAGCCACACTCGGGGTACCGCCAGAAGCATCGCTGGATCCTGAGAGCTGGGTTACTTACCTTGTCACCGGGATCCAGCGATGTGTCCCGGCGGTGTCTAGCGGCAGATCTTCCTCCCGATCCTCTCCGTGCCCCGCCTTCCGTGACGTTCGCAGGGGGGTGGAACCGGCGGCAAATTCAAATGTAAAACACACAAAACACACTGATACAATGCAAAATAAAAATAAAAAAATCACATTAGTTTGCCCCCCAGTGCCCTTTCCATATATATATATATATATATATATATATATATATATATATATATACACACACACATATACACACACACACACACATACATACATACATACTTTAACTTATTTATAGTTTTTTTATTATATTATAATTTATGATTTTGTGTTTCAAACTTTATCATACCCGAGATGTTATAAAGAAGAACGCACAGTAAAAAAAAAAATCATATGTAAATAGTTGGTTTGGGTTGCTCATTCTTAAGAATTACATGCAAAATAATGGTACCGCTTTCAGCACCTAAAACCCGAAAGAATTATACCGCCAGGGAGGTTAACATACATCCCACATTAATGTTTATTCTACCAAAATTAGTGTGTGCTGTAAATTTTCTCCAGCATTGCTCCTGTCTCTTATTGCTGGAGGCTGCCATTTTGCTGAAGCCCAGAGCTCCTGAGCAGCCGGAAATCTTTAAGTTGTCAGCTGATCGGCCTCCAGTGGCTCTGATTTTCTGCACAATGCCAAAAATGGAGAGCAACTGAGCATGTGCAGAGCAGGGTAAGACAGTGTATAACTGGATTTTAAATAGTATAGACATCATAATGTTTTATTTAGCTATACCTGCAAAAGGGGCCGGCCTGAAGTGACCTAGCAGGACTTAATTTTTTTGATTAAAGTGCCACTTTTTTTGGGGTTTTTTTTTTTTTAACAACAAACATGTCTATTCTTACCTGCTTTGTGCGTGGCCGCGAACCTTCTCTTCGCTTGTCCCCCGCTGCCGCTCCTGGCTCCTCCTCTCTGTCCAGTGTGTCTATTGACACAGACAGAGGGACTCAGCCTCACCACCTGCTCCTTCGTCACTGGCGTTCATTGACAGCACTGGGAGCCAATGCCCCATTAAAGCCAGTCAGATCCAGAAGTGAGGGGAGAGAAGAGCTGCAGATGTGCATGGCACTGGATCAAATGAGGACTCTGGTAAGTAATAGAGGGGGGGGGGATGCAGTCACCTAAACAGTGCAAGGAATGCATTAACCACTTTACCTCTGCTCACAGTAATATTACTGCGGCAGAGTGGCTCGTTATCGTCTGACGACGTAGTACTACGTCGCCAGACACTCCCCCTTCTGGGCGGCGCTTGCGCGCCGCCGGAGGCTCGCTCCCGCTATTTTCATTCACAGCGGGAGTCGGGCCAGGGGAGGAGCAGCGGCGATCGCTGCTGCTCTTACCCGATCATCGGGGATCGAGTCTGGAGATCCGCCCGCTGTGTGTAAACACAGCGGGCGGATCTCCATAGTGACAGGGACTGACAGATCGGACTGTTCAGCATAGCTGGACATCCGATCTGTCCATGACTCACTCAGGCCCCTCCCCCCCTACACGTCAGTAAGCACCAGGCATACATTAACCCCTCCCTCTCCAATAAAATTAACCCCTTCCCTGCCAGTGTCATTTTTACAGTAACAGTGCATATATATAGCACTGATTACTGCAGTAATGTCACTGGTACCCCCAAAAGTGTCAAAAATGTCAGTCAAGGGTCCGATCTGTCCGCCGCGATGTCGCAGTCCCGCAAAAAAAAAAAAATCGCAGATCGCCTCCATTACGCGTTAAAAAAAAAAACACACCAAAAATGACAGAAATCTTTCCCTTTGTTAGTAAACGCAATAACTTTTGCGCAAACCAATCAAAATACGCTTATTGCGATTTTTTTTACCAAACATAGGTAGCAGAAAACAAATTGGCCAAAAATTTTTAAAAAAATTGGTTTTTACATCTTTTTTGGGGGGAATTTCATATAAAAAAAATGTTAAAAATATTGTTATTTTTTCAAAATAAACGCTCTTTTTTTGTTTATAGCGCAAAAAGTAAAAATCGCACAGGCGATCAAATACCACCAAAAGAAAGCTCTGTTTGTGGGAAAAAAAGGACGTAAATTTCGTTTGGGTACGGCGTCGCACGACCGCGCAATTGTCAGTTGAAGTCGCACAGCGCCGAATCGCAAAAAGTGGCCTGGACGGAAGACAGCAAAATCCTCCGGTGGTAAAGTGGTTAAGGTAAGAAATGTTTAGGCTTTACAACCACTTTAAAGTGTTATTAACTACTTAAGCCCCGGAGGATTTGGCTGCTAAAGGACCAGGGTTTTTTTTGCGATTTTTTACTGCGTGACTTTAACGGACAATTGCGCGGTCGTGCGACGCTGTACCTAAACGAATTTGACGTCCTTTTTTTCCCACAAACAGAGCTTTCTTTTGGTGGTATTTGATCACCTGTGCGATTTTTTGATCACGCGCTATAAACAAAAAAAGAGCGTAAATTTTGCAAAAATAACAATATTTTTCACATTTTTTTATATGAAATTCCCCAAAAAAAATGTAAAAATCTAAATTTTTTAACATTTTTCGGCCAATTTGTTTTATGCTACCTATGTTTGGTAAAAAAAAAAAAAAAATCGCAAAAAGCGTATTTTGATTGGTTTGCGCAAAAGTTATTTCGTTTACTAACAAAGGAACAAAGGGAAAGATTTTTGTCATTTTTGGTGTTTTTTTTTTTTTAACGCGTAATGGCGGCGATCTGCGATTTTTTTTTCGGTACTGCGACATTGCGGCGGACAGATCGGACCCTTGACTGACATTTTTGACACTTTTGGGGGTACCAGTGACATTACTGCAGTAATCAGTGCTATACATATGCACTGTTACTGCAAAAATGACACTGGCAGGGAAGGGGTTAACTTTATTGGACAGGGAGGGGTTAAGTGTGTCCTAGGGGCGTGATTCTAACTGTGCAGGGACATTCCTATTGGTGTAAAAGCAAAGATCAACAGTTCTACATAGTAGAACGGTCAGATCTTCACTTTTACACAGGGAGAACTGACAGGCAGCTTGTTTACACAAGCCGCTCTGTCTTTCTCCCTTCACAGGAGCGATCGCAGTGTGACTGGCGGACATCGAGTCCGCCGGTCACACGCACTGACTTGCCTGTGAACGAGCCGCGGCGGGCGCACGCCTCGGCGGGCGCGCGCCCGCCCGCGATAGGCTCGCAAGTCAGTGACAGGCGAGTGACGTACCGATACGTCACTCTGCCTGGCTGGGGCTGACCGCCGCAGTATATAGTCGTGCGGCGGTCGGCAACCGGTTAAAACGTTAATATTTTTTTGTTAAAATTAAAAAAACATGTCATACTTAACTGCCCTGTGCAATGGTTTTGCACAAAGCAGCCTCAAACCTCCTCTTTTTTGGGTCCCCTGCTGATGCTGTTGGCACCTCCCCACCCCTGCTAAGTGCCCCCATAGGAAGCCTCTTCCCATGGGGGCACTCGTGTGGGCTCAATTCTGAGATGGCCTGTTTGCATCTATTCAGATACACAGCCCAGCTCTGCCCTGCCCCCCACTCTCTGCTCACAGGTTTTTAATGATATCAGCAGGAGCCAATGGCTACCGCTGTTCTCAGCCAGGCCTATGAGAGACAGGAGAAGAGCGTGCACAGCGCCGGACGGAGATGGGGCTCAGGATAGATTGCATTGCATAGGACTCATAGATTGCATTAAGCTAAAAAAAAACGCAAAACAAAAAAAATTAAATCGCTGAATTTAGATCAGTTAACAAATTTATAAAAATCTGGTTACTGCTCAGAATTTGTGCACTGGTTGGAAGGGGCCATCCCCAAACTGTTCCCACAAAGTTGGGAGCATGAAATTGTCCAAAATGTCTTGGTATGCTGACACCTTAACAGTTCCCTTCACTGGAACTAAGGGGCCAAGCCCATCCCCTGAAAAACAACCCCACACCAGGCATCATCCACCACACGATTTGGACCAGTGCACAAAGCAAGGTCCATAAAGACATGGATGAGTAAGTTTGGGGTGAAGGAACTTGACTGGCCTGCACAGAGTCCTGACCTCAACCCAATAGAACACCTTTGAGATAAATTAGAGCCCAGACTGTGAGCCAGGCCTTCAGTGCCTGACCTCACAAATGTGCTTCTGGAAGAATGGTCAAACATTCCCATAGACACATTCCTAAACCTTGTGGACAGCCTTCCCAGAAGAGTTGAAGCTGTTATAGATGCAAAGGGTGGGCCAACTCAATATTGAACCCTACGGACTAAGACTGGGATGCCATTAAAGTTTATGTGAGTGTAAAGGCAGGGGGCGATTTTATGGATGGCCTTATATGTTGCGATTAGTATTTTGTATTTTATACGGTGGGGTAGAGGAAGCCAGTGAAGGGATTGGCAGAGAGGAGCAGTAGTCACGGATTGGTTAGTAAGGTGTATTAGTCCAGTAGCAGCACTAATAATAACATGCATATGAAACCTCTCACAGTTTGCTATTGTTCAATGGCAAAGCAAGCTACATCTCATGTGGTGCATTCCCCAGCCCAACGCCCAATCCATGTCTGTGCCTTACCGAATCTGGGTGTATTGCTATTGAGCATAGCAAACCACGATGCACCAGATCAGGTGATGCATCATTGGTGACCCATCACAGAATCAGGAAGTAGAATAAAGCCACCAATTACTTTTTATCTTTTTATTAAACAAATGCAGCGTAGGTTTCCTATCCCCCCCCCCTTTTATGACTGGGTGGGGGAGGGGGATCAGGGTGGTGCAGAGCAAAGGAAAAAAAAACTGCAAACATCATAAAAGAAAGGCAAGTAACCAATACTAACTTTATGGGTTTTTACATTAACATTGTAAAGCTGTCAGTTTACGTTGGGGGAGGGGAGGGTCCGCTTAAAATGACCTAAAATATAAAGGGAACCTGCTCTGTGTGCTTATAAAATGACCTAAAATATAAAGAGCACAGCAACGGGATCACATAACAACATAGCTCCAAACCCAATCACTGAAATCTCATGGAAGTGCTAAAGTCATTTTAACAGCTACTTGCAATATTTTCAATAGTTTTCAGTAAAATAATACCTGTAATCCGGCCATCACTTTTTTTTTTTTTAATGCACTTCTTATAATAGGGTAACATCATCCTCCTCCTCCTGTGTTGTCACCTGCACCCCAGATGGAGACCACAAGCATCCATGCCGGTACACATTGCTCAGGCATGGTCCACCATCAAGAAGCTGGTGAACAGCACTGATGTGCAGCAGATACTATTGCAAATGCATGCAGAAAGTGGCTGCAAAAGACAGAAGGAGATTAGCAGCACTGATGCACAACAAATGGATAAAAAAAAAAAAGTGAAAACAGTGTTTTATGAAAAACCACCAAAGACACAGGAATTGTTTATGAGACCTAATAATTAGGCAAACAATGTCATCCAGTTAGTGTTTAGATCGTGTTTAAATCTGCCCCCAGGTTCTCTGACCCCAATTACATTCAAACCATCACTGCTCCATTCACAGGTAAGAGCAAAGACTAGAAGCCCTGTATAGGCAGTCTGGTTGGAATGTGCACAGGGCTCTCTCCCCTCCCCCCATGTGACGGTTGATGGTCCAGGCGCCCAACACTGCGTTTTTGTGTGGTCAGTACACGTGAGCGGAGTTTCAGACATTATTGGGATCTTGTAGCCCATCTCTGGCCCCCGATGTGTACATCAGATCCTAAAGCTGTTCCAAAAGCTAGACATTTTATACCCTAATGCAGGGGTGTCAAACTCCATGCACCAGCATTATGGTTGCCTTCAAAGGGCCGGTGGTATCTGTAAGACTAGATGTCCAGAGCACCCTAAAGCAGGGTACACACTAGTAGAAAATCTGCCGAAAATTCCCGTCCGAGGTAAAATCGTACGATTTTCAGCTAGTGTGTACACAACTTTCAGCAGCCAATGCTGACATTTTCAACTAAAAAAAAAAATGGAGGGACAAACACCAATTTTTTTATTGTCCGCCCCCAGACGACCAATTTTCGTTTAATGTGTATTCAGTACGTCCGCGAAAAATCGGATACGAAAGACCGCGCATGATCTGAAGTTGCTGACGACCCGGAAGTCTGGGAACAAATGTCTCAAAAAAAAAAAAATAAAAAAAAAAAATCGGACGAGAAATTTTGTGAACATTTATGCACTGTCAACTAAAAACCGCAATGAGCCCTGAGCAAGAGAGGGAAAAATCGGAGGATATTTCGTACAATTTTCGCCAAGTGTGTACGAGCCTAAAGCTGGATACACATTATACAACTTCCGCTAGATTTTTTCCATTAGATTTACCAAAACTATATAATCTGAGGTCAAACCTAAACACTTTCAATTTGCATGCAGTCAGGCAGGCCCTTGCACTACATAGTTTAAGGCAAATCTAAAGGAAATCTAACAACAAAAGTTGTATAGTGTGTATCCAGCCTTATGCCCTGTACACACTATCAGATTATCTGAAGACTTTTTCCTTCAGATTTACCTTTTCTATGTAGTGCAAGGGCCTGCCGGATTGCATACAAATTGAAAGTGTTTAGGTTTGACCTCATATTATATGGTTTTGGTAAGTCTGCAGACAAAAGTCTTCAGATAATCTGATAGTGTGTACAGGGCATAAATCCCCCTGCCAAGAGCCCACCAGCACAACTTCAGTGCGATTTCAAAGCCGCAGATCAAGGCAATTTGCAAGTCGCAATGAAATTGCAAAAAAGTAATGCAGTAACTTTTTCTGAATCACAAAGATTTTAACGGTTCCATTGCCAGCAATGGGGTGCAACTTGTCATGTGATTTTGAACTGTCAAATTGCATGAAATAATCGTACTGGTGTAAACCATGGCTTAGGCTCCATTTACATCCATGTGTAATAGTGGGCACACCATTACACATGGATGTTGTGTGAGGAGCTCATTCATTTCAATGGACTGCTCTGTGCACACAAAAAAAAAATGGAACCACCTTTCATTTTAAATTGCACTGCACCATAACACTTGGTCCTTTGCTAAAGACAAAAGGGATGTATTTTTTGTGTGCACTGTGGGAACGCATGGTATTTTGCATGCATTCCTGCAACACACAAACCTGAACCAAGCCTTAACATATGAGGTGTGTCTAAAAAGTTTGGTGAATCATCCAATATCTTAACAGCAACGTGGGCCAGGTGCCCTCACATGCACATGGCTATCCAGAAAAACGGCGAGAAGTGCCACCTAGCGTGGAGTACATGTGACTGTCAGGGTAAACCCCCTGTGGGCAGTCGAACATAGTCAGTGTTAGAGGTAGGGTCACAGTTAGAGCTGCACGATTCTGGATAAAATGAGAATCACAATCCTCTCACGAATCTCGGCGTAACATCATCTTTCACATTATACAAAAAATAAAAAGAAAATTGGGCTAAAATTTACTGTTTAGTTTTTTTTTTATTTTAATTCACTGAAGTGCTTTTGACATCATCTCTGACATAAGGGGGTGGAGTCTCCGGGTGACGTCACCAGAGGCCACGCCCCTAATGGCTATATAATAAGCTGCACGGACCGGAGCCGCCAAAATCACCGGAGACATCGTCAGAGGAGGACCAGAGGAAGAAGAAGACCAGAGGAAGAAGAAGACCAGAGAGGAGGGGAGAAGAGCGGAGAAGACCAGATGAAGATTTTTAATAAACTTCTTTAAAACGTCTCCTGTCATTATTTACACACACTGCCTTTTATGGGGTGAATGGGAAGGGGTACATTGTACCCCATACCCATTAACATAGGGAGGGGGGTCGGGGATCTGGGGGGCCCCCTTGTTAAAGGGGGCTTCCAGATTCTGATAAGCCCCCTGCCCACAGACCCCACAACCCCCGGCCAGGGTTGTCTGGAAGAGGACCTGGTCATCAACATGGGGGCAAGGTGCTTTGGGGTGGGGGGGTGTTGACAGTGTGTGGCCTGGTGTGGTCCAGGGGGGATGGGGCATCTCACTCGTTCCCCTCCCCTTTCCTCGCCTGTCAGGCTGCATGCTCGGATAAGAGTCTGGTATGGATTTTGGGGGGGACCCCATGCCATTTTTTCGGCATGGGGCTCCCCTCAAAATCCATACCAGACCGGAAGGGCCTGGATTGGAACCTGGGGGGGGGGGGGGCCCACGTCGTTTTTTTCCCCATTTTGGTGTGGAGATCCCCCTCAAGATTCTCAGAGCGCAAGTCGCACCACAAGTTGGATCATCCTAACTTGGCGTTTTGAATGCTTTTAAGTGCAGAGGAGGGGTTTGGGGTCTTTTAGACCCCCAGATCCCTCCACAAGAGTACCTGTAAAAGAAAAAAAAGAAAAAAGAAATTTTTTTTTTAAATATCTGAAAATGTCAGCAGATATCGGCCGATACCGATATGCGATGACCAAAATATCGGTATCGGCAATAAAAAAACGATATCTGTCGATCACTACAACGAAGCAGTGAGTGAACATCAAGTTCTGCTACAAATTGGGGAAAACGGCAGCGGAGACACCATGAAACGTTGGTGAACGTATACAGGACAGTTGTGAGCAGAAAATATGTTTAGGACTGATTCAAAAGATTTAGCGAAGGGAATAACTGCAAGTAAGCCACGTTCCGGTTGGCGGTCGACAAGCAGAACCCCAGACGTGATCGAACGAGTGTGACAAAAGTAGAGCGTCATGAAAGGCGCACGTTTTACGGACATGGTGGCAATCTGAAAGTGTGTGACAGCGGTTCTGCGATCGATTCCTAAAGACAACTTTGCTGACAATTTCCAGAAGCTTTATTAATGTTGCCAAAAGTGTATTGTGAAGGATGGCGATTATTTTGAGTCCCCGTTCACACTGGGGCGACCTGTGAGGCGACCTGGTCGCCTCACAGGGCGCCGTAGGTCGCCTTCCATAGAGAAGCTGCGGACCCGTTCTAATAGGAGCGACACAAGTCGCTCCGACTTAGAAAAAGGGTCCGGAGCTTCTTTGGGGCGACCCGGAGCGACCGTCATAGACTTCAATGTTATGAAGTCCGTGCCGGCCGCTCCAAGGTCACGGCGCACTGCTCGCACCGTGACCTCGGAGGTCGCTCCGGGAAGTCGGATCGCCCCAGTGTGAACGGGGCCTTAAGGCCAATAAAAGGTAATTTGTTTGTATCTTCTTATTTGTTTGTTTTCTGATATCATTCACCAAACAATTTATACTCACCTCCTATGTGTTCTAGATTACAAAAAAAAAAAGGAAATCCTCCAATTTATTTTGTAAACACATTTGGAATTGTTATAAAATAAATAAACGACTCCTAGAAACACTTTCTGTACTGTTTGCAGTCTCTGGCCTTATTTGCAGAGTGCATGGCGACCGATAACAGCGCCATTTTCTGCAATCACTCATGGCTATTTTTCGCAATACTGCGGCGCCACTTGAAGAAGTTAAATATGTACCGAATGTTAAAAAAAATAATAATAAACCCAGCAAACAAACATTATTGATTGAGGACAAGAACAAAAAAAAAAAAGTCCTTCCATGGCACAATGTCCGCTCACAATCCAGCCGGACTTGTTCAGTGTAAGGGAGGGTCAGGCCGGGGACAAAGACAAGTGACATCATCTGACAATGTATTGTGCTGTGCTGTGTACTTGGTAAATGACTGTTAACCCTTGCACGGTCCTTCAATTCTCCTCCGCACCTCTCATCACAGAGCACCCGGGGTGACCAATACAATCTAGGAATTTACCAGATTTAGGCCTCTTGCACACTGCAGCTTAAAAAAGCTCAGTACAGCTTTTTTTTTTTTTTTTTCTGAGTTCTGAGCTAATATACAACCCATTCATTGTAATGTGCCTAGGCATACAGGTGCGTAAATGAGCGCCATGCATTCTTCAGTAAGAAAAAAATAGCATTTTTGGACAGTAATTTACGCCTAAAGCTCACAAATGCGTGCAAATACACGCAGTTGTGAACAAATGAACACACGCGAACATACTGTTGATCTGAAAAGATGCTAATTTGCATATTTTACAAGAACGCGAGAATACATTTGCGTGAAAAGGCACGAAATTTGCACAAACGTATACGAGCGAAAACGCACGAGAATGCGCGAAAAAAGCGCGCATTTCAATAAGATAAATACACCTGAAATTTACTGGTGAAAAAGGACTTGCTCAAACAGGAGTATCGTGTGTAAGGGCTGGTTCACATTAGTGCGATCACAGAGATCGCATGTAATTCGGAGCGCACTGCTCCTAAATTGCATGCGATCTCTGTGCGGTGCAAATTTCAGCCATACAGTTTGCATGGCTGAATTCGCACTAAAGACGCACATAACCCTTTTTTTTTTATCCGCAGCAGAATCGGATCGCATGGTGGTTCACACTAGTGCGGTCCGATTCTGTGCAAACTTGCAGATCACACTGTAATATGCGATTTCAACTGGGGGTGTCGTTAACTTTTAATTGACATCCCCAGCGTATCGCATATGGCAGTGTGAACTGCCAGGGGTGCGGATGCGATGCGGGAACACGCTGCATATTCGCAGCGTTCCTGCATCGCAGAAGTGTGAACCGGGACTAAGAGGCCTTAGAGGAAAACCCAATAAGAAAATACAATTAGGCCTCTTACACACTGCAGCTTGAAAAATTATATTTTTTTATAACTGAGCTAAAATACAGCCCATTAATTGTAATGTGCCTATGAACAAGGGCGCGTAAACAAGCGGCATGCGAGTAATTTACGCCTCATGTGCACAAATGCAAAATTTTAAATTGTGCGAACGCATATACACGAAAATGCGCGTAAATACGCACAAATACACTAACAAAAAAGTCTGAAAAAGTATAGGAGTATCACATGAAGAGGCCAAAAAGGCAAAACATTTTTTTAGTTCCGGATAGAGTGCAGAGGGATCAGAACACCTGTCGGATTGTATTGCTGTCGTGCCCCTATTAGGGGAATTCACCCGCTCTATTTGCCCTGGTAACCGTTCTCATCAAGAGTGAAAGTGAAAGAAAATATCAAACTCTGGGTTGCACTTATCAGAAATTAATGGGCAATCTTCCAATGTGGACACTAGCTCTGGTGACCCCGGTGGCTATGGGACAAATCTGAAAAACATTTCCACCTCTCACCTGCGGCTGCCCCTTTGTACTCCCCTTGCTAATATGCCTTTCCACCCCCTCCTTTTTCTTTTCCTTTTCCTTTTCCTTTGTTCCCTTTTCATCTTCCCTTTCTGTTTCCCCCATTCCTATTGTATTTCCTTGGAGATGGAGGAAGTCTTGAGGTGTTAGACCTGCGTTGTCTCCTGGTTCCCACCTGCACTGGATGTCTGGATACGTTTAGTGATGTAGAACTTTATGTGCTGCCATGCTATGTTGGACTGGATTATTATTTTTTTATTTTTTTTGTACATATTTTTTGACTTTTTTTGCATTTACAATGTCAATTGTTTTCTGCAATACCATGTATTGTTTTCTCCTTCAACAAAAGAATCCTGTTTGTTATAAAAAGAAAAATAATTTCAAGGGTTCCTCTTGGGGAAAAATGTACAGGAAGGTTGATTTGTACAATTTTTTTGGAATTTTTACAACTTTCAAGCCGAATCGGTTTAATCAACTCTGTAACTGTATGCTAACTAAAGCTGATGTCCTGACTAGTGATTGACTGATATCGTTTTTTTATTGCCGATACCAACATTTTGGTCATCGCATATCGGTATCGGCCGATATTTTCGTACATGAAATTTTATTTTTTTTAATTTATTTATTTTTTATAGGTACTGTTGTGGAGAGATCTAGGGGTCTAAAAGACCCCAAACCCCTCCTCTGCACTTAAAAGCATTCAAAACGCCAAGTTTGGCGGTTTTGAATGCTGTAATTTTTTTGAATTTGGCGCAGAGTACCCGGAAGTGATGTCATAACATCACTTCCGGGTTTTTTACACGGAGACCTGATCAGATCCGAATGATCGGGTCTTCTCTTCGGCGGCCGTGCAGGATGGTTGCCCGCGTCTCCCGGTGGGACGGGAGACCCAGACGAGCCGCGGAAGGCGGTGGGAGGGGGGGGTCCCCTGCCGCTTCTTGTAATGAGAGCCGAGCAGCTTCTCAGCGGCATCGGTTGTCATTACAAGACAGCCGACCGTCGGCTATGGACGCCAGTACTGGGGTGATGCCTCTAGCCGAAGGCATCACCCCAGTACAGCACTTTCCCTAAATAATCGGCAATATCGGTAACCTCCGGGGCTGATTCCGATATATTGGGGAAAGTGCAGATTGGCCCCTGATATATTGGCTTGGCCGATAATCGATCTCTAGTCCTGACCCCAAAAAAATTTGAGCATATTGAATGCCCCAACACTTCACTTGCTGCTTGCTTTTTCTGGATCAGTGATTCACTACAAACCAGGCCAATTTTCCTTTTTTTCTCTCTGTCTCCAATTGTCTCTGACAACAGAAAGGCAGAAGAAATATCTGAAATTACAGAAGAACCCCCTCATTGATAGCTGTTTCACAAGAGCCCCCCTTGGAAAATTTCCCCTCATCACCTGTTCAGATGACAACTGGAAATTTTGATTTCCTGTCATGCTTCTTGTCGGTGACAATGGCCATCAGGACAGCAGAAAGGATTCATCTTTCCAAAGACGCAGAGCAAACCTGGACGCAATGATTGTCCTATTGTTTTTTTTTCTATTCAATAGTGTTGCCATGATGTTTGATCAAGATTTCTGGATTTAGCACTGGCAGCTTTTAAACCAAAGTATTTCCACAATTTCCATGGCATATTCAATAACTAAAAAGATCTGAGACTGAAGTGCAAATAAATAGTTCAAATATATATGAGATCCAATGTATAGATCAGATAAAACCAACATGTTTTAGGGCTAGAAATCACCCCATCATCAGGGCTATAAAAAAAAAAAAAATACAACAGAAAAATATATCAATAAATCTAAGCAATACAACAAAATAATATGCTAATAAATAAATAAATAAATAAATAAAGAGATATATCAAAATAATATATAAATAGATCTAAGGCTGCATTCACATGTCAGCGTATGATCACGGGCAGAACCGCCGCGGTTCCGCCCGCGATTCGGAGATTTATTGCAAATCGCGGGACGCCTAGCGTTGCCCGTTGATTTGCAATAGCCCCCCAAACGCCGAGCGATGTTGCCGCGATTTCCGCCTGCCGAATCGCGAGAACATCGCGCAAACAAAATCGCGGGACGCAATACGCTCCAAAAAAATACAAGAGCTTCTTTGGAGCGTATTGCGTCCCGCGATTTTGTTTGGGTGATGTTGCCGCGATTCGGCGGGCGTAAATCGCGGCAACATTGCTCGGCGTTTGGGGGGCTATTGCAAATCAACGGGCAACGCTAGGCATCCCGCGATTTGCAATAAATCTCCGAATCGCGGGCGGAACCGCGGCGGTTCTGCCCGTGATCATACGCTGACATGTGAATGCAGCCTAAGAGATACATCAAAATAAATTATAAACTGATCTAAAAGATACACCAAAATAAATTATAAATAGATCTAAAAGATACACCAAAATAAATTATAAATAGATCTAATAGATATATAAAAATAATATATAAATAGATCTAAGCCCCGGTTCACACTAGGGCGACCTGTGAGGCGACCTGGTCGCCTCACAGGTCGCCGCAGGTCGCCTCCCATAGGAAAGCTGCGGACCCGTTCTAATAGGAGCGACACAAGTCGCTCCGACCTAGAAAAAGGGTCCGGAGCTTCTTTTGGGCGACCAGGAGGCGACCGCCATAGACTTCAATGTTATGAAGTCCGTGGCGGCCGCTCCGAGGTCGCGGCGCGCTGCTCGCACCGCGATCTCGGAGGTCGGCCCTGCAAGTAGCGTCGCTCATATGTGAACCGGCGCTAAGAGATACACCAAAATAAATTATAAACAGATCTAAAAGATACACCAAAACAATATATAAATAAATATAAGTGATACACCATGATTGTATATAAATAAAACTAAAGAAAAACACCACAATAATATATAAATAAGGAAATATAGTAGATTTATTTATTTCTATATTCCTTAGCTGTATTTTTATAATCCTGGTGAAGGGGTTGATTTCTGGCCCCCAAATTATGTTGGCTTTATATGATTTTACAATGGATTAACTTTGTATTTGAGCCTTTTGCCTTGTGTGTTGTGCTTCAATCCCAGATCTTTTTAGGAGTAAAATTGCAACAGGAACATTAACAGCTCACCACAATTTTTTTTTTTTTTTTTTAAAAGACACATTTTTGGCTTTAGATACATTTTAACGTACCTGAAGATATAAATGAGAGGTACAATCAGGATGTTATAGGTAAAATCAGTACGGTTTCAATACCCAGTAAATGCAAACTTCATCTATATACACACACATCACTCATTTATAAAATTGCAATAAAACCAGCAGCCAAAAATACCAATCCCTTAAATGTAAACATCATAGAGGCATAAACTATAAGCTCACAGAAGGTAAACCCTCCAATACGGAGAGCCTAGAGCTGATATGACACTGCAGGTATAAAGGTAACCCCATGTTACCCTCTGCTAGGTATGTGCTACTGGCAGTACAAACATTACTGGAAGGACATACATTCCAGGCGTCAACTCTTCTAAAGCTCCAGTTCATCCTGTCTGCTCTGCATCTTTAATGTTTTGTATGTACCTTTCATTACATGTCTTCATAGCCCTTCTCTTAAAAAGGTTAAAAAAAGTAGGTCTCCCTTTTGCTGCCCTAACCCATCGGGGCATGGCCGCCACTAGACCTCTATGGTATATGGCACCAAGCTATCATTAGCAGATCCTTTCATTTCTGTAAGTAACGGGGCATCCATGGATTTTGTTTTTCCACAGATGGTCAATTGGAATGAGATCTGGAGAATTTTGAGGCCAAGTCGACACCTCAAACCTGTATTCCTTGAACCATTCCTGAACCATTTTTGCAGTGTGGCAGGGCAAATTGTCCTACTGAAAGAGGTCACTGCCATCAGGGAATACGGTACCATGAAGGGGTGAACTTGGCCAGCAACAATGTTCAGGTAGGTGCCATGGTATGTGGAAAGCAACATCCACATGAATGGCAGAACCCAAGTCTTCACAGCAGAACATCGCCCAAAGAATCACACTGCCTCTGCCACCTTGGGATCTTCCCATACCGCATTCCTGGTGCCATCTCTTCCCTAGGCAAGCGACACACACCCAGCCATCCACATGGTGTAAAAGAAAATGCGATTCATCAGACACGTGCCCATTGTTGGCACTTTTGTCTGTGGACATGGGTCAGCATGAGCACCGGCTACACAGATCTATAAACAAACTGCAATGTCAATTTTTTCTGTTATCAACCCATCAACTTCATGGACATGTTTACTCTCTGCCTAATATATCTCACCGACTTTCACATGCCATTACATTAAGATAATCAAATAGCATTCACTGAACCTGTAAGTGGTCATAAAATTATGGATGACACACACACATTATGTACAGTGTGTGTGTAAACATATACTATATATTAGATAGACACACCTTATTACAAAAAGTATTGGGACGCCTGCCTTTACACGCACATGAACTTTAATGGCATCCCAGTCTTAGTCTGTAGGGTTCAATATTGAGTTGGCCCACCCTTTGCAGCTATAACAGCTTCAACTCTTCTGGGAAGGCTGTCCACAAGGTTTAGGAGTGTGTCTATGGGAATGTTTGACCATTCTTCCAGAAGCGCATTTGTGAGGTCAGGCGCTGATGTTGGAGAGAAGGCCTGGCTCACAGTCTCCGCTCTAATTCATCCCAAAGGTGTTCTATCGGGTTGAGGTCAGGACTCTGTGCAGGCCAGTAAAGTTCCTCCACCCCAAACTCGCTCATTGATGTCTTTATGGACCTTGCTTTGTGCACTGGTCCAAATCATTTGGTGGAGGGGGGGATATAGTGTGGGGTTGTATTTCATGGATTAGACTTGGCCCCTTATCTCCAGTAAATGGAACTCTTAAGGCTTCACAAGACCAAGACATTTTGGACAATTTCATGCTCCCAACTTTGTGGGAACAGTTTGGGGGTGGCTCCTTCCTGTTCCAATATGACTGTGCACCAGTGCACAAAGCAAGGTCCATGAAGACATGGATGAGTGAGTTTGGGGTGGAGGAACTTGACTGGCCTGCACAGAGTCCTGACCTCAACCCAATAGAACACCTTTGGGATGAATTAGAGCAGAAACTGGGAGCCAGGCCTTCTCGTCCAAATCAGTGCCTGACCTTACAAAAGCGCTTCTGGAAGAATGGTCAAACATTCCCATAGACACTCCTAAACCTTGTGGACAGCCTTCCCAGAAGAGTTGAAGCTGTTATAGCTGTAAAGGGTGGGCCAACTCAATATTGAACCCTATGGACTAAGACTGGGATGTCATTAAAGTTCATGTGCACTGCAGTGATCCCACCAGACGCATAGGCGTGCGCACAGGGTGTGCCGGGTGTGCCTGGGCACACCCTAATCACCTAGGGCACATTAGCATTATCGCTCTGTTTGCCAGTGAGGAGATGGGAAAGATCTCCCTCGGACCTGCTCTGCTCTATTTCACTTTGCCAGCAGGGAGAGTAATGTATCGGGGCCATGTACATGTAGGCAAACACATGCATGTGTATTTAAACTTTGGGGTGCACACCCTAATGCAATAGGCTGCGCACACCGTCCAGACGGCACTCCAGCTGCTGCATTGTAACGCATGGCTGATGTGAATTAGTCTTCAGGTGTATACTGCTGTAGGTGTCCCATGCTGTATGTGGTGCTCATTGCCACCAGGACAAAAAGTAATGGGAAATCCAAAATGTTAAACTGGTCAGCAGAACACTTATTTCTTAAAAAATTTAAATTAGATATAAAAAAGAAAAAAAAGAAAGAAGACCTAATTGCACACCCCTCCTCCAGTCCCTGAGCACAAGATTTGGGAATCCACATTCCTTGGCAATGAATCACTGCCACCTTCAGGTTGAAGAATGTAACATACATCCAAGTGACAGTCCCTGCATTGTCCGGGTCATTAGATCAACTTGGCTAACTTGTCACTGGAAAGGCAAATGTCACACTGAACAAGTTCAAAGCAATGAAAAGAACGTGGGATTCTAACAAGAAATATTTACTTGTGGCAAGCCAAACTTTTCTTCATTGTTCACAAAGTTCAACACACAATGTATCAACGGGCAATTTACAACCATGGCATATATATGTGACAGCCAAAACTTCCTGGATATACGTTTGTAAGAATCTCCAAACCTGCATTCATGTCTGTGAACACAATGTAAATAATTCAATCAAGATGCATTCCTGTTTTCAAAAAATCCTTGATTTAATAATCTGTAGAGCAGTACCGGGACAAAATCCTACGGCACCCAATCCAAATGGTCAAAGTGTCCCCTCCTCCACTCAATGAGCTGTGAACTATTTTAGAAGTGCAGGTCCGGCCGTTTCTGCGCCCCTCTCCTGCTGAAACACCCAAGGCGACTGCCTCTTTTGCCTACCCCTTGCCCGGCTCTGCTGTAATAGTTCACATACATGGCATTGGCAGCCATATACACTTCTATACATATATGCTGCTGCAGTGCCACATACTAACCGTCCTTTCCTTGACTGAAATCAATAGACCCAATTTTATCTCCGCATTTGTTCTTTTGGGTAATAATAAAATAAATATATATATCGCAAGGAGCAACCAATCAGGAATAAGCTTTCAGCTGCAGGTAAACTAATCAGAACCAATCATAACCATATAATATTCTTCTTAATTTATAATAAAACGTTATCTTTTCTGTTTGGTAAGAATTATTGTTCGGATGAGATGAATTCACACCATGAAGGATATTCTTCCCACCCTGAGTCCAGACAACGCCTACACTGCACTGAATACCAGGGAACTGACATTAATGTCATTCACTGTGCAGACCAGAGCTCAGTGTGCGCTTTAAAGTTTAAAGGGACTAAGCTGAACTTTAAAGGGATTGAACGAATTATTACTCTTTAATGGGATTACAGAAGTTACCTGTGTGGAGTATAAAACAGACACTCCCTTTAAATATCTAATAAACATTATTGGAAAGAAAACAGACACTCCGCCTCCTGTCATCTAAATGTGTCAATTCCAAAAAAGATAAGTGCTATACAGCACCCCCTTTCCTGCGCTCGGAACCTGGTCCTCAGGCTGCCTCAATCCCGGAACTCGTGCTGATAATAGGCATCCATGATGGCTAGGCTTTGCTGCCCCTTATGACCAGGGCGGTCGACCAAACACTGAAAGTAGCTGATTTTAATTTTTCATTTAATAAACTCGCTGAGGATAATGCGCTAGGCTGGTGCGCCCTTTTCTTTGCTTTGTATTTTCATCTAAATGTGTCACCTTGTCACCTACTAGTAGATCATCACAGATGGAGAGCCTTCATCCTTCATCCATGTGGCCTCCTCCATTCATATGACTGGTGGGAACAAGTCTTCAGATAAATACCCACATGGGAAACTCAGGGAACGTGCCCCCCGAAATTATAAATACCCACATGTGAATCTCAGGGAACATACCCCAGAAATTATACCCACATGGGAATCTCAGGGAACGTACCCCAGAAATTATAC
The DNA here is from genome assembly GCF_965119305.1 of Pelophylax lessonae. Taxonomy (NCBI): domain Eukaryota; kingdom Metazoa; phylum Chordata; class Amphibia; order Anura; family Ranidae; genus Pelophylax; species Pelophylax lessonae. Next base: position 281,698,664 of record NC_138773.1, read on the forward strand.
CCACATGGGAATCTCAGGGAACGTACCCCAGAAATTATACCCACATGGGAATCTCAGGGAACGTACCCCAGAAATTATACCCACATGGGAATCTCAGGGAACGTACCCCAGAAATTATACCCACATGGGAAACTCAGGGAATGTACCCAGCAACTATACCAACATGGGAAACTCAGGAAACATAGCCCAGTAATTATACCCACATGGGAAACTCATCCCAACATTTATACCAACATCACAGACCATACCCCAGTATACCCACATGAGCAACCCAAAGGACATACCCCAGTATTTATACCCACATTAGAGAATATACCCCAGTATTTATACCCACATTAGAGAATATACCCCAGTATTTATACCCACAATACAGAACATACCCCAGTATTTATACCCACATTAGAGAATATACCCCAGTATTTATACCCACAATACAGAACATACCCCAGTATTTATACCCATATTAGAGAACATATCCCGGTATTTATACCCACATTAGAGAATATACCCACATGGGTGACTCCCTCATGTTCGTCAAGGAAGATGCTGATTGTCCATAATGTGAGAAGATCGGACACTCCGGGTTCTACAAACACTCCTCCAATATCCCCATAGACAGCTGTCAGTGGTACGGATATCTCTGTACAGGGATCGGTCATTACCGGTGATCTGTACAGAATTCACCGATCAGCAGATGACAATATCACACACACCGATATATTATATACACCCCCTCCCTCCCCCCCCCCCCCTTCTTCAGGGATCAACTACTTGTAGAAAGATCACCCGCTCACTGTTACTACAATCTGCCGATCCTCCGAATGATACCGATCGGTATTCTACACCGATCACAGTATGTGCGATGGGCACTATTTATCAGAAACATCTCCAGAGCCCCCCCCCCCCCCCCCACCTCCCACACCCGATACAACTACACCGGGACCACACCGACCCCCCATACACTACACACATCTAACTCACCTTATATACCCGGACACCGATCTCCGGTACACACCGCACTGCCTTCCTCCGCCCGATCCCCGGCACACACCGCACTGCCCGATCCCGGAGAGAACTCACCCAGCCTCAACACCACAGCAGCGCTCTGATAGGACACAAACAGTGGAGGGGGCGTGGTCCCAGCACACACTCTCTGACTGTGATTACCATACAGGACATCACATTGTTACATTGTATACATTTCCTTCTATAGAGCGGCCTGTGTATGGGGGCCACAGACCGGATATCGGCACCCTACGTATTCAATCATATATCAATCTATATATATACACAGTATACAGATCCATCTCACAAAATTAGAATAGCATCAAGTTAATTTATTTTAGTAATTCAATTCAAAAAGTGAAACTAATATTTTATATAGATGCGTTACACACAGTGATAGATTTCAAGCATTTTTTTCTTTTATTTTTGATGATTATGGAATATACAAAAGACCAAAAAAAAAAAAAAAAAAGTTTAATACAGAAATGTCTTACTGAAAAGTATGTCAATCCCCATGTACAGTATATTATGCACTCAATACTTGGTTGGGGCTCCTTTTGCATGGATTACTGCATCAATGCGGCGTGGCATGGAGGCGATCAGCCTGTGGCACTGCTGAGGTATTATGGAAGCCCAGGTTGCTTTGATAGCGGCCTTCAGCTCATCTGCATTGTTGGGTCTGGTGTCTTTCATCTTCCTCTGGACAATACTCCACAGATTCTCTATGGGGTTTAGGTCAGGTGAGTTTGCTGGCCAATCAAGCACAGTGATACCATGATCATTAAACCAGGTATTGGTACTTTTGGCAGTGTGGGTAGGTGCCAAGTCCTGCTGGAAAATAAAACAGCATCTCCATAAAGCTGGTCAGCAGAGGGAACCATGAAGTGCTCTAGAATTCCCTGGTAGAGGACTGTACTGACTTTGGACTTGATAAAACACAGTGAACCAACGCCAGCAGATGACATGGCTCCCCTACAGAGATGTATAGTAACTAAGTAGAACTACTTCACTACTGTACTTAAGTACTGAAAGGCGGTATCTGTACTTTCCTAGAGTAGATTTTTTTTCTCCTACTTCCATTTTTACTTCACTACATTTTTTCGATGATTTCAATACTTATACTCCGATATTTTTTTTTTTGTGCTGCATAGTTACTCGTTACTATTATAAAAATTACCACTGCCAGAACAGTAGATGGCAGGTTTCATGAAGCTCAAAACATGTGTATTATCAGCGCATACGAAAATAAATGCTACTGTATGTATAAATAAAAGCTGCATTTGAAATAATAAAAAACAATATGATGTTCAAACTTTTGACTTCTTTCTTAAGGCTCCGTTCACATGTAGGCGTTTTGGGGCGTTTTTGGGGAGTTTTTCTGCTCTAGGATCAGCTCTCAAAACGCCCAACAAGACAAATCCTATTCATTTCAATGGCCCCTGTTCACATCTGAGCGTTTTGTTGCTGTTAGCAAAACGCCCAATGCTCAAAAAAGTACATGAGCTTCTTTTTGGGCAGATTACAGGCGTTTTCCATTGGTTTCTATTCAATCTAAAAATGCCTGCACAAAAAAACGCCTGTAAAACCGCCTGCAAAAACGCCCATAAAAACGCCTGAAAAAACGCCTAAAAACGCCTGTAATTAGCAACGCCAAGATGTGAACGTAGCCTTAATAACTACATAACACAGTACTTGTACTTTTACTTTCAGTACTTGAGTAGCAACATTTTTTAAAAAACTACTTGCAATACTTAAGTACAAAAAATGTTGAATACTTTAGTACTTCTACTCAAGTCACTTTTTGATCGAGCACTTCCACTTCTACTCAAGTCACTTTTTGATCGAGCACTTGTACTTTTACTCAAGTATGGGTTTCGAGTACTTTATACAACTCTGCTCCCCTAATCATCACAGACTGTGGAAACTTCACACTGGACCTCCTGCAACTTGGATTCTGTGCCTCTCCATTCCTCCTCCAGACTATGGGACCTTTATTACCAAATGAAATGCAACATGTTACGCAGTAAATCATAACTGATGCTCACACCGCAATCACACCACAATAAATCGTGTTGCAATCGTGGCGCTTGTCTCTCAAAAAAGGAGCAGGAGCTTCTTTCGAGCAACAGCATTGTGCGTTGCGATGCTCCTCCATGTCCTTATAGACCTTGCTTTGTGCACTGGTGTTCAGTTATGTTGGAACAGGAAGGGGCCATCCCCAAACTGTTCCCACAAAGTTGGGAGCATGAAATTGTCCAAAATGTCTTGGTATGCTGACGCCTTAAGCATTCCCGTCACTGGAACTAAGGGGCCAAGCCCAACCCCTGAAATACAACCCCACACCACAATCCCCCCTCCACCAAATTATTTGGACCAGTGCACAAAGCAAGATCCATAAAGACATGGATGAGCGAGTTTGGGGTGGAGGAACTTGACTGACCTGCACAGAGTTCTGACCTCAACCCGATAGAACACTTTGGTATGAATTTGAGCACAGACTGCGAGCCAGGCCTTCTCTCCAACATCAGTGTCTGACCTCACAATTGTGCTTCTGGAAGAACGGTCAAACATTCCCATAGACACACTCCTAAAACTTGTGGACAGCCTTCCCAGAAGAGTTGAAGCCTTTATAGCTGCAAAGGGTGGGCAAACTCAATATTAAACCATACGGACTAAGACTGGTGTAGCACTGTCCCCTAGAGGACTGCTGGATATAACACTTTCTGGATTCCCCTGGGTTACCCGTAGCAACTGTTTGCAGAAACGTATCACTTTAAGTTCTTGGCTCAGTCAAAGATCAGTCCAGGGTTTGTTGTTTTTGTGGTTTTATTTAGAACTGGGATTGGAGAAGGGATGACTGGGATACTCCAACTGTTAACTATTCACAATGCTGAGGACATCTAACTTGAGAGTGCGGCAAGGCCGCTGTTTCATCCTGCCACTTGATGAAGATAAGTCAAGCGTTGCTATGATACTTTCTTCAAGGTACTCCCCTAGTACCCCCTTTCTCTCTGGGCTAGCTGACACCCGTCCACTGACTCTACACTCCGGAGTGGTCCCCTTCCTGGGTAGACCCCTGAGCAAGTTCCTCTGTACTCACAGGCACTGTTTTTCCATATTCACTATTGCCCTGACTCCTGCAGTTAGCTTCTCCTGGACCTCTGGCTTCAGCCTCACATGCACTGGCTCACTAGGCCAACTGCCTGTGACCATCACCACCTGTTGCAGAAGAGGAGGCAGCCGCCACCCTCCTTCTGGGACCCGGCTTCCTGCCCAAAGACCTCTGCCTCATGTGCCCCTGGCTTTTTATACCCTGTCCCATAATGCACCACTTGTCTGTGCCAACCCACTGGGACAGTTACAAAAGCCTGTGTATCATTGGCCAGGTTTCCTCCACCACCCAACGTGGTTCCCTATTGGAGCTGCTGGGGACACTTCCTGAGACCAAATGAATACACACTGGGCACACTGAGCAGACCTAACTACCAATCCTGCTCCCGGATAAACAGAGAGCATATAAGTTTTGCCTGTTGCTCTGCTGATGAGCAGACAGAGCCAAAAACTACTCTGCCTACCTAGCAGCTAACTAGGAGGGTGCTACACTGGGATGCCATTAAAGTTCATGTGCGTGTAAAGGCAGGCATCCCAATACTTTTGGTAATATAGAGTGAGTGAGTGAGTGAGTGAGGGTGTTTGTGTACATACACTTATCAGCCCTAACAAATTTGACCACTGACAAGTAAAGTGGATAATATTGAATATCTTGTTACAATGGCATCTGAAGGTCAGTGGGATATATTGGGGGGCAAGTGAACATGTTGTCCCTGAAGTTGATGTGTTGAAAGCAGAAGAAATGGGCAAGCGTAAGGATTAGAGTAACTCCAAAACTGCAGTTCCTGCGGGATGTTCCTGGTCTGCAGTGGTCAGAATCTCATCAAAAGTGGTTTAAGGAAGGAAGACTGGCAACAGGGTTATGGGTGGCCAAGGCTCACTGATGCATGTGGGGGTGACGGATGACCTCTGTATTTCAATCCAATAGAAGATCTACTGCTCAAATTGCTGAAAAAGTTATTGCTGGTTCCAGTAGAAAGGTGTCAGAACACACAATGCATCGCAGTTTGTTATGTATGGTCTTGCATAGCTGCAGACCAGTCAGTGTGCCACACATGCCTGACGAAGGGGACCTGCGTGACTCCGAAACGTTGCATAATTTTTTGATGTGATCTTCTTTGAAAAAACTTTTGGACTGCTTTTGCAAGATCCATGGTGTGCTGGCGAATATGTATTTTCTTATTAAATAGGCCCATACTGACCCATGTCCATAGCCACAAGCACCCACAATGAGCATCAAAACTGGACCACGATGCAATGGAAGACGATGGCCTGGTCTGATGAATGACATTTTCTTTCACATCATGTGATGATCAGGTGTGTGTGTGTGTATCACTTACCTGGAGAAGAGATGGCACCAGGATGCATTGTTGGATAGAAGGCAAGCCAGTGGAGGTAGAGCCACTGATAGGGCAGGACCACCAGTCCTCCTGTAGGGGGCCTGGACCCCAGGTGGAGCAGAAATGGAACAATGCCTGCTGTGTCACTCACCCAGCAACTGAAAGCCAGTTTCTCCCCCTCTCCCGCTTTCAGTTGCTAGGTGAGAGACACAGCGGGCCGGATTTAGGGGGTGCTGGGGTGGGTTGTGCCCAACCAGATTTCAGTTCTGCCCCCCGCTGGCTGGCAGCAACTGCGCTCCTTCTCCTGCCCCCACTCGCACTCACAGCCGGGACAAGGAGATGGGAGGATGAGGCAGAGAGGAAAGAGTCAGGAGGAGGTGCGTTGTGTTATGCTCTCCCACCTGTCAGAAGAGCGTTTATCTATACAACATATGAGACAGGATTGCTCTTACTGTAGATCGCATTCAACTGCACACACACAGTTTGATTGCCGCCCCCATCCACATTTTTTGCTGCCGGAGGAGCAGCCCTTGGAGGAGATAGGGGGCGGTGTGTGTGCAGGGCCGGATTAAGAGCATCATGGGCTTGGTGCTGAGGATTTTGAAGGGCCTTAAGGGCCGTGCCTTGCCATGCACCCAGAGGAGGAAGGATGCAGCCATGCATGCCTAATTCAACATGGGATGCTGTCTCTGAAGCCCATAAACACATCCATGCATTGGCAACTGTCCCTCCTTGTCCGGCCTTCGCGCTGTGTGGGGAGGTTCTGAGGGAGCTGCCTGGGGAAGCGAGCATAGAAGCCAGACTTCTGTGTTTACAAGTGACAGAAGAGCGGTCACAGTGAATATGGCCAACCCGGGGCCTATATAAAGGTAGGGGCCTGGAGCTGCAGCTCCAATAGCCCCTACGTTAATCTGGCCCTGTGTGTGTGTACAGTGCGATCTACAGTAAGAGTGATTCCATCTCGTGTTTTATAGATGAACGATCTTCTGACAGGAGGGAGAGCACAACACAGCGCACCTCCTCCTGACTTTTAGTGGCTTCCCCCTGTATGTTGGGCGAGGGGGATGGGGGGGGGGCTACCTGTGTTTGGAAATGTAATTGGGATTTGGGTGGGGGAATATGTGTTAGAAAGAGGGATTAGGGGGGGGGGTATGTGGTAGAAGGAAGAATGGGGGAGGTGATATGTGCAAGGAGGAGGGTATTGGGGGGGGGGGGGTTGTTGAACCATGAGAGGGAATGTTTGAGCTAGGAGGGGGTGGGGGATTAGTGCTGGGGGGGGGGGGGGGTTGGGTAGGGAGAAGCAATTTGTGCTGGTAATGGTAATTTAGAGGGGATGGAGGAGAGATTTGTGGGGATTTGTCCTAGAAGGGGGATTGAAGATAGAAGATTTGTGCTGGAAGGGGAGATGTGGGGATTTTGTGCCAGGAGGGGGTGGGGGAATTTGAGCTAATAGGAGGGATTGGGGGGGATTTGCGGAGGCAGTGTGACCTAAAGGAACTGATACTGATGGCTTGGTGCCAGGTACCACAGCATACTTGCAGAGGTACAGTGGAGTCCATACCTCATTGGGTCAGGGCTGTTTTGGTGGCATAAGGAGGACTTACTCAAAATTAGGTGGGTGGCCATAATATTATGGCTGATTAGTGTTTAATATATCATCATATCAGAATATATTATCTATACATTAAGCATTTGTAGCACTGTCCCTGTAGGGCCTGCTGTAAGATGACTTCTTGGGCCTCCTCCGATTACCATCACACAGTCACTTAAGGAATAGTACATACTGTATATCCCTCCTTATTCCGATGGCTCGTCACACAGTAAATAGTCCAGGTGTATTGGTTTTTGTATTTATTTTGGAACTTGGATGGGAGAAGGGGGAATAGTGGGATATTCCAGCTGTAACAATTCACAATGGATAAGGACAACTCTCACTTGCCTCAATGGGTTGCTTGTGGAAAAAGCAGCATTGTTTAATCCATACTGCCACTTGTATGGAAATAGTCCAGTCTCCTTGCTCTTTTCTCTCCAGCAATGAGAGGTGATCCTACATTATCTTCAAGACACTCACTAGCATCCCTTTTACTGACACCCATTCACTGACACTTCTAGCTGCAGGGGTGGCCCCCCTCAGGTCAGGCCCCCTGACACAGAACTGTACTCACTGTACTGCAGAATCATATCCTCCAGTGTCTCCCCTTTCAGTCCGCTTCCCTGGACCTCTGGGTTCAGCTCCTCACTGGCACACTCTAGTCCCTCAGGTCGAGCACCTGAGGCCTCACAACCCCTCTAAAGAAGAGGAAGCAGCCACTCCCCTCCCTCCAGGACTCCACTATCCAGCTGGAAGGCCCCGAGCACATAGGCTCCTGGCTTTTATACAGTATCCCAGTATGCACAGATGTACTTTTTCTCTGTCAAATCACTAGGGCTGTATCAAAAGCCTGTGAACTCATTCGTCAGAATTCTTCCCACTGTCCAATATTCCTTCCTATTGGACCAGTGTAAAACACTCTGCAGACAGAACGAGTTGCACCCAAGCACAATGAGCAGACCTCACTAACAGATCCTGCTCTCTGGTAGGCAGAGAACAATATAGATTTACCTGCAGGCCTTCTGGTAAGCAGACAGGACCCAAAGCTATACTTTCCCTCTAGCACCTACCTAGGAGGGTGCTACACATGAAATAATTTTTTGCCTTGATTTGAGTGTATAGTACTGTTTCATATTTTTCATCCTGCGTCCCTTTAAGAGTCACCATACAGGTTACAGTAATTCTACAATCAAATATAGATTTACCTAAGCTGAGGGTCACTATACAATCTGACTTTACAGTCTTTCTACAACCTCCTCCAGATTTACCAAAACTCTCTAATATGTGCACACATTTAAACCATTTATACAATTTGTATAAAGGGCAGGCCCCCTTACTCTACATAGTTGATGCTAGATCTGAAGGGGATTGCACAATCAGATTGTATAGAGCATGTGTCAAATACAAGGCCCGTGGGTCTCATGCGGCCCTCGCACCCCTCCTGCAGCTCCGCCCCCAGCGTCTTCCCAGCAGCAGCACAAGGTAAGGGGGTGCACTGTGATGCATGGGAGGGTCAATGACATCTTAGGAGCATTATAGGTCCCCGGGCAATGCAGTGCACTGGGGTCCTGCCTACACAATCACCCATGAGAATAAAAATTATGGATAAGGCAATATTTATTGGTACAGCAGTGCCAACGACAGCTTCCAAGTTCGGCGGCTGAGTCCGATGAACACACACACACACGCATGGGAGTCAGACTCGACTGTCCTGTGTGTGCCTGTTCCCGTGGTGGCGGACAGGCATTCCTGCAGTTGTGGGCTCCCCCTCCATGGCCCAAGTGGCCTGACAGCAGCGCAGGGCTGACAGGCCCTTGCCACCTGCTAAGTTCGGCAGCGGGATGCACACGGGATTCGGGACTAATGCTTGGCTGGGGCTGGGTTGCTGTGCAGGTGGGGCCCCCAGGCAAGTGGAGCCCCCGGGCAACTGCCCAGCATGCCTATTCAGTAAGATGACCCTGGGGAGGGTGGGGGACTCTTGACTTCTAAAAATTAAAAAGAGGGTGGTGAAGTGGGCGATAAAGAACCATCTTAAAGGAGGAGATCCAGTAAAGAAAATAACCATAAAGGTTTCTATTCAGTGAAATGATCAAGTGGCTATAACAGTCCAGTTATATATAGGAAACGCTTTTCCAAAATAATCACCAACTCAAAGGAAAGCTGTAATATATTATATTTTTATTTTCAGTTTAAATATAAAACAAGCAAACCTATTGATGGCAAAACAGCTAGAAGTAATGGAATGTATGGCATCCTGAAAGAGGCGTCAGTTACATACGTAACAATGGTGATTTGTAGAGATATAATGACATTTGTGTGTCACCCCACCCTCTATACTTGATCTTTCTGGGGCTATAACCAGCCTGATAGAGTCACGCTGATGACGCATCATGGAGGTAACTCGAGTCACTGACAGGAGGAAACCGGAGACAAGAGTAGAGGAAACGCGTGACGCAGGGCCTACTTCTTCTAATATAAAATATCCGGGCCTGTCACAAAGCTATGGACGGAAAGCTGTCTTTTTCCAGCCTATATGACACCATCATCATCTAATTACGGACTGGAGTGAATTTATAAATAGATCCGCATTTACCGGGAATCAAGCAAATTTTGGCCAGACAGAAGAAGAATGCTTTAACCACTTCAGCCCCAGAAGATTTACCCCCCTTCCCGACCAGGCCATTTTTTGCGATATGGCACTGCGTAACTTTAATTGACAATTACACGGTCGTGCGACACTGTACCCAAATACAGTTTATGTCATTTGGGTGATTAAGGGCAGTCCCTACTGGTAATAAGTACTGACAGTAATACATAGGAAGGACCACCACCTAGCCACATCCAAAATATCGCAAAAAAGAAAAAGAAATAGAGCCTAAATTTCCCTAATTGGTTCCCTGAACATCGGTGCTATATACGATATTCTGATGTTTTGGTGCCCATTTTCCTACATTCATAACTGATCAGGCAAGCATAAGCCATTTACAGAGATGTATAGTAACTAAGAAGAACTACTTCACTGCTGTACTTAAGTACCGAAAGGCGGTATCTGTACTTTCCCAGAGTAGAATTTTTTCTCGTACTTCCACTTTTACTTCACTACATTTTTTGGATGATTTCAATACTTCTACTCCGATATTTTTTTATAGTTACTCGTTACAATTATAAAAATTACCACTGCCAGAACAGTAGATGGCAGGTTTCATGAAGCTCAAAACATGTGTATTATCAGCGCATACGAAAATAAATGTTACTGTATGTATAAATAAAAGCTGCATTTGAAATAATAAAAAACAATATGATGTTCAAACTTTTGACTTCTTTCTTTAATAACTACATAACACAGTACTTGTACTTTTACTTTCAGTACTTGAGTAGCAATTTTTTTTTTCAAAACTACTGGTATTTTACTTTCAGTACTTGAGTAGCAAATTTTTTTTAAAAAACTACTTGCAATACTTAAGTACAAAAAATGTTGAATACTTTAGAACTTCTACTCAAGTCACTTTTTGATTGAGCACTTCCACTTCTACTCAAGTCACTTTTTGATCGAGCACTTGTACTTTTACTCAAGTATGGGTTTCGAGTACTTTATACAACTCTGGGCATTTACAATATTTTGAATAACATTTCTGAATATAACGTATAGACACACACATATAAATATATACGTACTGTTAAATATAATGTTTTCTCCTAAAGAGGAAGTAAAGTTTCCTCTGTAACTTGTACCTATAGGTAGGCATATGATGGGTGGCATAGTGGTGTAGTGGTTAGCACTTTCACCTAGCAGCAAGAGGGCCGCTGGTTCGAATCCCAACCACGACACTACCTGCCTGGAGTTTGCATGTTCTCCCTGTGCCTGCGTGGGTTTCCTCCGGGTACTCCGGTTTCCTCCCACACTCCAAAGACATGCTGGTAGGTTAATTGGATCCTGTATAAAAAAATTGGCCCTACTGTGTATGTATGTGAGTTAGGGACCATAGATTGTAAGCTCCTTGAGGGTAGGGACTGATATGAATGTCCAATGTTTATGTAAAGCGCTGCGTAAATTGACAGCGCTATATAAGTACCTGAAATAAATAGTAATAATATGATAAGGCTTACCTATAGATACTGTAAATATCTCCTAAACACGGGCCGTTTAGGAGATATTTACTTTGCATGCAGCCAGTGACATCATTGGCACATGCGCACTGAAGGAACAGCCGCCCGTTCCGTTCCTTCAGAGCCCTGTGCCATGAATGGCAGCTCCTGAGCGCATGCGCGGAAGTGACGTCGCCGCAGCTCCGGCCAATCAGATGGCCGGTGGACGCAAACACGGAAGTAAGATGGCTGAACATGTCGGCCATGTCACCAGTGAGCGGGTGGCACTGTGGGGGCTTCGTTCTAAGGTATGTTTTTCATAAAGAGCTAGTATGCAATGAATACTACCTCACTATGCCTTTGTCTTTCAAGGTTTTTTTTTTCTGAGGTTTACAACCTCATTAAAGATACATGATACTTATACAATGTGTGTACATTTTGAATTTTATAACAGCAGCCTTCCAATCAATCCTGAAGAAGTGAGTTAAAGGAGTTGAAAAGGCAGAAGTTTTTTTTATCTTAATGCATTCTATGCTATTTGGCTGCAAAAGTATAAATACGCTTTAACCATTACACGACCGCCCACCGCAGATTTACTGCGGCAGGCAGCCACTCCTGGGCAAAGTGACGTAGTACTACATCGCTCGCTCTCAGGAGGCTAGGGGGTGAGCGCGCCAGCCCCCGCTCGTCAGCCGGGGAGCCAGTGCGTGTGTCAGGCGGCTCCGAACGCGGCCTGACACCGGCGATTGTTCCCCGCTGAGAGAGAAGGATGGACGGCTGTGTTTACATCAACACAGCCGTCCGTCCTTGTGCCTACAAAGATCACAGAGACCATGCAATCCTGCTATATAGGATTGCATGTCTCTATGATCATTTCAGAAGTCCAACCCCCCCCCCCCCCCACAGTTAGAATCACTTCCCTAGGCTTACATTTAACCCCTTGATCACCCATAGTGTTAACCCCTTCCCTGCCAGTGTCATTATTACAGTAACGGTGCATATTTTTAGCACTGATTACTGTAGTAATGTCACTGGTCCCCCCAAAAGTGTTAAAAAAGTCAGTCAGGGGTCCGCCGCAATGTCGTAGTCCTGCAAAAAATTGCAGATCGCCGCCATTACTAGTAAAAAAAAAACAAACAAACAATAAAAATTAAATAAATCTTTCCCATAGTTAGTAGACGCAATAACTTTTGCGCAAACCAATAAAAATACGCTTATTGCGATTTTTTTTTTTTACCAAAAATATGTAGCAGAAAACAAATGGGCCTAAAATGTTAAAAAAATTTTGATTTTTAATTTTTTTTTGGGAATGTTATATAGCAGAATGTGAAAAATATTGTTTTTTTTTTTTTTTTTTCAAAACTGTCGCTCTTTTTTTGTTTATAGCACAAAAAATAAAAATCACACAGGTGATCAAATACCACCAAAAGAAAGCTCTATTTGTGGGAAAAAAAAGGAAAAAAAAAAAAGGGCATCAATTTTATTTGGGTACAGCATCGCACGACCGCACAATTGTCCGTTAAAGTAACACAGTGCCGAATCGCAAAATAGGGCCTTGTCATTAAGCAGCAAAATCTTCCGGTCCTTAAGTGGTTAAACACTGGTTCACAGTCCAGCAGAGCAGTTTAGGGAAGGAGAAATCTTGTTCCTACAACATTAGTTAACATGGAAACAGTTACATTTTGCCTTTTCCCAGTGAACCAGAAAGGGAAAAAAAAAAGAAAGGGAAATTAGGTAAACCCACAACCATCAATCAGCGTGACATTCAGCGGTGACAAAGAAAGTGCTCAGTAGAGGTGAAAGTAGTCTCACTACACTAAAGACGAGGGCTAAGTGATTTTCAACACAAATTATATTGATCCTTATGAAAGGGAAACTAATTTTTTTTTTTAGTGAAACAGAAATTAAAGAGGAAGTAAACCCTTCTCTGCAAGTTGTACCTATAGGTAAGCCTATGATAAGGCTTGCCTATAGGTACTGTTATCTCCTAAACATGTACCGTTTAGGAGATATTTACCTTAAATGCAGCCAGTGACATCACTGGTGCATGCGCTCTGAAGGAACGGCTGCTGGTGCCGTTCCTTCATAGCCCCGTGCCGTGACTGTCGGCTCCCTCACGCGCATGTGCGGGAGTGACGTAATCGCGGGTCCAGCCAATCAGATGGCCGGATGTTGCGAACCCGGAAGAAGGGTGACAGAACATGTCACCCATGGGAGAGGTGAGCGGTCGGCGCTTCGGGGCTTCGTTCTAAGGTAAGTATATCATAATGAGCTAGTATGCGATGCATACTAGCTCATTATGTGTTTGTTTTTCAGGTGTACTTTAAAAAAAAAAAAAAAAAATTCTGAGGTTAAGTGCTGGTTCACACTGATCCGACTTGTCAGGCGACTTGGTCGCCTGACAAATAGCGGTCCATGCTGTGCAATGGAACCGTTCTAATAGGAGCGACTCAAGTCGCTCCAACTTAGAAAAAGGTTCCTGCACCTTTTTTTTGCAAAGTCGGGCGACTTGCATTGACTTCCATCATGTGAAGTCGTTGCAAGCCACGCCAAAGTCGCGGTGCACGGGCGACGGCATTAGTCGCCCGAAGTCGGGTCGGATCAGTGTGAACTGACACTTACAACCTAAGTGATTGTGCCTCATCATGATAAAATTAAAGAGGACATATACTGTGCACCTGTAGGCTTCCTGCTGTTGATCTTTCCCTCTTAATGACCTACAAAGCCTGGTCTTGTACTTCAAAAGCTTAAATTTTAGGTTCAATTAAACAATGTATCCACAAAATACACCTGCCAAACCTTTAGGTTATATCATTAAAATAGTGATCAGATGGTACATTTAGTACCAGATAGTGATGGGCCGAACACCCCTCTGTTCGGTTCACACCAGAAAATCTCAAACAGGAAAAAAGTTCTAGTGAACATGTGAACCCTATTAAAGTCTATAGGACACGAACATGAAAAATCAAAAGTCCTCATTTTAAAAGGCATATATGTAAGTTATTGCCATAAAAAGTATATGGGGACCTGGGTACTGCCCTAGGGGACATGTATTAACCGCTTGCCGACTGCGCACAGTATATTTACTGCGGCAGTCGGCCCCGGCCAGGCAGAGTGACGTAGGTCTACGTCGCTCGCCTGTCACTCCTTCCAGAGCCAATAGCGGGCGGGCGCGCGCCCGCTGAGGCGCGCGCCCGCCTCGGCTCGTTCACGGAGGAGTGCGGGAGTGTGACTGGCGGACCCGATGTCCGCCGGTCACACTACGATCGCCGGTACAGCGGGAGAAAGACAGAGCGGCTTGTGTAAACAAGCCGCCTGTCAGTTCTCCCTGTGTAAAAGTGAAGATCAGACAGTTCTACTATGTAGAACTGTTGACCTTTGTTTTTACACTAGTAGACCTGTCCCTGCACAGTTAGAAACACGCCCCTAGGACACACTTAACCCCTCCCTGTCCAATACTGTTAACCCCTTCCCTGCCAGTGTAATTTTTGCAGTAACAGTGCATATATATAGCACTGATTACTGCAGTAATGTCACTGGTACCCCCCAAAAGTGTCAAAAATGTCAGTCAAGGGTCCGATCTGTCCGCCGCAATGTCGCAGTACCGCAAAAAAAATGGCAGATCGCCGCCATTACTCGTTAAAAAAAAAAACACCAAAAATGACAAAAATCTTTCCCTTTGTTAGTAAACGCGATAACTTTTGCGCAAACCAATCAAAATACGCTTTTTGCGATTTTTTTTACCAAACATAGGTAGCGTAAAACAAATTGGCCGAAAATTTTAAAAAATTTTGATTTTTACATTTTTTTTGGGGGAATTTCATATAAAAAAAAGTGAAAAATATTGTTGTTTTTGCAAAAATTACGCTCTTTTTTTGTTTATAGCGCGTGATCAAAAAATCGCACAGGTGATCAAATACCACCAAAAGAAAGCTCTGTTTGTGGGAAAAAAAGGACGTGAAATTCGTTTAGGTACAGCGTCGCACGACCGCGCGATTGTCCGTTAAAGTCACGCAGTAAAAAATCGCAAAATAACCCCTGGTCTTTTAGCAGGAAAATCCTCCGGTGGTAAAGTGGTTAATGCAAAAAAAATGCTTTTGAAACAATCGTTTTTAAAGGTGATTGTAACGATGCTTAAAATTAAAACAATGAAATGAAAAATTCCTTTAAATATCATGCCTGGGGGGGAGGGGGGTCCCTTTAATATGCCTGTTGCATATTTTGGGGGGGCGCATGCCGGGTTTTTTTTTTTTTTGGCGTGGAGTTCCCCTTTAAATCTATACCAGACCCAAAGGGACTGGTATAGATTTTAGGGGGTACCCCACGCCATTTTTTCCTTATTCTGTCATGGGGTTCCCCTTAAAAGCCATACAAGACCCAAAGGGCCCCCCAAGCTGTTTTTACCCCAATTTTTTTAATTGACGTTTTATTTTTACAATTCTTTTTTAAATTCAGCTCTCAGCAGGGAAGCCTTAACAACCTATTGACTGTGCGTTCGGCGGGCAAACATTCCGCTAAGTGCAGAGAAAGTTCAGGTGATAGGCAAGTACCTGAATGGGCAATGTTTAGGCCAAACTTATGCTCGGCCCAAAAAGTTCACCTATCCCCAGTGGTGCCTGAACACTTTACCCCCTCAAAGTTACTCTTGCTGGGCGCAGGAATGGGCCCTGCTGTATAAACATAGGGAAAAAAATGAAATTACATGCACCTGTCAAACAGGTGCAGAAAAATTGAGCCTTGGGTGTTGGTGGTGCCCTAAATCAAAAACATTGTTGGAAGCTAGCATAATCAAGATTCAGGAATAAGATAGGTTCTGGCCAGTGGTCAATCCTCAAAACCCAGTAACCCAGTGGATACCCAGTTGGAAAGGTCTCCAAGTCTGCTCTTGCCCCTAGATAATCCTGCACCATATGCTGTAAAAGCTGCCAATGGTTGCTTAAACCTAACAGCCCTGGGCGCTGAGAACTAAAGAATTGTTTAAAGTCATTGGTCAGCCGGCTGCCTTCTCCACCGCTCCTCCTTTGACCGAACGAAGCTTCAGAAACACGTTGTCCAGGAAATGGTAACCTCCCAGTGTCTGGAAAGGTGTTACACAAATTTTTCTTCAAGGCATCCCCAATATGATTTATCCTCTGCTCCCTGTGAAGGCAGGATGAGCTCTGCAACCTTACCCTTGTAATGTGGATCAAGAAGGGCTCCCAACCAGTAATGATCCCTCTCCTTGATACCACGAATCCTCAGATTCTTTCGCAGGCTTTGTAGAATCAGGGAACCCATGCAGCATCCGTTTGAGGAGGCATGAGAGTCTGAGTCCTCTGGGTCACTAAGGATGACATTGTCAGGAGCAACCTCACCCCATCCACGTACTACTCCTGGGGTTTCTGGGCAGGGCTGCTGTTAGAAATGATGGGGCCCTTTACAGCCTACCTGATGGGCCCCAATTCAACCTCATCCCTGGCCCTGCCTCAAAACAAAATGCAGGTTTGTCACCATTTACATATACGTGCGGGACCAACGTGCATGTTTGCAATTACGCATGAGCAAGGGGGAATGGGGGCTTTAAAAAGGTTTTACATTTTATTTTATTATTTATGTGGCTGGGGCTATAATGCTGCAGGGATGACCAAGATATCACCATTCCAATCCAGGAACGTACCGGTGTTCTGTCAAAGTACTGCTACCTATCAGATTCTGCTACCGGAAGTGACATACGGACTAGAACAACATACTTACTGCGCATGCTGCATGCGTTCCAATAGATTTCCTAATGTGACAGAACACAAAGCAGTGGCAGACATCTTCTTACACCCACGCAAGTCCTGAATTTTACATTTATTTTAGCAGTAAACTCACCTTATAGAATAAATAACAGTATTACATTTGCATTATTATTGTATTCTTGTAAATATAGTGAGAAACCTGCAGGTAGAAGGTGGTGACGGCCATCTTGGTACACCCCACACTGCTCAGTGACAAACTGATTATAAAGTGAAATAGACTATTTTACTCGGTTGTGGTGAAATAGTCTATTTCAGTATATAAGGTGAGTTTACTGCTAAAATAAATGTAAAATTCAAGACTTGCGTGGGTGTAAGATGTCCGCCGCTGCTTCATGTTATGTCACATTAGGAAACCTATTGGAATGCATAGCCATGTTGGAACACTTGGTGCATGTGCAGTAAGTTGTTCTAGTCCCTACGTCACTTCTGCTAGCAGAATCTGATAGGTAGCGCTATTCTGACAGAACACCGATACATCAATGGGCAGAAAGCGGTTAGAGGGGAGTGGCTTGACTGCACATGTTTACTGTCCCCCCCAAACGCAAGTTTAAAGTAGCATCTCACTGTGTCCAATGATCATCAGCATGAAAATCACACAGGCTGCAGGTGCCTTGTCACAGTGTCACATGGCTGCTGTGGATGCTGACTTTGATATGCAGGAAAACTCAGTACAGCTATAGCTTAATAAAGTCAGCACTCTCAGCATCCATATGACACTGTGACAAGGCACCTGCAGCTTGTGTGATTTTCATGCTGATGATCATTGGACACAGTGACACAGTGAGGACTCTATTCTCTGTTCTTCACTCACTGTGTCCAATGCAGCCACGCTGCCCTTCTGCTGCTCCCTGTCAGCTGCTGAGCCGCCTGCCACCTTACATGATCACTCTCGACACCTGAGTAGAGGAGGCGGGAGCTGAGCAGAGAATTATTTTATCCCTCCGCCAGGCAAGGCAGTGGACAGCAGCAGCCAGGACTGTATGGCAGCAAATCAACATGGGACTACATCCCATGTATACATGCGCCCCCCAAAATGAAAAAACAAAGTCCCGCCACTGCACTTACCTCATGGGCACTTCTGTTGACATTATAGGGTCCAGGAAAATGTAATTACACCCCCAAGAAAGTAAAAATTAGAAGTTTAGAAAAACCTATTTTTTTTTTTTAACATGCAGAAATTAACTATGATGCTGCCCGGGCCCCGGTACAACAGGGCTGGTTGTACTGCCCTATCACCGGCCCTGTTTCTGTGGAATGAAAACCATCTCTTTAAGACTGCTGTATGCTATCCTCTACATCCATGCTTCCACAATCCTCCTGTGTATTTTGCAGTCTCGCAGGAATGGTATCTGCATAAAGGGGGCCTTGTAAAGAAAGGAAGTCCTCCTCTTCCTCCCACTGTTCTGCCCCAAGTGCCCTGTCCATGATTCCATGCAGCGTGTGCTCCAGCAGGAAAACTAGAGGGATATTGTCACTGATGCATGCATTGTGGCGGCTCACCATCCTGGTGGCCTCCTCAAATGGTGACAGGACAGTGCATGCACCCTTTATCAGCAGCCACTGGTGTGGCGAAAAGAAGCCAAGCTCCCCTGAGCCTGTCCTTGTGTCATACTCACACATGTACTCATCGATGGCCCTCTTCTGTGTGTGCAGCCGCTGCAGCATTGCCAATGTTGAGTTCCACTTGGTGGGCATGTCACAAATGAGGCGGTTGGTGGGCAGATTGAATTCCCTTTGAATGTCAGCTAGCTGAGCACTGGCATTGTATGACCCCCGGAAATAGTCACAGACTTTTCTGGTTTGCCTCAGAAGATCTTGTAAGCCCGGATACCTGTTCAAGAAATGCCACCAAATTCAGGTTATGTGCCAAGCATGGAACATGTGTCAAGTATCCCTGTCGGAGGGCGGAGAGAACATTGGTGCCATTGTCGCATACAACCATTCCTGGCTAAAGCTGCTGTGGCATCAACCACCTCTGAGCCTGCCCCTGCAGAGTTGACAGAATCTCTGCCCGGGCATGGCTCCTGTCCCTTAGACAGACCAACTTAAGCACTGCATGGCATCTTTTAGACTGACTGCTTGCTTAGTCCCTTGAATGCTTACGGAGCACTGCTGGCTCAGAGGACAATTCAGCAGAAGAGGCCATAGAGGAAGAAGAGGAGGGGTGGAGCAGACAGGTGTGGCAGAATCACCACCAGCTTTTTGGAGGTGTGGTGGCAGAACAAGCTCCAGCACTGAACCCTGTCCTGCATCCTTCCCAGCTGCCAGCAGAGTTACCCAGTACATCGTGAAGGAAATGTAACGTACCTTACCATGCCTGCTGACCGCTCTGTCCAACGAGGCCAAAATATTGCCTTCCATATAATGGTACAGAGCTGTAATGGCCTTACGTGAAAAGAAATATCTTTTTGGAACCTGCCACTGTGGTACAGCACATTACGCAAATTCATGAAAGGGTGTAGAGTCTACCAAATGAAAAGGCAGCAGTTGTAGTGCTAGCGATTTGGCCAAGCTAGTATTTAGACGCTGAGCATGTGGATGGCTGGGACAGTATTTTTTTTTTTTTTAGGGTTCAGCAACTGGGGTAGTGAAACTTGCCTGGTGGTGAAATCAAAAGGTGGTGTACTACTAGCAGATTGGGTGCAAGTACCTGTGGCAGCCAATGCTATACCATCATCCCTCTCAGTGCTGGTTTTTGAGAAGATTTGAGGTATAGTTGAAAGGGGGGATCCCAGATGATTTTTATGATGTGGGTCTTTCAGGTGCTGTTGCCAATGGACTGCATGGCATGTGGTCATATGTATTGTCAAGCACGTGGTACCCAAGTGGCTGGTGTTCTGGACACGCTTGATCCACTTCAGACAGAGATTGCAAACAGCAACTCTACGGTGTTCTGCAGGTATTGAAGAAAACCCACACCAATGAACTTTTTGAAGTCAGCGGGGAGTGAGCAGCGCCCTGCACCTGTGGAGCTCTGTGGTGTGATGCAATAGGGTAGCTGCCCTTAAGCCGGCCCCTGGAGGACATCCTGCCTCATTGGAGTTGTGCCTCCTCCTCAGTTTCCTTTCTTTCTCTCAGGCACCCAAGTTTAGTCAGGGAACTCATCATCCCCTTCCTCCTCGTCACTGGAGCAAATTTGGCAATATGCTGAAGCTGGGGTAACATGACTGCTAGTTTCTTGTCCGTCATTGTCATCCCCTCTCCTTAGGCTCACGTTATTCCCTTTCTTAACCTTTGAACCAACATCAGAACATTCAAATTGCTGCGCATCCTCCAGCATCATGTAACTAACACTATGATAATTCAGGTGACTCCTTCTGGGCAGGTCTAGGCAGGCCTAAGAAAGACCGGTGTCCGGTGAAAAAACCCTACCCGTGAAAATTCCCTACCCTCGTCACTTCCGGTGCACCTACGTCATTGAACAGCGGAGCAGCTTAGCAGTGCGCATGCTCGAAGCTGCGGAGGGTAGGGAATTTTCACGGGTAGTGTTTTATAACGTTACACCGCATCAGCTGTTGCCGCGCGTAAATTAAAACATCTCGGCTGCAACATGAAAGCATCTCCGCTCCTACCCCTGTGACTTCCCTGATCTCAACTACTAAATGTAAAAGCGGCGGCGGCTCTATGAAAATATAAATCACGGAGGCAAGATCTCCGTGATTGATATTTTCATACACCCGCCGCTTCTACATTTAGTAGCCGAGATCAGGGAAGTCACAGGGGTAGGAGCGGAGATGCTTTCATGTTGCAGCCGAGATGTTTTAATGTAACCGCGGCAACAGCTGATGCGGTGTAATGTTGCAACACACTACCGTGAAAATTCCCTACCCTCCACAGCTTCGAGCATGCGCAGTGGTAAGCTGCTCAGCTGTTCCATGACGTATGTGACAGGAAGTGACGAGGGTAGGGATTTTTCACAAGGTATGGTTTTTTAACGTTACACCGGCAACCTTTTCAGGAAGTGAAAGACAGCTTATAATATACAGATAAAGGGAGATAGCGTTGTCGGTGAAGAACAGGAAGAAGCTGATTGTCTAGCTTAGATGAGACTACACAAGCAGCTAATGAATATTAACATAACATACTATTAACCACTTCCCGCTCGTCCTATAGGCAATTGACGGTGGGAAGGTGGTTACGTTATCCTGACCGCAGAGCGATCGGTGCTGCGGCGTGTCACTCTGTCTGACGTAGGCTCTTTACCATGTGACCAGCTGTGTCCAATCACAGCTGGTTACATAGTAAACAGGAAGAGCCGTTGATAGGCTTTCCTCAGTTCGTGCCTGACAGGCACGAGTAGAGGAGAGCCGATCTGTGGCTCTCCTGACGGGGGGGGGGGGGAGAGAATCTGTGCTGGTAATCAGAGCATTGATTACCAGTGCAGACCCTTGGGGGGGTGGGTGCCACTAGAACTACCAGGGATGCCCACCCATGACCCCAGGGGATGCCCACCATGGCCACCAGGGATGGCAATCAGGGCTCAGGGAGCCTGCCAGTGGTGCTCTCCCCATCAGTGCTGCCCACCATTGCCATTTATCAGTTCCACCCATCAGTGCCGCATATCAGTGCCCATCAGTGCTGCATATTAGTGCCACCCCATCAGTGCCTCCTCATCAGTGCAGGAAAAAACATATATATTTACAACATTTTATAACAAATAAAAAAAACTTTTTTTTTTTTTTTCAAACTTTTTGGTATTTTTTTATTTGTGTAGCAAAAAAGAAAAATCCTTGCGGTGATCAAATACCACCAAAAGAAAGCTCTATTTGTGGGGGAAAATTACATCAATTTAGTTTAGGTACAGTGTTGCATGACCACGCAATGGTCATTCAAAATGCATTCACGCTAAAAGCTGAAAATTTGGCAGGAAGGGGGTGTAACTGCCCTGTATTGAAGTGGTTAATAAGAAAATTTATTGAGGTGCAGCTGTCCCTTTAAAGGGAAACTCCAGTCAAAAATGAAAATTTTGTGGTGTGCCCCCTTATGTATATATTTTTTTATCCATACAAAAATGTTTTATAAACCGGTAGATAGGAATAATTCCATATTGTCCAATAGCTGTCATTTAAAAAAAATGGTTATGTAACATTCTAAAGAGTCCATACAGAGGATAGTGTAGAAACTGTCACAGGGTGAATCATTCTATACAGGAGGCGGATTGACATTTTATACAGGAAGGGGACCCTACAGAATTCCTAACACAAAATGCAAAACGAAATGAGTTTAGACAGGACAAAACTAAAGATAAAGAGAAGGCTGAGAATGATGATAGCAGTAATAAACCTGATAATCAAGATGTTGCCATCTACAACTCAGACCTAAAAAATACAACAAATTATTAGAACACAATGGAGCCGCTTGAGAGGTAATAAAATATTCTGATCCCTTCTTCCAGACAATTATATTTTTAAACAAACATCTAACCTGGCTCAAAAAAAAAAAGAAAAAAAAAAAAACCAGCATCAACTTCATAGGTGATTTTATTGGATGTTCTAAATCCAAAGCCTGTAGATGCAATAAAGCGAAACATAAAATGGAGAGCAAGAATTAAAAATAATTTTATCTCCACTGGTACAAAAGAAAATTTGAAGTTAAAGATCTATTAACATACGGCACAGAGTTATTTATTGCATTCACAAACAATATATAGGATGAATTTAGGATATGCATGAAAGAACACACCTAAGGCATTTTGAGAGGAAAGAAAAAAAACATCCGCTATATAATCATTATGAGAAAATACACAACAGTCCGCAAGGCTCTGTTTTATTGAGCGATTCAGAAACGACATGGGGGACTTTATAAAATTAACAGCCTGTGCAAAACAATATGCATCTTCAATAGCAACTCTTAAAAGCCTAAAAGTTTAAACTCAGCATTAACTAAATTTGGACAATGTTTAACATTTTTGGAATATTTTAATACATTCCTGCTCCAATTCTGTATCTTTATGCATTTGTGTTTTTGGTATTTCCTTATTTTTTTCATGTTACGTTTTTAATCTCGTATATTTTAAAGCTGAACTACAGGATCATCATCTTCTAGTGAGAGGATAAAAGTAGGGCAGGTCGCATCCGACCCGTGTTTCTAGGGGAAAATGAGAACTACATTTCCCATGATACCATGGGAATTCATCAATGTAGAAGCATGCATGCTGATCCTAGATTGTGGACAGGTTGCAACTGGATGCATTGCGTATACAGGACCCTTTCACAGAAGCAAGCGCATCACTGCTCGGCTGTAATTGTCTAAGAGGAAGGGATGCAAAAAATAGTAATTTTTCCAGTGGAAAAAAAAAAAAAAAATACAACAGCAGCATCCAGTCACACAAAGCACAAAAAAATGGATTTTTGTCTTACTGTAAAATCCTTTTCTCTGAAGTTCATTGACAGACGCAGTCTCTGATCTTCATAACAGAAGGGTTATACTGCCCCCTACAGGAGTAGGACACTAGGCAGAAAAAAAGTTCTGGCTACGCCTATGGGCAGTCCCAGGAGGTACACTCCCCCTCTCTGCAATAGGATGTCAGTTCTGTAACAAAGCAGTGTCAGAGAAAACAATACAACTCAAAATACAGGGATGGGTACTGCGTGTGTAAATGAACTTCAGAGAAAAGGATTTAACGGTAAGACAAAAATCCAATTTTATCTATCGTTCATTGGGCAACATAGGACTCATCAGAACAACAAGATGAGACCCACCTGAAAAAAACATTAAACACCCTCAAGGGAGACTAAAAAACAACACCCTTAAAAAACGGCACCCTTCAAAACTTTGCGGCCAAAGGAGGCATCTGCAGATGCCAGCACATCCACCTTGTAAAACTTTGTGAAGGTATGAACAGACGACCAGATAGCTGCTTAGCAAACCTGAAGCACAGATGCCTTATGGCGAAAAGCCCAGTAAGCACTAAGTGCCCGAGTAGAATGCACCTTAACAGGGAAAGGAGGGACCGGACCCTTAATTGAATAAGCCTGCACAACTGTCTGTCTAATCCATCTGGAAATAGTTGCAGCAGATGCAGACAGCCCTTTCTTTGGATCATCTGTGAGTACAAAGAGCGAATCTGACTTTCAAAGAGACTCAGTAGTGCCAAGTACACCCTGAGTGCCCGAACCACATCCAGAGAATGCAGTGCAAATTCCTTAGGATGTTAGGACACAAGGAGGGTAGCACAATATCCTCATTTAAATGGAAACTGGAAACTACCTTCAGAAGGAAGGATCCGGACGAAGCACCACTTTATCCCTGTGAACCACCAGATAGGGAGAACGACAGGCCAATGCCACCAGTTCTGACACCCTGGGTGCAGAAGTAATAGCCACCAAAAAGGCCACCTTCTGGGATAAGGTAAGCAGGGGAATCTCCCGAATATTTTCAAAATGAGGTTTCTGGAGAACCAACAGCACCAAATTAAGGTCCCAAGGTGGCAACGGCTGTCACACCGGAGGTGCCAAGTGTCGCACCCCCTGGATAAAGTTACATACCAGGGAATGGGTGGCCAATGGCCTTTGGAAGAAAATTACCAAGGCCGAGACCTGATCCTTGATAGTACTCAAGGCCAATTTTTGATCCAACTCCCCGCTGAAGGAAGGCCAAGATCCGAGCCACCGAGTAAGAGCGAGGAGGAACCCCAAGAAACTCACACCACGCAATATACGACTTCCATGTATGATGATCGATCTTTCTAGAAGTCGCTTTTCTCGCTTTAAGCAGAGTGGGGATCACTGAAGCAGACAGAGACAGACAATCCCTGTCCTTCAGCACCTGGCTTTCAATAGCCAAGCCATCAAAGCCAGCAACTGTAATGCAGGATGATCCGCCTCCACGCAGCCTCCGCCCCCGCTGGATGTGACGTCATGCCGTTCACAGCGGCTGGCTTAGGAGAAGATATCAGTCGCTGGAGCCAGGTGACAGCGGGGGCCATATCAAGCGTCCGGACGGCCCCATCTTAAAGCGGCGGTAGAGTAGCGGCCCCATCTTAAATCGGCGGAAGTGGCCCCATCTTAAAGCGGCCCACCGGGAAATTTCCGGTAGGCCAGTCCGGTCCTGCAAAGGGGTAGCGTCTAGCAATCCGCTTAGGCACCCCAGAGGGACGCTTTGGGCAGACCCACTCTTTTTTTACCATAAATGTCAAAATACCCAGGAAAGGGGGAAAACCTTTGCCGCTCTGGATGGCTTGTGAGTGCCAAATGTAACCTGCGCCTCAGTCGCAGTCCCAGCTGCGTCCTCCATTTTTAGTGTCTCACACAGAGATACAACTAGTGCGTCCACCAGAGCCTTTTCTTGCATGGTGGCAGAGGGAGAGGTGTCATCCTCACTATCAGAGGAGACAGTTGTGCAGCAAGTTATTAAGACTTACAAATTCAACATTACCACATATTTATGGCAAGTTATCCTTGCTATCTAGGCATGCACAGCTGCACCAGATTCTGAGTGCACCAGTTTTAGTAAATCTTAGTAAAGCTTTATGGAATTCTCATAAAGCGGTTATTAGAGACATTCTCAAAATATCTGCTATAGCTAAGAGGAGGACAACCTTTTAGCTGAAATACAATCTTTAGAAAGTTTAATTTAAAAAATCCCCCTCACACGTCACCAGTGCTAAATTTTCTCATGCTAGACACCAACTCCAAACGCTCCTGATTTCCCAACATTCTAGGAAACTTAGAACCCTGAAATCCAATTTTTATCACCATGGTAACAAACCAGGTAAACTATTGGCCTCCCAACTGCAGGATAGATGGCTAAGATCTCTCATCTTATACATTCCGAAACAGGGAATAAACTACTTAATCCTAAAGAAATTGGAGACGCCTTTAGTATTTATTACAGTTCATTGTATAATCTTAAAAAGGTGACCCCTCAGTTACCCAACCCTCTCCATAGCTTATAAAATAATTTTTAAACTCATCTCCTTTCCGAAGTTATCGGTCGAGGATCTGGAGTGTCTTAATTCTATCTTCACAGATAAAGAAATTTTAGATGTAATTGCTTCCCTTCCACATTAATTAAAAAAAAAAAAATCTCCAGGCCGAGACAGATACTCTGCAGAATACTTTAATTAAAACTTACCCCATTTTTGAAAAAGGTCTTTGATGCTGCTGTGTCTTGTGGCTCCTTTCCTACAGAGATACTTACTGCAACCATAATCACTCTGCCAAAACCATGTAAAGAGTCGGTGAAAAATGTATGCAATACCTTTGGCCACTAGAATAGCTGGTTTTCCTCCTTCTGACTATACATGACCAGATGAGTTTTATCCCTGAGCTTCAAGCCCCAGACACCACAAGAAGAATTCCTAATCTATTATATTTTGCGGAGTTAACAAACATGCCCACAATATTACGGTCATTAGAAACCCAAAAGGCTTAGACTGTATACACTGGGATTATTTTGCTCAGGTCCTAGAAAAATGAGGCTTTAGTGGGAGTATCAACACCATTACAGTATTTCAGCTTTATATTCTACCCCTGTGGCACATGTTTTCGCAGAGGGGGTTTTTTTTTTTTCATAACAATTTTCCATCACCAGTGGTACTAGGAAGGGATACCCCCATCCACTTTGATTATGCATTATTAATGAAGCCACTTGCTGAAAAAATAAGAAGCCACTCATGTGTCTCAGGTATCCCCCCTTAAAGGGGACACCAAACAATTTCTTTATTTGCTGTTGACATCATACTTTCTTTATCCAATCCCTGCCAGTTCATGAAGTACTTCAGCTTCTTTAATAGGGTATTCTAATAGAAGATCAATAAGACCAAGTCCTGTATACTAGGTGTAGGAATCTCCAAGATGTTGCAAATGTCACTGCAATCAAGGTTTCGAAATGTAGGTATTAATCTCAATTCACCTGTGGAAAACTTATACAAAGGTTAATTATATTTCTCTACTTAAAATCATCCAACAGGAGTTCGACCATATCAGAAAATTTTACCTTTCTTGGTCTGGCAGGTTAACAGCTTACAAAATGTTAAACTTACCAAAATTGCTTTATTACTTTAGAACTCTTCCCATACCTCTTCCATTCTTCTCTTTCCACACTGTACAAGGGATAGCTTCTAAACTTATTTGGATGAATCAAAGGGCTAGATGTCCCCATAACATCTTAAGAACAGGAGGATTGGAGGTATGAGTATGCCAGACTTAAAGAACTGCTATATATGGATGCCATATTAGATTAGCTGCGCTTTTGGTTTCTACCACAACATAAAATCTTGGAGTAGAATTGAACAATCTAACATGCATACGGGTAAGTCTATGTTCTATGCTGCTATCTAGATCTATAACTGGCCTATCTGGTAAATTTCAGAACCCAACTTTTAGCTTGTATTATTATGGTATTATGGTATATGTGGAGAACACAGTACTAAGAATCGGTTGATACCCTTTCCATTCAAAATTCTTAGATTTCTTATTCCAAATTTAGCAATTCAACATTAGGAGTTGAAAGGCATTCTTTGGCTATCGGATATCATTAAAAATCTGAAAGGAGTTTCCTTTGAAAGGTTTTCCTCCACTTTCTCTTTATCAGAGAGAGACTTGATCACTCATGCCCAAATAGCTTCCTACCTATGTAATAAACCACTCCCTGAACTCCAACTACCCAGTGTCATCTGGAATTGTTGGAATTCCCTTAATACCAACATGAAAGGGATATCTTTGTTTTACAACTCATTAAAATCTAAACTTGTTTTGGGTAAACCCAAACCCCTCTTTAAATGGGAAACTGAACTAACTACGGCATTTCCAACCAACAGTGGCAAAAAGCCATTACAAATAATCTTGTACTTTTAAAATGCTCTACACACTGGGAAATAGTGCAAAACACACACCTGCATTCATACACAGTGTCCAAGTTTGCCAGGGGGGAATCTAATCTCTGCTGGAGGGGATGCAGTCAGATGGGCACCTTCAATTACATGCTATGGTTCTGCCCTCATGTGTGCAGCTTTTGGAATATGGTCTCGAGATTGTTTCCCAAAATTTTAGGTTTCATAGGGATTAATATAATGCAGGAAGTGTTGAGTGTAGATGTGGAAAGAAATTTCTCTTACATTACTATAATTTTGCAATTAATGTTTGCAACACATTTAACATTGTTGCATACATGGAAGCTTCCAATGGCTCCTAATGTGGGAGAGATTGTTGGACTTCTAGAAGAAATATATGGCTATGAACAGGTTATGGCATACAAGGATGGCAACATCTCCAAATTACACAATAGATGGGCCCTTTGGGAAATGTTTTATAGTAAAACTATGCCTCTGCTATCTGCTCCCTCCCTTACATAGCCTACCAAGTGACTGTCAGTGGGTACTTGTTTGAAACACGAATGTTCAATAATCTGTTCGATCTGCTATCTTGTTATAACGATTTGCGTTTGTAATCAAGGATTTTGAACAGACTTCTTGTATCCTTTTATCTGTATTTTCTGAGATGTGGGTATAATACAGAAAGGTTATCTGCATTCGAGAAAATTAGTCCAGCTGCTCCGGGTGAGTCGGCAAGGCTGCAATCCAAATGAAAAAACTTGGAGAATGGGGTGTATGCCCTGTCACTGCTGCAGGAACATATTAGGTGGGAAAAAAAAAAAAAAAGGGATGGCTGCACTCCCAAAGACGATGCAATTAAATTTACTTAGGTGATAAATAAAAACAAAGCACAATAGTATACAGGCAGGGGGGAAGCAAGGCAGTGCATATCACATGACGAGCGTACTTTGGCGAAACTATCAAATCACGCTCATCATGTGAAATGTGTCACCTTGCTTCCCCCTGTGCCTTGTTTGTATTCATCTCC
This sequence comes from Pelophylax lessonae, assembly GCF_965119305.1. NCBI lineage: Eukaryota > Metazoa > Chordata > Amphibia > Anura > Ranidae > Pelophylax > Pelophylax lessonae. Next base: position 281,727,381 of record NC_138773.1, read on the forward strand.
TGAATAAATCGAATTGCATCGTCTATGGGAGTGCAGCCAACCTTTTTCACTTATCTGCATTAGACTTCACTCAAGATGAACCTCCACTTAGTTAAAAGTTATTTGACGAAACTAATAGTAGCAATTTTTCCTTTGATGGAAACTATTGTAACAACCGATTTTGTTCTGTTTAATATCAAACCTGGCTAAAATTACATTTTAATTTAGTTCAATAGATTTTAGATTTTTTAGAAAAGAGATTAAATAGCTTATTTCAATATAATTTTTTAATGTTGCTTTCTCAAATTTAGTTCAATAGGACTATTGTGTCCCACTACCGGAGCCAGTGGGAGGGACTATTGTGTCCCACTACCGGAGCCAGTGGGAGGGACTATTGTGTCCCACTACCGGAGCCAGTGGGAGGGACTATGGTGTCCCACTACCGGAGCCAGTGGGAGGGACTATGGTGTCCCACTACCGGAGCCAGTGGGAGGGACTATGGTGTCCCACTACCGGAGCCAGTGGGAGGGACTATTGTGTCCCACTACCGGAGCCAGTGGGAGGGACTATTGTGTCCCACTACCGGAGCCAGTGGGAGGGACTATTGTGTCCCACTACCGGAGCCAGTGGGAGGGACTATTGTGTCCCACTACCGGAGCCAGTGGGAGGGACTATTGTGTCCCACTACCGGAGCCAGTGGGAGGGACTATTGTGTCCCACTACCGGAGCCAGTGGGAGGGACTATTTTGTCCCACTACCGGAGCCAGTGGGAGGGACTATTGTGTCCCACTACCGGAGCCAGTGGGAGGGACTATTGTGTCCCACTACCGGAGCCAGTGGGAGGGACTATTGTGTCCCACTACCGGAGCCAGTGGGAGGAATTGTGTCCCACTACTGGAGCCAGTGGGAGGAATTGTGTCCCACTACTGGAGCCAGTGGGAGGAATTGTGTCCCACTACTGGAGCCAGTGGGAGGAATTGTGTCCCACTACTGGAGCCAGTGGGAGGAATTGTGTCCCACTACTGGAGCCACTGGAAGGAAATATTGTGTTCCATCACTGAAGCCAGTGGGAGGAATTATTGTGTTCCACTATTGAAGCCAGTGGGAGGAATTATTGTCTTACACTATTGAAGCCAGTTGGAGGAATTGTGCCCTAGTGGTGTCAGTTGAAAGAATTGTGCCTTCTGTTGGTGTCCGTACAAGCAAAGCGCTGCATCTAGAATATGGGGCGCGGTTTGGAGACCACTGCCTTAGAGTTCATATTGCAAATACAGCATTTTGGATCAATGCACAGGTACCTTACCTAGGTGCAAGAATATGCACTGCTATTTTTTAAGATAAATTTAAGGCAAAATGTTTCAGGGCACGGTATAGGCACAGCTTACATTTCTAGTTGCTGTCTATAACACAGGAAATCTTTACTCTGAGCACAGATCTTCTACATGGTAATTAAGGGCTAACTTTCATTTAACACAAATTATTATTAACTTTTTGCCTGAAGTTCCTCTTTCAATTGCCATGTAGGACAAATACACTATAATTTACACAGGAAGAGGAATTTCACCAAAATAAATTACTCAAACCAGGACGTAAACTGTAATTCGATTTTATTTTTGTAGTTTGACATTTTCAGATAAAATATCATGCAATCTGCCAGTGTATCATACATCTGTCATAGCTAGAGCTGGAGACCATGTCCTGGGGGATTCCGGAAAACTTTTCACCGTCAGAACCCTTTGAAGTATGTTACAGATCAGTCCATTGGCAGAAGCAAAAGAAAAAGTCTCTTATGGTTATGTCTGTTTTTGAAATAATCTTCCATATCAGAAAAAAATAAATAAAAAGCGACTTAGACTTTTTCTCTCCTAAAATGGATGCTACGATACAGATACACGTTACGCACGCCACAATGCAACATATACAGCTCTACAAAAGCTTGTTCTATTCTCCAACAGTGAAAATGGAAACATTGGTGGAAGAACAAAAAAAAACAAAACATTGGATTTGAAAGACAAAAAAACAGGTTTAGGAATATTAAATAGAAAAAAGTTCAATAAAAATTTAGATTGTGAAAAAAAAAAAAAATAGAATTTTTGCAAAGTACAGTATAAACAGCAAAACCAAAATAAATAAATAAATTAGAAAAAAAAAAAAAAGAAGTATTAAGTACTATGCAAAAAACCTGCAGCAAAAGCCTTGGTCGCACCGGTCTTAACCTTTGCCGCTTTAATGCATAGGTGCTCCAATAGAAAGGGCATTTTAATGGGGCCTGTAAATATTTTTAAGACAAAATCCAGTCTTCACATTTAATAGACTACACCTACCTTAGGCATCCAACGTTACAAAAAGTAAAAATGTAAGTGGATCTTAATTTTAAAATTCGTTTAGGTTTGCATACTTCAAAGTTAATTTTTTTAATAAACCTATTACTAATTAAACCTTGCTCTGGGCTCTATGAGTTACTGTCTATAGTGAATATTGGGAAGGAGCTGTGCAGAGAGCACTCAGTTTCAATAAGTAAACTATTCATTAATAGGGAAGAAACACTTCCATGGAACCTTGGCATTTCCATCAAAAGGACAACTAATGGACCAGATAAACATTGCCCAACCAAGCCCAGGAAACGCATCCAGCAGCATTCATTACAGTTCACATATCCTGACTGATTGCCATGTAACAGGTCTATAGGGCCTAGATCCACTTTAGTGAACAACATTAGGTTAGAATTCTACGGTGCTACTATACCGATTATGGATATTTGGGACTGAAGTCAATCACACTATAAGAAGACAGAGTGCCCCTAAAAACAGTTGTTTCCTCTTCCTACACAACCAGAGGGCCTCATAATTCAGGCTTTATTACATGCAAGTTGGGCCCTAATGGGCCATGCACACTATAAGATTTTCTGAAGACTTTTTCCTTTAGACTTACCAAAACCATATAATATAAGGTCAAACCTAAACACTTTCAATTTGCATGCAATCTGGCAGGCCCTTGCACTACATAGAAAAGGTAAATCTGAAGGAAATCTAACCACAAAAGTTGGATAGTGTGTATCCAGCTTAAGCAGCAATTCGTAGGATATAAAAAAAGACTCTGGCTAAACCCTATAAACACCAAAAGTGTGCAGAGTTGGTCATAGTGGGTATCACTTCAAATAAAAGAAACTGTAGAAAAACAAATACTCAAGAAGGGGAATAGTTTATATATAGAGCAGGTTTTCTGGGGCTTGGTCAAAGCCGTCTGCAAAAAGAGCAGTCTCCCAAAATGTCCTCCATAGTCGCCGCCAAGAACCTGAGCTGTTAGTGGCAACACACAAACCTTTTCCTCCCCAGACACTTTTTCATGTTTCTTTTGAGCTTGCTCCTCTCCTGCCTCTGACCGATTTTATTTTGTGCCAGAAAACCTGACTGGCTGATCAGTTACCGACAACAAAATAGCCTCATCAGAGTCCATCTGTCCAACAAGAAACACTTGAGGGGGGGGGGGGGGGGGAGTTACACAAGGACATTGTTCAATAGGGATCTTTTAAAAACAGGTCGTCTCACTGCAACCAGATTGTAGATGACCTTTATCGAAGGCCAGACAGAAAATACAAGCAAAGATCTGATTGGCAGTTATGGAGAGCACCTAGTTTTCTTGCAATTTCTAAGAAGGCACATTATTATTTCAGTGCTGGGAGCAACTTCCATTAGAGTAGGCAACAGCTTCATTTTAAGGATTTACTTTGTGTGACATGGCCCTTCAAGTTCAACAGCATCTAGTTGTTATGGATGACACAGACCATCTCTGGGAGACCCAATGGCTAAGCGAAAGACTAAGTCCCCATTCACACTAGCGCAACTTGTCAGGCGACTTGGTGTCCTGACAAGTCGCAGTGGGTCGCCTGCCATTGATTAGCACAGGACCCGTTCTAATAGGAGCGACACAAGTCGCTCCGACTTAGAAAAAGGGTCCTGTACTACTTTGGGGCGACCTGGAGGCGACTTGCATTGACTTCAATGATATGAAGTCCGTGCATGTCGAGCCGAGGTCGCGGTGCACGCTGTGCACCGCAACTTCACAGGTTGCCCCGGCAAGTATTGTCGCCCCTGTGTGAATGGGCTCTTAATGGCTACAATTACTGCTCAACACTGTCAAAAGAAGATTACACTATTTTGGGTTTATCAGGTCATAGTATGGTATCTCATTTGCTACTGTCCCCAGCAAGGGGATTATGGCTGTAACTGGTGACTGTTCTCCACATATTTCTATGGAGTATCTACTAGAGCATTGTTTTCTAACCTCAGTCCTCAAGCATCCCCCCCAACAGCTCACGATGTCGTGTTTTCTTTCATCCTGCACTGGTGCTTCAAATCAATGTCAATGGCTTTATTGGGGAAAATCCAAAAACAGCCTGTTGGGGGCGGTGGTAATGTTGACATCAAATTTTGATGTAGTTTTAGTAATAGTCATTGGACTAAAATGCCATTTTAGTCAACTAAAATCTTATGGGTTTGCGTGCGGAGCGCATGCAAATATGCGGCCTCTCCGTGGCTGGGCCTTGGCGCCGAGCGGCCACATATTTGCGTGCAATAGCACCAACAGTACTGTGCCGAGAGCCTCCTGGCATAGTAAACCAAGTAAAGGGCCGACTGGAGCGAGGGCCAAGGGGTCAAAATTGTAATGCATTACTTACATTTCTTTAGAATTTCCAAATTCATTTTATACTCTAAAAATCTAACATCATATTATAGTATTAAGGTTTGAAAAGGCACTACAGACACAGATTTAGCCATTGTGATATATAACCAGTGTTAATTTTGATGTCAAATTTCGATTTAGTCATAGTTTGACTAAAATGCCATTTTAGTTTTAGTCGTATTTTAGTTATTTAAATGGTTTTCATTTTAGTCAACTAAAATTGTGTTAGGTTTGTCGACGAAATTAACACTGGTTGCGGGTACTTCAGGATTGAAGTTGGGAACCACTGCACTAGAGGGCACATACTGTCTATCATAAAATACATAGCAAATAAAGAGCCAGGGATTCAGCAGAGCCCTACTACTGACCACTCACTGCAAATGTTGGGACCAAATAAAATCGGATTACCTGTGTAGTTTGAGTGTCTTCCCAATTCATTACAATACAGAAAGACCCTCTCATTTTACAACTGTTGGGTAATTTAGTGGGATCTGACAGTGCATGGCCAGCAGTAGCAAATCAGGACCAAGTCCATGGTGAAGGAGTAAAGACCATGGACCGAAGAGAAGACCCTGCAGGACCTAAGTCCATTCTACCCAAATTGGAGAAGTCCACACAATTTGATCTCTACACTATACCTCCACTGCACATATCTTAAATATAAAACTCACAGCATCACTTCCTCTGGTACCCAATGCAGGACTTCGGCAACCGGATCAAGCAACAATAGCCACGATAAGGCTGCTATTGCAGAATAAATAAACACCAAAAAGACGACAAATTACAAATAATAAAAAAAAAAAATGTCACACAAGAACACAAGGGGGATATTGTATACACAGAAATGTACATTACAGGCCTGTCAGCTGATTCGTTCTCTACTCTTCATAAATAGTTTCATTCTCTAGCAATGAAAAAAAAAAAAAAGTAAAATCAGTCTTATAAGATTTGATAAAGAAATACATTTTTCTGTTTTGAGGACTGCCCACTGGCAGTAATCCTTGAGGAAAACCGGTTTAAAACTGGCACATAAGGGTTAGAAGAAGGCATAAAAATTCATCTTGGTACAATGTAATGGAGCTGAGCTTATCAAGATGGCGGCCATTCTGGCTGATAGGAAAGGCCTGTTGAATACATTCAATTCTCTTTGCAATGTGCTTGGAAAAATGCGTCCGCTGTAATTGTGTGTTATATGGGAATCCGTTCTAAAATGGTACAGTTTTGAGACACCAGGTCCAAATACGCAGTTGTAATCTCATTGCTATATTTATCTGCACCGCCCTCATCCTACTTTCAAAGTACAGTGAACAACCCCCACTGCCTTGTAGCTTTGCTGACGGAGAGGAATCGACTTGGTCAGCTTGCTAAAATCAGCTGTTGAATGGTGGAACTGGCCATAGGGCGGCCATGCTAAGTGCCCCCACAGCCTGGGTTTTATTAAAGACTTGCCTACCTTACACCCAAATATTCTCTTTGGGTAAAATATCAATCAAAATGTTGATGGAAAAATTTGATTTATATTCTGTACTACAAAAACAGCAGCTAGGGGGAAGAGGGGTGTACCGCGTAATAAAGCAATGGATTGAGGCCTAGCTAGTGACTCTCCTGGGGAGTTCAGAAATACAAACCCCAGAAAACCATGAAAGGAGGGAATCAGCGGAACGTGGTGACACTACCAAGATGAAGGTGCATTTGTTCGTCAAATATCGCAGCGGAAGTTAGATTTCCAAAATGGATATGTTCCATACAACACAGGCTGAGATAAGCATGACTCTGTACATTTTCTTTGTTACGATTCTGTACATTGATGGTTTTCATGAAGCTGAAATAAGGCGAGTCAGGGCTGGTTTTATGATTGTAGAGAGCTCAGAAAAGGTGCAACGACATGTGTACGAGTGTGAGGTTGGTGGCGCCACATGCTTAGCAATGGATTCCTAATCTGTAGGGGGAAAAAACAAAAAAATACATACATTTCAGTAATAAAGTTACTATGGATACACTCTACAGCTTCATCCCTGTTGGTCTAGAAAAAAACCTCACTTTTAGTCAATGGTAACTAAAGCCTCGTACACACGCACCAATTGTTGGCCGACCGATCGGCCGAATTTTGTCCAGTGTTGTTGTGTTGGTTGAAATGTGCTCTAGACTGCACACAAATTTTTTCGGCCAACAAAAACGAACTTCAGAAGTGATGTCATGTGATGGTTTACTTTCCGTGTGTTTTTTCTTCTCTGAGCATGCCCAGTCTTGCTCATCTGATTTTTGTCGGCCAAAATCTGTACTGACTGAGGAACAATCGGCCGTTCTGTTGACGGCCAACAAAAATTTTATAGCATGCACACCAGATTTTGTTCGGCCGAAAAGTCGCAGTCGGTTGTCGGAAGCATCATACTAACAAGCCGACAATCGGCCGATCGGACGTTGGCCGAAAATTTACGGCCAACAATCGGTGCGTGTGTACGGGGCTTTAGCCTCAACTTATTACTCTGCAGTTTATAAATCAGCACATTGAACACTTGATGGTTAACGTATACGTACACCCAACCACTAAATTCTCATTTAAGCTTTATCACATTAATGTAATTTTAGCAGTACGTTTGTTTTAGGGTGACAATGCTCTTTCCCCCTCTACCATTTGTGCTCCTGCATCATCAACCCCAGGGCCGGTTCTACCTGTAAGGCGACCTAGGCAGCCGCCTAGGGCGCAACTTAGCAGGGGGCAGCGGCATCCTGCACCTAGAATCAGTAATGGACCACCGGCCGCCAGCCGATGCGGCACTCCTCATGCTGTGCCGCCTGAGCACTACAGCAAGCCACACTATGTGAGGGCTTCAGCAAGCCACACTATGTGAGGGCTTCAGCATCGCCGAAATCCCCATAGGAAAGCATTGAATAATAACAATAATAATCAGCCAGCGGGGGAGACCTAATGCGCATGTGAGGCAATAGAGATTAAGCAGAGCCTGACCCAGCGCTGAGGTAAGTCACTGAAGGGGTTTCAACCCCTTCAGCAACTTGGGATGGAGGGTTGATGGGAGAGAGCGGCACTTAATGAAACGTACAATTTGAACTATGTTTTATCAGGTTCATTTATAAAAGTGTGAATTTTTGGGAATCAAAGTGAACGTCACAATAGTCAAATGGGGGAAAACAGCTAATTTCAACCAATTGCCAAATTGTGATGTCACATCGTGGGCCGAGCATATGGGGGGGGGGGGGGGGGGCGGCAATTTTTATTTTGCCTAGGGCGGCAAAAATCCTTGCACCGGCCCTGATCAACCCTATCACAGAAGCTTCTGACGGGGACTACAGTCCAGCACACAATATATACAGTGCTCAGCATAAATGAGTACACTGCCTTTGAAAAGTAAGGTTTTAATCAATAGCTCAATGAACACAAGAACAATTTCCAAAATTTTGACAAAACTGAGTTTTATAGCACATTTGTTTAGCTCCATTACATGAAAGTAAGGTTAATAATATAACTTAGATTACAAAATCTTCAGTTTTACTCAAATTAGTGGATGCAAAAATAAATTCACCCCACAACAAAAACGACTCCATCCAGTATTTTGTATGACCTCCATGATTTGTAAGGACAGCACCAAGTCTTCTAGGCATGGAATGAACAAGTTGGCAACATATTGCAACATCTATTGTTTTCCATTCTTTAAGAACTACCTCCTTTAGAGCCTGGATGCTGGATGGAGAGTGATGCTCGTCTCTTCAGAACTCCCCATAGGTTTCCCGATTAGGTTCAGATCAGTAGACATACAATACTTGGCCACTGAATCACTTTCACCCCGGTCTTCTTCAGAAATGCAACAGAGGCCTTAGATGTGTGTTTTGGATCATTGTCATGTTGGAAAAGTGCATGATGAACAAGGGCACGAAGTGATGGTAGCATCTTCTCTTTAATTATAGAGCAGTACCACCGGTGAATTCATGATACCATCAATGAAATGCAGCTCCCCGGCACCAGCAGCACTCATTCAGCCCCACAGAAGGACACTGCCACCACCATGTTTCACTGTAGGCACCATGCATTTTACTTTGTACTCCTCACCCTTACGACGCCATAAAGTCTTAAAGCCATCAACTCAGTCTCATCACTTCTGAGTACATAGTCCTAGTACTCTTCTTGTACAGCATGGGCACTGCCAAATTCTAGGTGAGCTTTTTTACGCATGGGCTTTAGGAGAGGCTTCCTTCGTGGACGACACCCATGCATGCCATTCCTCTGCAGTGTACACCGTATTGTGTCACGGGAAAATATCATCCCAGTTTGGCTTTCTACTTTTTTAGCTAACTGCAGTGAATTTGCATGGCGATTTTCTTCAGAAGTCACTCCTGTCAAGGTGTTGCCTTCTGTGGATGGCCTGAACGGCTCTGTGAGATGGTTGCAGTTCCATCTTTGTTACATTTTTGGATTACTTTTGCTACAGTATTCTGACTGATAAGTAAAGCTTTGCTCAAATATCTTCTTGTAGCCTTCACCTTTCTTGCATAAAGAAATGATATTCTCAGGCCTTGTGACATTTCTCTTCCATGTAATGCCATTGCTTACAGCATGAAATGGGAAGGGGTTTTCTTTGTTAAGTAAAGCCTCTTACACACGCAATGATTATCGGCCGACCGATTGGCCGTCTTTTGTCCAGTGTTGTGTTGGTTGAAATGTGCTCTAGACTGCACACGAATTTTATCGGCCAACAAAAACCAACTTCAGAAGTGATGTCATGTTCTGGTTTACTTTCCGTGTGTTTTTTCTTCTCTGAGCATGCCCAGTCTTGCTCATCAGATTTTTGTCTGTCGAAATCTGTACTGACTGACGGAAAATCGGGCGTTCTGTTGACGGCCAACATAAATTTTATAGCCTGCACACCAGATTTTTTTCGGCCGAAAAGTCGAAGTCGGTTGTTGAAAGCATCATACTAACAAGCCGACAATCGGCAGATCGGACGTTGGCCGAAAATTCACGGCCAACTATCGATGCGTGTGTACGAGGCTTGATGCCCTTTATTTGTCTGCTGGACACTTGTTTAATGACCAATTAGACTCACCTGTAGTTGAATTCTTGTCAATTAGGATTTTGTTGTCTAAAATTTATTTAGCTTTGCTCCTAAAACTTTCATTGGGGTGTATTCATTTTTGCAACATGGTCTTGAATTGTTAGGAAAAATACTTTGTGTGTGTGCAAATTAACACATTTTGGTTACAATCAATGGCCCACATTTGGGGGAGTATTTTGTAGTATAGTGTCCCATAGAAAATATGATTCTATAAGGAAAGGAAAGGTTTTCCGACCAATCTTTTGGGGTGTACTCATTTATGCTGAGCACTGTAGCCAACGTCCACTATTGTCACCATTCTGAAACTCTTCCCGGGAAATGGCAGGGAAGATAGAAGTAGTTGTAAAAAGGCTGCAGAATTTCAGCAGCACTGGGAAGCAACAAGGAATAAAAACTAGGTGAAAAAATTCTTTATTATTATTATTTTTTTTTATTTTATTTTCCTCCCCTTCTCACCCTTAGCCTTCTGTTTTGCCTCATCTGCCTCCACTCACCGACCCCCCACCTCCAGACCTCCCCCCCCTCCCCCCTTTACTGCAGTTTTCATCTTTTTAGTTGTGAAAACTCACATTTTTCCAACTGAGATTTTACAGGTGCCTCATCTAGAGAACTGTTCAAAAACCAATTTTGCACAAACAAAACAAATATTTAAAAAATGCTGAAGTTTTAAACTGTGAATATACATTTTAGGGAATTAATTTTAATGACATTTTAAACTATAATTTAAGAACATATCTAAATATGGCTCAAGGTATGCTGATGATCTGGAGCCAACTGGAGTAAAGACAAAAAAAAAAAAAAAAAACACCACACCCCTCGCCCAAACCTTATATTGAGGCTCAAAACAACCCGACCACCAGAAAATGACAACAATTATAAATTGTATCAAGAAAACGCTGCATTTAGAAATATAAAAAAAGGATTTAGGTTACAGTGTGTTCGTTTTAGCTATGATTTTTCCTTGCAACCATGAAAATCGCACTTCATTAGCGGACTGAAATTCCTGGAACTCTCGCCCTCTACCCAGGTAATCGACTTCCTTTTTTTCCCCTAGAAGTCTGCACAGGGCTTGAATGCAAATTGCAGGCATCCCCAGCCATTATCTGCACAAGGAGCATGTCTATAGAGAAGCCGGGAAAGGGAAACTTTTCCTATTACACCAGAGGGGCCGAGCTTGTTATGAAAGGCAAACTCGCACTCCTCAGGACTGCAGTATTTATGTTTTCAAACATGAAATAAATCAGTAGTTGGGGTTTAGCTGAAAGCCTAGAAAGAAGATCAAAAATCCCTTCCAGCAATCATATAAAATGTCATTTACCTGCATTTTGCAGATGCTGCTTATACAAATGATATCGGATAGCCTATGAGACAGTTTTAATACAAGCCTCAACAAATAGGGAGAGCTGCACAAAGTCTAAAAAGCAACCAAGATATGTGCTGCAAAATACAACTGCACACCAGGGTTCTAATTAAGATATTATACAGGTTTTATATAGTGCCAACAGTTTGCAAAGTACTTTACAATATAAAGGGGGGCATTATTATTACAAAACAGTATAATACAGAAGGAATAGAAGGGTCCCGATTATGGAGCTTACAATACACCTCTCCTCGGTCCAGACTATTCATTCCCACTTATAGATTCAAGAAAAGCCAAGAAAACTACATAGGCTGCCACTGATCTGCAGAAAACCTTAGTTGTCAGATTGTAATGCATGCAGTCAGTTACCTGGAGCAAGCACACAGATCAGGAATGTCACAACTCCTAATTTCCATACTGGTTTCAAATCATGGGACAGAAGCCAATGGATCCACATAACAGCCAGATAACTAGCATTTTCAGGAAAGAACGGCAGTAAAAGGAAAAAAAAAAAAAAAGATTGCCATTCTTTCATATATAGGTTTCATTTTAAAAATCAGTAGTACAGACCCCACGCTGGCTTAGTGGTTAGTAATTGGTTCAAATCCCAATCAGGAAACTACCTGTATGGAGTTTGCAAATTCTCCATGTGTGTGGATTTCCTTTGGATGTTACTTGATCATCATTTGTATATGGTTGCTTTAATCTGAAAAAATAAATTGGATTTTTGTCTTACTGTAAAATCCTTTTCTCTGATGTCCATTGACAGACACAGCTCCAGAATCTCCTTAACCATTGGGTTATGCTGCCCCCCTACAGGAGTAGGACACTAGGCAGGAAAAAGCTTTACCACGCCTATGGGGCAGTCCCAGGGGATATACTTCCACACTCTGCTATAGGCATTCAGTTTTGTTCAAGCAGTGTCAGAAAAAAATAAATAAAAATCCCAACTCAATAGAGGGGTGGGTGCTGTGTTCGTCAATGAACATCAGAGAAAAGGATTTTACGGTAAGACAAAAATTCAATTTTCTCTTGCGTTCATTGAAGGACACAGCTCCAGAATCTTCTTCACCATTGTGACGTCCCAAAGCAGTGTTAAACATGAGGGGTGGGATTCCCAAAAAGCTAAACCTAGCCAACCAGGTAACATGGAGCTCAGCCAGGAACAACTGGAGCTCACCTGAAAACAATACACCCTCAGAGGGGACCAGATCCTCTCAAACAGCGGCCTGCAAAACCTTGCTGCCAAAAGCAGTATCCGCAGATGCCAGTACACCCACTTTATAAAATTTCGTGAAAGTGTGCACAGATGACCAGGTGGCCGCCTTGCAAAGCTGTATCACGAATGCCTAATGGCGGAAAGCCCAAAACGCACTAAGCACCCAAGTAGAAAGCGCCTTAACAGGGAACAGAGGAACCTGACCCTTGATGGAATAGGCCTGCACCCTCATCTGTCTTGTCCATCTGGAAATGGTGGCGGCAGATGCGACCAACCCTTGCGAGGTCCATCCGTAAGGACAAACAGTAGGGCTGATTTCCAAAACGACTCGGGTGGCGCAAGGTACACCCTGAGCACCCAACCCACATCCAAAGAGTGCAAGGCAATCCCCCTAGGATGTTTAAACTTAGGACACAGGGAATGGCAACACAATGTCTTCATTCAGATGGAAACCAGAAACAACCTTAGGAAGGAAAGACTGATAAGGGCGAAGCACCACCTTATCTCTGTGAGCCACCAGGTAAGGTGAACGACAAGACAACGCCACCAGCTCCGACACCCTGCGTGCAGAAGTAATAGCCACCAAGAAGGCTACCTTCTGGGACAATGTAAGAAGAAGTGAGTGTTTTTGAAAGGCGGTTACTGGAGAACCGACAGCACCAAATTGAGATCCCATGGAGGCAACAGAGACCGTACTGGGGGAGCCAAGTGGTGAACCCCCTGAAGAAAGGTGCGTACCAAAGAATGCATATCCAAAGAACAGTAAAAGAAGCCTGCAAAGGCCGAAAACCTGGCCCTTGACTGTACCCAAGGCCAGGCGTTGCTCAATATCTCGTTGGAGGAATGCCAAAATCGGAGCTACTAAAAAGGGAATGGGGATGACCCAAGGGACTCACACCACGCAATGTACTTCTTCCAGGTGCGATGGCAAATCTTCCTAGAGGTAGAATTTCTAGCCTTTAACAGCGTGGGAATCACCAATTCAGACAACCCCCTATCCTTCAGCACCTGGCTTTCAATAGCCAAGCCGTTAAAGCCAGCGACTAAAGCAGGATGGAAGATTGGCCCTTGGGCCAAAAGATCTTCCCTGAGAGGAAGTCTCAGAAAGGCGTATATCAGATGATACTGGCCCCAAGAAGCCACCATTGAGTCTGTGACATTGGCCAGAGGATCTCAAGACCTTGCCTCAATTCTTTGTACCTTCCTGTTGAGACAAGAGGCCAACAGGTCCACCTCGGAAGTTCCCCACCAGAGACACAGCTGAACCTTAGAATGCCGGCTACTTCCCGAGCCCCTAGGACACTTCTTGTGCCCCCTTGGTGATCGACATACAGTATGCCACAACCGTGGGAGTGTCCCATTGAATCCTTACCGGGCACTCAAAGTTCCAGTATATTAAATCGGTAGTCTTGACTCCTTGCCTGCACCGATACAATTCGTGCATCCACTAGCGCAGTTTCATGCGCGGCTGCGATAGAAGAGGAATCATCCTCATTAACAGAGCACTCGAAGTGCATGGACGCAGACGCAGTAGGGTCGCTACATACGAAGCTCACCCTGAAACATTAACAATCAGGGGAGACCGCCGACTGCGATCCTGCATGGGGATGCCAGCCAAGAATCCACAAATGGACCACCTATGAGACCGCGAAAAAGACAAGGCGGGGGGGGGGGTCGCCTTAAGAGCCTACCATAGAGGACATAATAGAACATAGACCCCCTTAAAGGTGGGCCACCCGTCGTGACACGGACACTCAGACAGGGTACCCCCGCTTACACAAGAATGGCGGCAAGGCTGTCACAAAAAATGAAGCGCCCCCCCCCCATGGCGCCACCAAGTTCAAGGAAGGCGTCAAGCTGACCATATGGCCCAGCAGGCCGCAAGCCATGGCCTAAATTTTCGTGGGGGCCCAGCCACAAATAACACCGATCCCCAGTGGGCAGATGCCCAAGGGGGGAGTTGGAGGCTTCAGCTAGACCCACTGAGTACGCCCCCCCCCCCCCAACTCGGCCGTATGGCCCAGTAGGCCGCAGCCTACTAGCCTGCAAGCCGCGGCCTAAATTTTGAGGGCGACCCACCGCCAGGATGCAGGGATGGGGTGGGGGCCAAAAGACCCACAGTGACCATTTAGAAGGGCTGAGGGAAGGGAGGGGATGCGACCATCCCAGGGAGGGGCCCACGTCCATACCAAAAGACCACCAGAGGAGAGGGGAAGGGACACTACGCCGCTCCAATGAAATAGGGGTGCTGCAGGTCAAGAGGCATGCTGCGACTCAGGCGGGGACCAGTTTGTATGCGCCTTCGCGAGACATTTAACTCGCAGGCCAGCCCCCGTCCAGTGGAGCTATGTCGCAGCCAAGTTGGTGCGGAGCCGAGGCCTTCGTGCGCTCACTGGCCGGACTGGGGAGACCTTAAGGATCTATAATATCTAGTCCATCGCCCAGTCCAGCAGTTGATTGTAGTTCTCACAGGAACAGAAAATAAAAAAGAAAAAATTCCATTTAAGAAAAGGAAAAAATGCTCGGACCAGAGATCCCAGCAAGGAACTAGGTCCTTACTCCTGACTAGGCAGAAAAACTGAATGCTTATAGCAGAGTGTGGGAAGTACAGTATATCCCCTGGGACTGCCCCATAGGAGTGGTAAACCTTTTCCCTGCCTAGTGTCCTACTTCTGTAGGGAGCAGCATAACCCAATGGTTAAGAAGATTCTGGAGCTGTCCATCAATGAACAAAAGAGAAAAACGGTAGAGTGGAGAGGGATTTAAACACCTGCCAGCATTTTAGGGGGATTCACCCTCTAAATCTATTTGTCCTGTTAAGGCCTGGTTCACACCTATGCGTTTTCTGGTGCTTTTTGCAGAATCGCACTACAGTCCATTTAACATGGTTTCATATGGGACACGTTCACATCTATGATTTTTTCAGCCGCTGCCTTTTTGGAAAGGGCAGGGGAATTTTTTATATGCAAAATGGTTCTTTTTTGATTCCATAGACTTCAATGGAGAAGCCGCAGTAGAGCATGTTATGTGTTTTTGCTGTGATTTGCATTTTTAATCAGCCAAACAATAAATTGGCCAAAAAAAAAAAAAAAGCTTTAAAAACGAAATTGCTGTAAATCAGGTGTGCAAAAATGAAAAAACACAGAAATGCACTGTAGAACGCATCAATCGCAAACTGCATAGATATGAACCGAGCCGAACAGTGAAAGAAAAATCCAAATTTTGGGTTATCACAGGAAAAAGAGGGAAAAATCTTTCAATGGAGACTAATTGTTGTAACATCCAGGAATTCCCTTGGGAGGGATGTCCTCACTTCCTGTTTTGGCTATTGGACAGGAAGTGGAGGAAAATTTCCCCAATAGGACACAGAGGGCAAAAATCCTGACAGGTGTCATGACCCTCTTTTACTCTCTTCAAAATATAAATAAATTGCCTTTTAATAAAAAAAATTTAAGCCCCCCCCAAGAATGCAAATTGCTTTAAATGGCTCCCGAGGTTTACAGGAACTTGTTTACGCCATCCTGGACCTGTCCTTATTAGCTACAATATATTTTATTTTCATTTTTTCAGGGAGAAACCGAGAGAAAAATAAAGAGGGGAAAAATTGCCTGTGCTCTCATTTAGCCTTCCCATAGACTCCAATGATATTAGGGTGCCTAGATCCTTTTTATTTAACTAGCAAGCTAATGTGACTCTTATGGAACTTTGACCAAAGTGATGCTTTATAATACAGTTTAGGCTGCTTTCACACTGCTCATATGCATTTTTGATATATTTGTGATTTGTTTTTTGTGCGTTTTCTAGGTGCCCATTACCCAGCATGCACCTGTAAAAATTGGCCACGACTCAAAAACCGTGCGAAAAACGCAACGATGGTGCGTTTGTGATGTGTTTTTGATGCGTTTTCTATGCCTTTCAATGGGGACCAGCATTTTTCTGGTGCAGTTTTTAGAAACCCCAAAGAAACCCACCACACCCGCAGCGCAGGCATGTGAACAGTCTAATAGGATTTAAAGGGCTTGTGTTTTTTGATGCGTATTTAGCACAGTAAAAATGTATCAGAGTAAAAGCAGTCAATACTTTTCATATACTCACTCAATTATTTTGTGTTGTGGTAATAAGCTGAAGAATGTACGGCTCCGCTCCCACCTCGGACAGCGTGCATGGCTGTTGGAGAAGCTGCTGGATGGTAATGCCCAGCGCGGATTGGCTTAGCTACAAAGAAAAGAAACAGATCACAATTTAGCAACCCTTCCAGGAATGCAGCATGCCTATCTTATACCAACATGTCCCTATTGGATGTCAAACAGAAGGAGATTGTCACTTTATCCCACCTTCTCTGCCTGTCTGTGGCTAAGACCCTTCCTGCATACATCCTCCAGAGGGCGCCATCTGACACAATATCCTCACCTTGCAGGAGCACAGGTGATCATGACTCAAGATCAGCTGCAATCCGCATGCATAACAATCTATCAGTATGGCAGTGAAGCTGGCTGCATTATCCAGGGTGTTAGAAAGCAACTGAACACAGCTGTTCACTACCTTGTCCTCCCACGAGCTTAGCATTTCATTCTGTATGTTATTGTCATTGCCCAGGTGTGTCCTCGCTGCTACAGAGGGTTAGAATCTCAGTCAATCTTTATAGCGGACAATGTCCACCACAGAGTTCCTGTCCATGAGACATGGAACTTGAAGTGCAGAAAAAGCTAATAGGCGCATTGACAACATTTAAAAACCTGGTAACATGCATCAGAGGCCCCAAATCTCCTATTAGTGCCCAGTGTTGTTATTGAGCGTCTCATTATTAAACCTGAAATGCGTCAGTGAGGCTGCTCACAATTAGGCAACTGACCCCAAAGAGAAAGAGGGCCCTGGGGAAAATGTTAAAGCTGTTGTAAACCCCAGGAAAAAAAAACAAAACCTTTAAGACAAAGGCATATTGAGATACTATGCATCTCATACTAGCGCATTATAAAATACTTAACTTCGAACAGCACCCCCACAACGCTGAGACAGCTGACATTTTTCCCCAGTGTTTCTTCCAGGCCGCGATGACGTCACTCCCAGGCATGTGCGTGGGAGCTGCGGTTTACGGCACGGGCTCTGAAGGTCCAGCACAGTAAGCCGGGCCTTCAAAGCGCATGTGCCAATAACGTCAGCGGCTGCATGTACTCTATATATCTTCTAAACTGTGCAAGTTTAGGAGATATTCACTATACCTACAGCTAAGCCCTATTATAGGCTTACCTGTAAGTTCAATTAAAAACATAAGACTTTACTTCCACTTTAAACAGAAAACTTTCAAGTTTTAAAACAATATAGCAGTAATTTAATATTTTGTAAAAAGGTTTGTTTAGATTATCCATTATGCAAAAAAATAAAAAATACATACAATTTTTTTTAAATGATAAAACATGAATGTTATTTGGATACCACATAGAGAATTCTAAATCGCACTGTTAAAACATTTATATCATGAGACAGGTCTACTTGGTTGTTGGCAGACTGGGGGCTGGCTGGCTTCCATGCACCTCATTTAATCCTTTTCAACCTACGTTTTTTCTGATACAGGGATGGAGACGCTGGGCATTACCTGCTGGTGTCTCACCTAAAGTCCCACATAGCCTACATTGTTTCTGTTAAAACATTTACTCAGAATTCAGTGTTTTCCCCCGGTTATACTTACCTAGGTGGATGCAGCATCGCTCCAATGCTGCATCTGTACCCTGGTGACTCTACACTGAGAACTGAGCAATCAAACACTGCCGATCGCTCAGTTCTGACAGCTCCCCGAGCAGAGATCTGCTGACTGTCAGTCACTGCTCTCCGCTCTGCCCCCTCCTAACTCACTGGAGCGCTGAGCTGTGGAGGGGCGGGAGTGGCCAGCTCAGGCTCTCAGCGGCTCGCTGAGAGGCCTAGTCGGGTATCGGTCCAGGGATCTGGTGGATCCCGACTCCGTGGTCATGATGCAGTGCCTTGATCGACTTCTGTGACATCAGCAGAGAGCGGACTTCAGACTGCTCTCTGCTGAAAACAGGTCACAAAAGTGCAGAAAAAACTCCTGTGATCCATAGGAGATGTACAGCTAAACTAGCTTTGGCTGCACATCTCCTTTAAGTGTCCGATTTTTTTTTTTTCTTTTTTTTTTTTTAAACTGTGACATGAAATATACATAATCAAAAGAAACCGGGTCCCAGGAGTGCAGAACGAACGAGTCACAGGAGTGCAGACAGAAGAACGAGTCACAGGAGTGCAGACAGAAGAACGGGTCACAGGAGTGCACTCCTGTGATCCATAGAAGATGTACAGCCAAACGATCTCATTACTATATTATATATATATATATATATATATATAAAATTACTAAATGTATTAATTTTTTTTATATGATTTTTTTTCATGCCTACGAGTTTATATATTTTTTTGTGTTGTAGCCCTGATGAAAGGAGCATTTTAACTCCTGAAATGTGCTTCGTTGCTTATCCTACTGATTATTCAGTAAAAAAGAAAAACAAAAAATACTCTGGACTGTCACTGTTGGTAATGGTTTTCTTACATAATACAAACCTGCCAGAGTTTCTAACCCTTCCCTACCTACTCTGTTCAAAACGAAATGGTCCATTTTCTTACCTACTCTGGAAACATGAAATAGGTAGGACTGCTTGCTATAGGTCACCATACAGACACTTGTCTTTCTTTCAATTCTGATGAATTAGGCTCAGTAATCATGTCACTTTGCCTGCTGAGCTCACCAATTTGGGCAGAATGGACTCTCCTGGCCATGTTCTTTGCTCTCACAGCTTCCTTAATGCGGTCAACCTCCTGCTGGTATCTCTTGCGGTCTCGCATTGCATTCTCTTTGGCTTCCTTCAATGCACCCTCCAAAGCTTTGACTCTTTCAGCTGTAGCACGCAGACGTTTCTCCAGTTTCGGAAGCTCACAGCGCAGATCTGCGTTATCGCGAACCAGCTGTAAAGCAGACTCATCCGAAGAGGATAAAGGTTAGAAAACTTTGTTGCACAAAGGATTATTTCAAAACTGAAACTTGATGTATGAAGCAAAAAACTATTTGGTTTTTCCAATTACTATTTTAGCAAGAATAGAAACAAGTGGTTACTGCATAATAATAATATAATAAATCTACTATACGGCACATTTACAACAAACCTGTTAACCATTTTGAATGTATAAAATAGAAAACCCTGCTGAGGAGCAGAGACCACAACGTGTCTGTCACTTTATCAGGTACCCATTCACATCTGTAGGCGGGCATTAAGCTGCGGTACAACATGTGTGTACAGTGATTTAATGTGTTGTTACAAAGCATCACACTGTTTTTTATATTTTTTATTTTACACACTTTATTCATTTAACTGTATGTGTTGACATGCAGTTACATGCGTTGCACAAAATGCAGACAAGCTGCATTTCTAGACAAGACGCATCACCCACACGAAAAGGGCACATAGAAAACAACTATATGCCCCCTCCATGTCCAATATTTTGGGCATATGCTCACTTTAAAGCAGAAAAATGCTCTCAATCAACATGAACAATTTTTAATCTTAATGCTGCTAGCATTAGTAAATAGATAGGAAGGTATATTTACTTGTCTTAAACTTTTTATGGCTTCCTGGTTTCTGGCCTATGCCAAAATGATGTCCTACATTCCAGAAATCTTCATGGGTAATTTTTTCCCTCTTTCACCTGGAGGGGGGGCTTCCTCAGCTAAGCACAGCCTCCTGCCTGAATGCCTGGACTAAGGGCAAATGCATTCCAGGAAGTAAATGCTATAAGAATTATCTGCCCCTACTCAAGATGGCCTCTGCTAGAAATGCTGGAGGTTTTTGTCAAAGTTATTTCCCAACAAAGTAAAGCATGGAGACATGACTAATTCTGTCCATGTCTCTGTTACCTGAATAAACTGGTGCACAGTCCTTTTCTTTTTCTTTGACACACTGTTACTGAGCAGGGATGGGCTCCTGGGCAATTCCCATTTACACCACAGGATCAAAGAAGAGCAAATGTTTTGCAGCAACTTTACCCATTATAGGTTTCTCAGTGCCGGTTCCAATTTGTGCGATCACAGAGATCGCATGTAATTCGGAGCGCACTGCTCCTAAAATTACATGCAATCTCTGTGCGGTGTAAATTCAGCCATACAGTTTGTATGGCTGAATTTGCACCGCAATTGCGCTAAAAACACGCACAGGACCCTTTTTTGGTCCGCAGCAGAATCGGATCACATGGTGGTTCACACTAGTGCGATCCGATTCTGTGCAAACTTTCAGATCGCACTGCGATATGCGATCTGATCTGGGGGTGTCGTTAAGTTTTAATTGACACCCCCAGCGTATCGCATATGGCAGTGTGAACTGCCAGGGGTGCGGATGCGATGCGGGAACACGCTGTATATTCGCAGAAATGTGAACTGCCACTCATTCCTTGTTTGTGTGCAGCCAATGGTCTGCCTGATGCCATGTTCCTTTTTTTTTTTTTGTTGCAAACACACAGTTGTCTTTTGTATATTTTAATGGTCTAACCAATTACTCACGCACAATATGAAATCTGCAAAGCCCATGTCTCACCTGTTTGTGAACTTTTGTCAGCTGCTCGAGATTGTTCTCCAAGAAGGAAATCTTCTGTTTCTGAGCAGCACTGCCGCCTCCATCATCGCTGTCCAGCTCCACGCTCTGAAACCAAGAGGATGGAAAGGAGGAGAATGGTAATCTCAAAAAACAGGAACATTTTCATTTTTCAGATGTATGTGTAAAAGCTGGAGGTTATATTAACTCCATCCAAGTAAGCAAAAGTTTAAAATTGTTGATGGGGAAAGTTCACCAATAGTTAAAATATCATGGTGTGTAATATCTAGAATGCTGTCAGGAACATAAAACAAGGAGTTTTGTCTAACAGCCTTCATTTCCTGATACAGATCCAAAAAGTTGCAAAGTTTGTGCCATCTAAGTGGTGTATCCAGAAACAAAAGAAGGCTCAAATTAAAAACCTTCATTGTTTATTTGTTGGCTGAATAGGTTTATTGGCAGTTTAAAAAGTTATTTAAATCATACTAGTGACATGTATAAAGGTTATAATGTTACAGACCATAGAAGTGACAAAAATGAACCTCCAGATGCCTTCAGAAGGGCCTTGGGAGCCCCAAAACCTAATACTGCTGTGGCCTCACCTGCTTGCTCTGCATCTATTAGTCAATGAGACCATCAATCATAGTTCCAGGCCAATTATTAGGCTGGGGAGGCAATAGAGGGCAGGCTAGAATTCAGATTTTAAATCGAATGCTATAATTTGCTTAGCTCACCCAGGACATCAAGGCTCAGGAGAGACTCTGAAAGTTATCTCATGAGCCTTGATGTCCTGGGTGAGCTAAGCAAACTATAGCATTAGATTTAAAATCTGAATTCTAGCCTCAGTTTACCTCCTCTTTTAGTTTATACAGTAAACCCCCCTCCATTGCGGGGGTTACGTTTCAGACCCAGCCGCGAAAAGTGAAATTCCGCGAAATAGAAAAACCCTATTAAAATGCATTGTAGGCATGTTTTTTTTACTGTCACTGTACGTGTAAAAGCATTTTAAGGTCTTTAAACACACTTTTAAAACAATAGAAACTCATTTAAACACATAAAAGATACTTAGAGACAGAGCAAGAGCTATGAAAAACACAAAAATCTTTCATTTTTAATGATTTATATAGTAAAATAACATTACAAAAAAAAACGTGAATTACCAGGACCGCAAAAACTGAACCGCGATGTAGCGGGGGATTACTGTAACTTGAAATCTGATCCAATGTTGAAAATGTGTTATCTTTCTTACATATGAGAATACAAGGATTATCATCATTATTACTACCACTGCAAACCGTATCAATGATTACACTTGGCAACCTATGTAAATGGATGTGTATGTGCCCCTCCAAAGTGTTGTCATTCTCCAACTACTACAACCAGAAACATAGGATTCATACCTTCTTCACTCTAGTGGTGAGATCCTGAACGAAAAGCCTGCGCAGGTTATGTAAGGTCTGGAGTTCTCTGGCCTGCAGAAACATTTTTTTTATAACAGTTTTCAATAACATAAATATAATATAGAATATCTCGCTATATACACACACACATATAATATATATATATATACACACACACACACACACTATATATTATATATATATATATATATATATATATATATATATATATATATATATATATATACACAGTGGGTACGGAAAGTATTCAGACCCCCTTAAATTTTTCACTCTTTGTTATATTGCAGCCATTTGCTAAAATCATTTAAGTTCATTCTTCTTCCTCATGAATGTACACATAGCACCCCATACTGACAGAAAAACACAGAATTGTTGACATTGTTGCAGATTTATTAAAAAAGAAAAACTGAAATATCACATGGTCCTAAGTATTCAGACCCTTTGCTCAGTATTTAGTAGAAGCCCCCTTTTGATCTAATACAGCCAGGAGTCTTTTTGGGAAAGATGCAACAAGTCTTTCACACCCGGATTTGGGGATGCTCTGCCATTCCTCCTTGCAGATCCTCTCCAGTTCTGTCAGGTTGGATGGTAAACGTTGGTAGACAGCCATTTTTAGGTCTCTCCAGAGATGCTCAATTGGGTTTAAGTCAGGGCTCTGGCTGGCCCATTCAAGAACAGTCACGGAGTTGTTGTGAAGCCACTCCTTCGTTATTTTAGCTGTGTGCTTAGGGTCATTGTCTTGTTGGAAGGTAAACCTTCGGCCCAGTCTGAGGTCCAGAGCACTCTGGAGAAGGTTTTTGTCCAGGATATCCCTGTACTTGGCCGCATTCATCTTTCCCTCGATTGCAACCAGTCGTCCTGTCCCTGCAGCTGAAAAACACCCCCACAGCATGATGCTGCCACCACCATGCTTCACTGTTGGGACTGTATTGGACAGGTGATGAGCAGTGCCTGGTTTTCTCCACACATACCGCTTAGAATTAAGGCCAAAAAGTTCTATTTTGGTCTCATCAGACCAGAGAATCTTATTTCTCACCATCTTGGAGTCCTTCAGGTGTTTTTTTAGCAAACTCCATGCAGGCTTTCATGTGTCTTACACTGAGGAGAGGCTTCCGTCGGGCCACTCTGCCATAAAGCCCTGACTGGTGGAGGGCTGCAGTGATGGTTGACTTTCTACAACTTTCTCCCATCTCCTGACTGCATCTCTGGAGCTCAGCCACAGTGATCTTTGGGTTCTTCTTTACCTCTCTCACCAAGGCTCTTCTCCCCCGATAGCTCAGTTTGGCCAGACGGCCAGCTCTAGGAAGGGTTCTGGTCGTCCCAAACGTCTTCCATTTGAGGATTATGGAGGCCACTGTGCTCTTAGGAACCTTAAGTGCAGAAGAAATCTTTTTGTAACCTTGGCCAGATCTGTGCCTTGCCACAATTCTGTCTCTGAGATCTTCAGGCAGTTCCTTTGACCTCATGATTCTCATTTGCTCTGACATGCATTGTGATCTGGAAGGTCTTATATAGACATGTGTGTGGCTTTCCTAATCAAGTCCAATCAGTATAATCAAACACAGCTGGACTCAAATGAAGGTGTAGAACCATCTCAAGGATGATCAGAAGAAATGGAAAGCACCCGAGTTAAATATATGAGTGTCACAGCAAAGGGTCTGAATACTTAGGACCATGTGATATTTCAGTTTTTCTTTTTTAATAAATCTGCAACAATGTCAACAATTCTGTGTTTTTCTGTCAGTATGGGGTGCTATGTGTACATTCATGAGGAAGAAGAATGAACTTAAATGATTTTAGCAAATGGCTGCAATATAACAAAGAGTGAAAAATTTAAGGGGGTCTGAATACTTTCCGTACCCACTGTATATACACATACATACACACATTGTGTATATGTATATATATAATAAATAAATATACATACATACACACATTATTTATTTATTATATATATATATATATATATATATATATATATATATATATATATATTACACACATATATATTACACACATATATATATATATATATATATATATATATATATATATATATATATATATATATATATATATATATATATATATACATACACACACACACACATATACATACACATACACACACACACACATACACCCAAACAAGTATATTTATAGACACACACATTACAGTAGTGCAATTGATAGTTTACATACCACAGTTTCCTCTAAGCCTTTCAGATCTTCTCGAGATTGCTCCCTCTTCTCATTAAGAAGCCTAAAAACAAAAAATAAACATATTTATCTTACACTGCCAGAAGTTTAGTTCTTGCTTAAAGTATATAAAAACCGTCACCTTGTAAAACAGCCCATTTAGTTTAAAATAGAACTGAAAGGCAAAACATTTGTTTATAGATATTAAAAAAAAAAAAACACACCATTATAAATTCCTTTTTTCCCTTTTATATAGCTAATCACATTCCCTCTGTTCTCAGCTGCATAAGAGTTGGAGGGGAAACAGCAGCACACTAGTTTTGCCAGTAAATGGCTTTGCGGGGGGGGGGGGGGGCGGCCTGGTGTCAGGACAAGTTTGATCATTGGGGGAGATTAGATCAAGTTCCCAGCACTGACCACACTGAGCTCTCATGCCTAGTGTGGTCTGTTTTTAATAGGAAAGCAGAGGGACTGGAACTTTGGAAGGAACACCAGGACCTTCACACAAAGGAAGCAATACAAAGAACAGGATACTTTCATACAAGTACATGGTACAGGAGGCACATATCAGGAACATGAGATGTTGGGGTAACATTTTTTAAGAAACTCTGTTTTAGGACATAGGAGGTCTACTGCAGACAGCTTTGCATTACAAGAGCAGTGATACCACAAATGGGCACCTGGACAGGTAAATATAAAGTCTTCGCTTTAAACACCCAGCTCCAGCATACAAAACGATAAAGTTTATTTTTCTAGCACTTGTCCTTTAAGGACAAGAGTTGAGCAACCAAGTTCCAGGCATTCCCCATTTTGACACTCACTTGTTTTAAAAGGTTTATGGTCTGATTTACGTTTTTATCTATCCTTTACCATAAGGGTGCGTTTTAAAAGAATTACAGGAAATAAACATCAAATCTGACACAAGGCCACATACACAAGTTTCTCCAGCTCCATCTGTCTCTGCTCGTCCTCAGCCTTCAGCTTCTCATAGTCTGACGTCAGTTTGTCCTTCTGTAGCTGAAGCTTCTGATTGAGGCTGCACAGAAACAGAAAAACTTCATAAGCAGACAGCAAATGCATTACAAGGTTATATTTGCATCAAATCTAACAGTGCTAGAACTTATCAGTACTGGATATACATAAAAGAAGGGAAGATACTAGGAGAAAATGTTTAAAATTATAGCCAACAGTCTGTCCAAGAATGCTTTGGCTTGCCACTGCTGTCTATTACAGTTCCTCTGCAGAGTGCAGCTTTCCTTGCAAAGTGAACAGCCGCTTTGCCTTTAGTAAATCAACCAAATGGAGTGAATCTGAAAAGGAATTTTGAGTCTTACTCTTTGAGCTCATCGATCTCTTTCTGCTTCTCTTCAATCTCATCTCTCAGACGAGACAGCTGCTTCTGGTGAGCTTCTCGGTGACCCTCCATCTCTTGTTCCAGAGTTTTCTGTTACATAATAAAATCTATTATTTAATAATGCGGAGCAATGATTGAGAAGTGCCAACAGTGCAAAAATTCAAGTTTACTGGGATTTAGATTGCGGACCAGTCCTGACTGGTCTGTTGGTTAGAATACTTTACACATGACTTGCAAAAAGGGTATAAAAACAATGTCCCAGGGATCAGGGGGCCAACAAGATGAACTGCTTAGAGTCATTAAAAGTGACCCTGTCACTATAGTAAGGTTTCTAATAAAAGAAAAAATGAAGAGCAGACATATGTACCTTTCCTGCCACCCATGCTGCTGAACGCCACTCTATAGCTCAGAAATGGTCCCCTACAATCTGCTGGAACACAGATGCTCCTGGCATGTCAATCTTCTGCATCCTGTGCATCACTCGCTGGTTCCTCCTGCCAACCTCCATGTCACCACTGTCTCTTGCAATGATTTAGAGCATGGGTGTCCAACCTGCGGCCCTCCAGCTGTTGTGGAACTACAAGTCCCATCATGCATCTGCCTTTGGGAGCAAACTCCCATCATGCCTTTACCTTTGAGAGCCATGCATGCAACTGTCTTGCAATGCCTCATGGGACTTTTCTTGCAATGGCTTATGGGTCCTGTAGTTCCATAACAGCTGGAGAGCCACAGGTTGGACACCCATGATTTAGAGCATGGTTTCTCAACCTTTTTTCAGCCAAGGCACCCTTTAAATATTATGGACAATCTCGAGGCACCCTTTAAAAATTATGGACAATCTCGAGGCAGCCTTTAAAAACGATGGACAATCTCAAGACACCCTTTAAAAACTATGGACAATCTCGAAGCACCCTTTAAAAACTATGGACAATCTCGAGGCACCCTTTAAAAATTATGGACAATCTCGAGGCACCCTTTAAAAATTATGGACAATCTCGAGGCACCCTTTAAAAATTATGGACAATCTCGAGGCACCCTTTAAAAATTATGGATAGTCTCGAGGCACCCTTTAAAAACGATGGATAGTCTCGAGGCACCCTATTCTAAAATGAAAAAACAATTCTGATAGTTTTACATAATGCAGCATGTTGGACACCCAACGTTAGATGCGATTTATTCTTCCAAAGCAAATACACTTTTGCAAACTGATACTGACTAGTATTGAAAGGTTTCTCTTTTCCCTTAATTTGTCTCCATCACTCAGCTAATGTGACCCCAAGGCTGATGGAGAGGGGCAGGGGAGGGTCAAACAAGAATGCTATGTAGTCGACTGACATCCTCCATATTGACTGATGATGCCATTGGTCATTAGGATGCAGCTAGAAGGTTGTAATGGTGCACAATGAAAACCGGTGGCTTTGTGTAACTAAAAACGCAGGCTTCATCCACATGCTGGCTTGTAAACAATTTTTAGGTAATTTTTAGGTATTTTGCCAAGGCACCCCTGAAGAAACCTCAAGGCACCCTGGTTGAAAAGGGCTGATTTAGAGATCAGAGGGAGACACCAGTGAGGTTCAGGAGGACCCAGGAGAAAAACTGTTTCCCAATTGATTTTAGGGGACAATTTCTCAGGGACAGAGGTCAGCAGCACAGGCAGTAGGTAGGGTAAGTATTTTTTTACAGGTAAAGGTTTCTTAGCAAAATGGTGTAAGCATCCAATTCATCCAAAAGTAAAATCATTTTGGATTATGTATATGCAGTGTAAATTCATACCCTTATAGAGGCCGTGCACATTGCAATTTCTTGACCTAGATGGAGTTCAAATTGCTAACATTTATCATTGATTAAAATTGAAGGATGTAACCCCTCATGGTATTGGTTCCACACTTTGCAAATCAGGTGAAAATATTGATCAAAAATAAGATCAGTCATAAAAGTAAACCATTACTCAAAAGAGAGGATTTAATCTGTCAGTTCTTGTTCTTCACAAATGTAGAAGCAAAATCGTAAAAATTCTACCTTTGCCAACTGATGAGGCTGAATCAAAATTGATCAAAAGCTCAAAAGGTGGTTGTCTGGTATGCGATTTATATTTGATTAGATCACTTTAGTTGCATTCATGGAACCAGTGTGTTCAGGCATGTTCGGATGCGGTTCCAAACCCACGTGGCCAAGCCCACAAGGAAGCGATCGCCTGTAATGAGTCAATCATATGCGGCCAAGGAATTTCCCACCCAAAGCTGCATGTATACGTTTGGATGCATGGTGAGGAATGCCCCCACTGCAGAGAATTGGTCCATTATAGATAGCTTACTGGCGGGCTTGGCCACGGGCTCAGAAGAGCATCCAAATAGCAATGGGCTCGGGGTGTGTGCAGAAGCCGGCACTGCACACTGCCAATCATAGGCAGCGTGTATATGTGCAGCTCCCGGTCAGGAAATGCCTAACTGCCTATGATTGGCAGAGTGCAGTGACGGCTTCCTGGCGGGCTCAATCTGAACATGCCTGAGCCCATCACTACATCCAAACACACTGGGGCTCATCTCTAAATCAGTATATAGGTGACCCCCTAATGTACCAGGTTGAGGTGAATATGACAAATACAGAAGTTTGACTGACTTAACGGTTCTACTTTGAATAGAGAACTGCAGGACTTCAGAAGCCCTGGTCTGTATATGCCTTGTGACCAGCTGTGACTGCCCAGAATGAGACAGACATTCAAGATTTACCTTCATCTCCTCTGCATCTTGTAGTCTAGTTAAATGTTCCTTCTCTTTGTCCTTAAAGGAGACTTCATGCATTCTCTCTGTAAAGAAGTAAATTTGACTCAATACATTATGAAAATGCTATTATTCTGGTTTGAGTTGATAAAGGACCATCTCAGTAAGCAACCTGTAGAAGAAGGCTGAACTACTGACTCTCCTAGGCACTTTCCAACTATTTCTCTATCCATTGGAGAGCTGCAGGGTTTTAGTGGTCCATGGGAGAACAGCATTCGTTCCATGGATAAAATAATGTCAATTCAGCAACTACAATTCTGCAAGGTACTCAGCTTTTTCTAACGCCTCTTGCACACGATACTCCTGTTTGAGCATCTACTTTTTCCAGACCTTCTTTTTGTATGTATTTGCGAGTATTCGCGAGCATTCACAAGTATTTGCGTGCATTGAGGCTTTAATTACTGACCAAAAATGCAGATTTTTCTATTTTGTTCTTACTGAAGAATGCACAGCGCTTGTTTACGCGCCTGTGTGCATAGGCACATTACAATTAATGGGCTGTATTTTAGCTCAAAAAGCTGTACTGAGCATTTTCCACCTGCGAGATGCTCAAACAAGAGTATCGTGTGCAAGAGGCCAAAATTTGTGCCCTACATTTATAAAATACTTTATAGACTGGTAGTATTAATATAAACAAAAACAACATATCTAGAGGTTATGTACAGTAGCTATTCCCCCTGCAGCAGTGAAGAAAATCATATTAATTTTGGACCTTAGGCTGTGCTTTTGGTGGTTGGAGAACTTCTCCCCTTTTTTTCTTGTTAGGCCTACCTTCCTACTTTTGGGGAACAAGTAAAGAAAGCAAATAATAGTGCCACTTTCTGGTCTTCTAAGACCATGTTTGTTAAATTGTAGATTGGGACCCAAAAGGGGTCGAAGACATGTTTGGGATGGGTCTATTACTATAGATCAGTGGTCTTCAAACTGCAGTCCTGGGGCAGGATGTGGCCCTTTGTTTGCCTTTATCCAGCCCTTGGGCTATGATTCCTCCAACAGATACGAAACACTATTCTGCCAAGTGACACCAATAATGGGGCACTATTTCTCCAAATGATATCAGCTAAGGGGAACTATTCCTCTCCCCAATACCAAATGTGGCAATGTTTACTCCGGATGATGCCAGGAAAATTTCCTCTCCAGCTGGTCACAGTCTGCCCCCCCTAAAGTCTGAAGGGCAATAAACTGCCCCTTTGTTTAGAAAGTTAGGAGATCGCTGCTATAGATGTATACAATGAAGACTTTCTCTCTTGGCTTTTCTAAATCTTAAAGAAACGGGGAAGACTGTTAATAAGTGGGGAAGTTCTCAATTTTAAAGTGCATTTATTAGACAAATTCCTGAACACTCTACATACACCGATGACTGAAGGAAGCAGCATTAACTGACCTGATCCCAGAGAATCAACTATATCAGAGGTCTCCAAACTTTTCACTTTGAGGACCACATTATATAATTTTACACATATTCATAAATTAATCTGCAGCATCAGAATAGAATAGAATTTGACAGGCTGCTAGCAAGGGGCCTGGATGGCATATAGTTATCCTCCTCCTGCACCTAAACACTAGAGCCTCAAACAGCAGGGCTAAAACTCTAGTGTGCATGGGCCTTACATCTTTGTTCCAGTCAGATTCCCCCTGTACATTTGGTCTCCACCAGAGAGTCTTCCTGTACATTTGTGTCCTTATCAGAGTCTCCTTTCACATGTGTGTTCCCATCACCCATCAGAGTCTCTCTGCAAATCCCCATCAGAACCCCCCAAACATATGTGTCCCCATCAAAAGTCTCCCCACACATTTGTTGCCACATCAGAGATGTATCTCCATCACCCATCAGAGTCTCCCCTCCAAATTGGTGTCTGCATCACAGCCCCTCCCCCACATTTGTGTCACGATTAGAGCCCCCCCCCCCCAGGGGCGGACTGACCATTCGGGGATTAGGGCACTGCCCGAGGGCAGAGGCTACACACTACAGAAAGAAGCCAGGAACTTCCATGCAGGCTATGCAGTGGTAGATATTTAAATGCCCACTCTATGTGGCTGAGCTGCAATTTGTAGGTGAGGCTTTGTGTGGCTTGAGTGTGGACACAGGGGGCCCCATGATCTCTGATTGCCCGGGGGCCACATGAGTTGTCAGTCCACCCCTGCCCCCCCCCCACACACATTTGTGTCCTCTCATAGAATCCCCCCACGCACATTTGTGTCCCCTTCAGAGCCCCCTTCACACATTTATGTTCTACTTCGAGCCCCAAACCCACCCTCTGCAGGCCGTATTTTGGAGACCACTGAACATCAATGACTCTAGGCCCCAAAGCCTGCTAATCCAACTGTTACCTTGAGCATGCAGCTTTGCCAGCTCCTCATTAAGAGAATCCTGGGTTTCTTCAAGCTGTCTGCGCCGATGTTCCATGTTCTGCATGTAGTCAGTCAATGATCTGATCTTTGCTTCGTGCTGCAATTAGCAGATAAATAGAATGAATGAATAACACTATTTATATACGCTTACAAGTACATGCAATAAGCCCTTGAGACCCCTGCGGGTAGGAAAAATTTAACCTCGACTTTCCTTAAAGTGGAAGAAAAGCCTACGTTTTATAGTCTTTAAAATTGTTCCCTCCCCTCCTCCCACCCATCCAGCTGAACGTGTATAGAAAAAAACCTCTGCGTACCAACCGCTCCGGTCTGGTCATGTGATCCTCTAGGTCTGCATTAGGGAGCACTCAAAAACGGCTGTGACATCACCCATAGGCTCCCAAAGCCAAGGCTTTGTCAACGCTACCTCCTCTCTACTGCAGTAGCCACTAACTGACACAGTGAAGGCGGAGCTACAGGATCACATGACCAGACTGGAGTGGATTACAAATAGGCAAGTACACCTTTTTTTTATAGGTTAGGCAGAATAGGTAGTAGGAGGGGGAAGGGAACATTTTTATGAACAGCTAAACTTGGGCTTTTCTTCCACTTTAATAATTCTATTCATGTTGAGTGTATTAAAAAAAATAGACCTGAAAATAAAGTTCTCTCCAAACCAACACTTCGCACATAAATGGAGCTGAAATAAATACCAAAATGTTTCTTCGGTATATTACCTCATTTATTTTAGACCAAGCAGAACTTTAAAACCTTGTACAAGGCCCTGCACCCCACATATAATAGTACACCTGTTGCCTTTTATGGCAGACACTGTCTCAAGTATATAGAACAAGCACAATGTTCCTATTATATACAATAACTACCCATAATAGTTTTCCTTTAATCTTTAAGATTATAAAGACAACTGTCCCCCGATCTAAAGCTTGAATACTGACCTGTGAACCGAGCAGCTGGCAGGCTGCAAGCTCCTTCTCTGTTGCGTTTATCTTGCGGTTTGACTCGATCTGTGCAGTTTCCAGCTGTTTG
The DNA here is from genome assembly GCF_965119305.1 of Pelophylax lessonae. Lineage (NCBI taxonomy): Eukaryota > Metazoa > Chordata > Amphibia > Anura > Ranidae > Pelophylax > Pelophylax lessonae. The sequence continues at coordinate 281,759,426 of NC_138773.1, forward strand.
CTGCGATTGACCAGCGATTTGACTTCAGATTTCATCTTACTAATATACAGACGAGCCATGGTGAACTCCTCCTCAATCACACCATTCACATCTGCCAGCTGCACATGTGCAAATGGAAAGACATCAAATTTAGAAACATACAATTTTATTCTATCACATACATACACACATATATATATATACACACACATATATATACACACACATATATATACACACACACACACATATATATATATATATATATATATATATATATATATATATATATATATATATATATATATATATATATATATATATATATATATATATATACACACACACACATATATATATATATATATATACACACACACATATATATATATACACACACACATATATATATATATATATATATATATATACACACACACACACACACACACACACACACACACACACATACATACATACATACATACATACAATATACATACACACACACACAGGGCTTTTTTTTCCCCCCTCGAAGAATAGGTGCAGGAACTCCCCCTTTCTGACTCACTCCTTTTCTCTGCCCCTACCCACCTCTGAGGACCGTTCCCTGATTCCACCCCCTGTCCACCTCCCAGTACTGCCCTTTATAGGGAAGCCAGCAACATCAATACACCCTCCAGCAACAATAGATCCCCCAACAACAATGCACCAACAATGCACCACCCACAACAAAATATCCCACAGTACAACAATAAAGCCCTGGTAGCAAAAACAGATCTCCCCACAGCCTGCATCAATAGACCCCCCTTAACAGTAGATCTCTCCCAGCAACAACTGACCCCCCAAGCAACATAAGACAAACCCCAGCAACAATATTTCCCCCACCAGTAACACTAGACTTCCCCAGCAACAATAATCCACCCTGCAGTGCAAATATGTATCTCCTCCAGCTACAATACATCCCTTAGCAGCCTGCATCAGTTGACCCTTTAGCACACCCCAGCACCCATTGCATACATTCAGTGCTGGAACTGCGTTCCCCCCATGTTCCTGCTGAAAAAAAGCCCTGTATATATATGTGTGTGTATATATATATTATATACACACACACACATATACATACACACACATAAAAAAAAATAATAAAAGTCAGCACGTTTTTTTTTTTTTTTTTTTTTATTTTATTTTGTTAGGCTTCATGCACACTGGGACATTAGCTATGGTGGTGCATGAGACTCCGGTGTTTAGGTGTGGGTAGACGGCACAGGTGTGCCATCCAACACTGCTGCCGGCAACCTGCTCTATGAGAGGATGAAGGCTGCTGCAGCTAGACAGGGCTGGACAGTGCACCAAGTGGTACCAGTATGTGCCCAGGAACAAACACCCAGAACCCAAACTGTCTGCTGGGATCTCATGCAAGGGGACTAAAGGCCCAACGTGCATGAAGCCTAAAATGCAGTTACTACAGGCAATACAAGAGCTTCTTTTATTCACTTATGACTTGCTTGAATTTCCCATTTTAGGACAATTATTATAACGTAAGATTTTATCTTCTTTCAGCCAGTGCAAAGCATAAATAAAATGCCAGGCAAGGAAGGAGTGGAGAGGCTGGGTGGTTAGTACACGGACAATATAGCCTTGCAAGGGGGGAATAAAAGAAGAAAATGTGAGAATTCTACAGAAGATAAAGTGAAAGATGATACCTTTGATGTACATACACAATAAATAGTAAATACAACATAACAATACATTGTTACACTGCATTATATAATGGCACTTGCAGACTATCTGCAAGTGGCATCTTACACAGGAGCAGCTGCATTTTGGCAACCCCTGTTAAATCAGATCTCACCCTCAGAGTGAAGTCCCCTCCTCTATGCACAAAGTGCACTTTTTTTGGTTTGATTTACCTTTCTTTCATGAAAAAAAGTTCTGTCCTGCCACCCCACACACGTCACTTGCCTAGGCGAAGAATTAGGTTAAATTATACCCGTTGTGCCTCTTGGAATTTGCACATCACATTCCAGGAGGCATAGTCCTTCTTTGATAAAAAGAGAACGGGGGGGGGGGGGACGGTGTCTAGCACCTTTGTGAGCTCTGGTAGGTGAACCCGGAAGTGCTGGTTGGCCTCCAGATGACATCACACAAGAAGATGGCAGCGCAGGACCAGGCAGGGCAGAATTCAGAGAGGATTCTGCAGAGAAACACTAAATCTGGTGTGCAGGTGAGTATATGAGATTTTCAGAACCCGCAACAAGGTATCCTCTAACTCCTGCTATTTAACACATGGCAATTTAGGGCTGTCATTTTGACAGCTGCAAATAACGGCGGAGGAGGGGAGATACATTTCAACTTTAAGTCTTTTAGGCTGTCATCTCCTATGTTTAAAATCCTAAAAAGTGGGCAATTTTTAACTTTTGCTGGAGTGTACCTTCAAGCTTACTCTCTTATGAACATACCATCGCATCTAGCTGTAAAAAAACAAAAAAATAAAAAACACACACACTATACTACACTTACAGTTTTCACATCATTTGTGCCAATAATGCCTCCAATCTCGCCCAGGTCCTTCAGCAACAGGTTGAGAATCTCCGTGGCTCTCTTCTTCTGGTGGCTGCTGAGTTCCTGCAGTTGATGAAGTTCCCGCTGTGTTGCAATCAAGCTGGTCTGTAAAAATTTGATTAGAATTGAGGGGTTTATGGTGATGCAGACAGAAAAGTAGAAAGGATCTACAGTTTGTTCACCTTCATATCAATCTACAGGTGACAAAATGTGTTCGAATATGTAGTTTGTACATATACAAGTATATGGGAGCAGCAACATTGTTTTATTATATATGCAGACTTTGAATCCTTCTCAGTAGAACTGCTCATAGTTGTACTTTCCATATTTCTACGGATCAACTAGGAAGGCCTGCCTGGCAGAATACAATGGGCTCTACAGTCTCTGATGGCATGAACCAACCACAATGCTTCTGGTAGCCAGAGGGTACATTATCCAGGCTGGCTAGGTTTTAAAGGTTGAATATAATTATCAAAAAATTTTAGATGCTTACATAGACTGGCACTTAAAATGAGTGAATTGAAATACACATGAAGATTTTTAGCAGAACAGTAAATAAAATTGCAATATAAGAAATCTCACAAAAGGGTCAATATCCGCAACATTTCACTGTTTGTGAGGGTAAACACAGTTATGGGCGTGCAGGATACAACTTTTATATTTCTAAAAATAATTGCAAAGAGAAGGGTAAAGGAAATTTCCTCAACGCAGCCCAAGGTGCATGTATATTGCGCAGTGCGCAGACAGGAGACCCAAGTGCACAAAAATATTCATGGAAAAAAAAAGAAAAGGAAAAAAAAAGGGAAAAAAAATGAAAGGGGAAAATATAGCAAGAGGTAAGGGAAGAACAGATGGAAAAAAAGAAAGCATGGGGAGTAACAGTAGAGACAAGTTCTCTTGGATTCAGATGGAAAAAATAAGGGTCAAGATTTATTGACCAAGTCTGTTGCCCCGTTTCTCCGATGAGGAGTAATGCATCCAAAATATACCAAAGATTTGTATTTTTTTCCCACTTATCAAGCTCCTTAGCTTGCATCTCCTCCATGAGCATTAGGTCATTCATTTAGAAATCCATCTGTGGACTATTATAACAATCCACTTAACCAGGGCTCTATTAATAATATAGAATCCAGTGATCATCAACTACGCTCTTTGAGCAACAAAACCCCCAGAACTGAAAAAGTTTTGGGTTTCATTACAATAGCTAATAATAAAACTTGGGTTTAATACAATAACTTGGGTTTCAATACAACAACAAATAAGTACTGTCCAGGATACTTTTTTTATTTGCAAATTTTCAGGACAAGCTTTTGGGGTGTATACGGTTTGGACCTTAAAGGGGGTACACCCCAAAAGCTTGCCTAAAAAACTTGATGTTAGTGCAAATAAAAGTATCATAGACAGTACTCCATCGTTTTATTACAGTAACTTCAAATGTTGTAAGTTTATCAGTTTAGCAATATCACTTGAATAACATAAGGGCTTCTGTAGATGAGATTACGAGTCCATTCACACTAAAACGACTTGTCAGTCTGACAAGTCGCGGTCCGTTGTGTGGTACGGGAACCGTTCTAATAGGAGCTCCGACTTAGAAAAAGGGTCCTGTACTACTTCGGGGCGACCTGGAGCGACTTGCATAGTAGACATTCATTCTGTGAAGTCCGTGCAAGTTGTGCCGAAGTCGCGGTGCACACGACTTCACAGGTCGCCCCCGAAGTCGTGCCGCTTCAGTGTGAACCGGCACTTAATGTCAAAAGAAGCATTTTTCATTTAAACAGTGCTGCCTAAATACATGCATTCGGGGGGGGGGGGGTTGGAATACAAAAAAAGGAAGTGCTTCACCCAAAACTCAAACGTACCACAATAGCAGCTTCTGAACAGTCATCTACAAAATATAACAGAAGTCAATGAGAATTCCCCGACCTCCATTTGATGTTCCGACGCCATGTCCAACACAGGAAAACAATGCCCTTACTCTAATTCTTGATGGTTATTTTCTGCACATATTTGTATGCACTCCCAATTTGTACAACAGATCGCGTTGTCAGTTGTAGGGTCAGGAATTATTGCAAGGAGATCTTAAGCCTCGTGCACACAAGAATATTGGACGAATGATTGTTTGTAGTTTTTTCCTGCTTATCTTATATCGAAAACCAATAGGTTATGAAAATTCTCATACGACAGAATACAACTTCGGAAGTGATGTAATATGTTGTATTGTATCGAAATATATTCTCTCATTTTCAAACATTCGTGGCCTTAGTCTTACAATTTTTTTTCAGACTAATACTGTACTGATTAAATAAAAATTGTTGTGGTATGTTCTGGTATCATACAAGAAAAACATGAGAATAATTTTCACGTTTTTCCCTTCGGAAAAATTTGCATAAACGGTCATAAATGGCTCTCAAAAGCTGTGTACTAACGATCAGATTATCGTACGCTCACTTTGAAAGTGGTATTTTTCGTCTGATTTTCTCATTGTGTGTAATAGGCATTACTGTTGTAGTATCCAAGACACATATGAAGCCTGGGGCTCACAATTCCCCACTTAGTGGCCATGTCCAGTCAGTGCTGTATTTTGGCCTAGGCCCAGGCCTAGGGTGGCACTTTGTAGGAGGGCAGCAAAAAAGCCGCCCCCCTCCACCTGAGACTCTATTGGCAACTGGTTGCTAGAGCCGCCTCTCCCACCTCCCCCCCTCACTTTTTCACTCACCCTCTCCCTCCTCTCTCTCTCACTCACCCCCCCTCTCTCTCTCTCTCATCACCCCCCTCTCTTTCTCTCACCCCCCTCCTCTCTCTCTCCCACCCCCCTCCTCTCTCTCTCCCACCCCCTCTCACCCCCCTCTCCTGAGATCTAAGGGGTTAATGCTGGGATTTGTAGTCCTTCAATTTTGGAGGGAGTCATATCCGTTAAAAAGGAAGGAGTGGGGAAAATTTAGTTAGGGGGGGAGCGCCCAATTTGAGTCTTGCCTAGGGCAGCACAAAACCAAAATACACCACTGTGTCCAGTACTCCAGGCCAATCTCCAATGGTCTTTAGCTATGAGTAGACCTGTGATTATAGTTTGTAGACCAACAATCTCTACAGAAAAAGAAAAAAAATTCACAGCAGTCAGACACCCAAGAAAAAATTCCAATGTCATAGTTACATAGTAGGTGAGGTTGAATAAAGACAATAGTCCATCCAGTTCAACCTGTGTAGGTGTGTGTGGCTGTAATCATCTCACATAGCCCTGAATGTTCTGATCCTTGACATGTAAGTCTAAGAGTCTTTTGAAAGCCACCATACTTCCCGCAGAAACCACCTCTTGTGGTAGAGAATTCCACAATCTTGTAGCCCTAACAGTAAAGAACCCCCCTCGTTGTCTGAGGTTAAAACGCTTCTCCTCTAATCGCATTGTATGCCCTCGAGTCCTCATGCAATCCCTTCGAATGAACAGCTTTTTTTCTAAGCTGGGATCCCCATTAAGATATTTATAAATTGCTATCATGTCCCCCCTCAGACGTCTCTTCTCCAGGGAGAATAAATCGAGCGATTGCAGACGCTCTTCATAGTTAAGGTCCTCCAATCCCCAAATTAGTTTAGTTGCCCTTCTCTGGACTCTCTCCAGCTCCAACACATCCTATAAATATAAAACTATTCCCTTCACCTAGCACCGTCCTTGAGGTAATCTACAGCTCCCCAGCTGCCAAAGACTTTCCTATGACTTCCAAGAATAAGGACAAGGATAAAACACGCAGAACCAAAGTGCATCTTACAGAAAGATTAAATGGCTTAATATACTAACACATCTCTTGAACATCACATGACAATGTTCTGAGAGGAGCTGTAATAAATCCAGATAAAAGAAGGCTGGTTATAAATGGAGAAACATCTTAATAGAGTCTGCAAAGCAGATAAGAGAAACTCAATTTATCATTGGAGACAATTCTCTTTCATACAGGTCAAATTGCTGACCCTTTATAAACCTTCAGAGTTGTGTCAGCAGTTCCCAAATGACTGAAATTTTTATTCAATCAGGAAAATGAAATGACACCAATATCCAAGCAATTAAAAATGTTAAAAATGGCCGGTGTTGTGACCTGAACCCCTACACTAGATGCAGCAACAGCTTTATCCTTTGTGGTGGCTTCATTCAGTGCCATATACATATATGTTTTATATAGAAGTATGGCATGGAGCCACCATAAGATTTCTTTTGAAGGTTAAGGATGAGCTGAGCTGAATCACTCAGTAAATTGTTGCCCAGGAGTGGTGCCAGTACACCAAGTAGCATTGTTATGTGTAGCCATGTGACATCGTGGTCACGTTTGCAGCGCGCCTGTGCTTTAATCTGAATTTTAGAAAGCCCCTGGGGGTGTCATGCTCATCTATTTATTTAAGCAGTTGCCAAGTCACTGCCACTGCCATTGAACTAGTATGCATCAGAACAACGGACGTACTTAGCTGGCCATACATGCAGGGGGGGGGGGGGGGGGGCTCCGCCGGCTGATTGCTGCTGCAGGAGGGAGGATTTGGCTTTTTCCTCCCTCCATCCTGCATGGGGGCAGAAAAGAGCCGACACGCAGACAGAGCTGTCCTCCGTCTCAGCGCCCCTTTGCTGAGGAAGGATGGCGGACTGGCGGACTATGTCCTTCTTCCACTCCCCCTGTGATTTGACAAGGGGGAAAGGGGGGCAACAACTCAGGACCCTAATGGGGACACCTGATGTAAAGGGGGACACCTGATGTATAGGGGGACGTGTGCCCATCTTCGCCCTGGGCACTGGATGCCCTTGTCCTGGCACTGCATACATAGATCAAAACTGACTGTGTCCCAGGCCTGTTCCATTCATTGATTTGCATTTTTTTCAATTATACAGACTAAACATCACATTTGGGTATTACCCAAAGCAGTATTCATGCAAATATATCCTGCCTATGAACTGGAGTCCACTCAAGCTATCAAGACTTTTGGATATTTGCATAACTCCTTCCAAGAGGCAGCCCACTGCTTACATCAGGACTGAGGGTTCTTGAAAGGAGTACTGAGGCAGGGTGCTTGGATGTACAGCACCCTGACTACCCCTCCCCCCCCCCCCACCACCCAGTGACAACACTGGGTCATTTTATTTAAAATATCATTAGCAAGTTGATGAAAAGAGGAGCAGAGTTGTATAAAGTACTCAAAACCCATACTTGAGTAAAAGTACAAGTGCTCAATCAAAAAGTGACTTGAGTAGAAGTACTAAAGTACTCAACATTTTTTGTACTTAAGTATTGCAAGTAGTTTTTTTAAAAAATTTTGCTACTCAAGTACTGAAAGTAAAAGTACCAGTAGTTTTGAAAAAAAATTGCTACTCAAGTACTGAAAGTAAAAGTACAAGTACTGCGTTATGTAGTTATTAAAGAAAGAAGTCAAAAGTTTGAACATCATATTGGTTTTTATTATTTCAAATGCAGCTTTTATTTATACATACAGTAGCATTTATTTTCGTATGCGCTGATAATACACATGTTTTGAGCTTCATGAAACCTGCCATCTACTGTTCTGGCAGTGGTAATTTTTATAATTGTAACGAGTAACTATGCAGCACAAAAAAAAATACTGCAGTAGAAGTATTGAAATCATTGAAAAAATGTAGTGAAGTAAAAGTGGAAGTAGGAGAAAAAAATTCTACTCTAGGAAAGTACAGATACCGCCTTTCGGTACATAAAGCGGAGTTCCAGCCATTTACTCACCTGTCCAACGGAAGCCTCGATCCTCTCCCTCGGCATCACTGCTGTGGGCACCCGGCTGTTACAGTTTGCGGCTTCACAGCCGGGTACCCACTGCACATGCGTGAGTCGCGCTGCGCGCCGTGATTGGCCGGCAATCTTCTGGGACCTCTGACGTGTCCCAGAAGATTGCAGGGAGGGAGGGGGAGAGGAGAACTTCCGCTCAGGGCGCCGCGGCGCTCCGAGCGGAAGTGGGAGCGGGTAACTGTCAAAACTAGGTACCCGCTCCCCCCCCCCAAAAAATGACATGCCAAATGTGGCATGTCGGGGGGTCAGGACTCCCTAAAGCGGAAGTTCCACTTTTGGGTGGAACTCCGCTTTAAGTACAGTAGTGAAGTAGTTCTACTTAGTTACTATACATCTCTGAAGAGGAGGGAGGAACTAGGGAAGACAAATTTATATGCAGGTAAACTTCAGCCTTTAAGATTTCTCACCTCTTGTTCGAGTTACAACTCAGAATTGTTAGATTTCCAATCATGCTCTGTCTCAGGGACAATGGTTACCAGGACAAAGAGGGTGAACCTCCCCAGCAACTTTTTCTTGAAAAAATAAAAATATTTTGGCTATACATACGCTTTAAAGAGAAGCTCTGCACAAAGATAGCTTACTCTATTTTAGGAGATGAGATCCTTTTTCAGATATCCCATAATACTTTAATTCTTCACTTCTAGAATGGTTGCACTCCCCTTAAATCTTCCCAGCTTTGCACAATGGAAGTTCTAACAACGACTGCATAGAATTCCATAATAAAAATTAAAGCATTTAACCAAAAAACTTTCAGGCTGAACACCAACAATAATGGGATAAAGAACGCATGGATATACCAAGTATTGAAAAACGGGAGATAAAGCAGATTTCTTACCGTTTTCTGCGCCAGCTCATCGGTCAGCAGCTCATTGGCTTTGGTCTTGTCCTCCACTTCTTGAGACTTCTGGTCGTAATTCACAGCCAGTTCCTCCAGGGCTTGAAGAACCTCCTTCACTTCATCCTTAGCAGCATCATTCTCAATCTGTAGCCGAGTCAGCTCCTCCTGGATTTTCTCATAATCTCTGCGAGTTGATGCCAGGAGCTGAAAGTGGAAGAAGAAACTTGCATTATGACATGCAGGGACATGGCAATGAGAAAAAGGAAAGACGTAGAGCAAAGTTGGACAAATTCCGGTAGCCAATGCTTCTTAAAAATTAAAGCTGGCATCTAACTTTTAGGTTTTTTTTCTAGTTGTGATCACTGGAACGGACGCCTAAAAAATTCTGCTGGCTCCTACACTAGACAGGCTGGCTCCTGAAATCCATATTACATTTGACCACCCCTAGTGTAGCGTAAACACATCCAAATCCCCGACCCACTACTGACCACAAAACTCCAGTTTATGTGTAAATAGCACTTAAACAGTGGCTATAGTGACAACTTCCAAAACCTGCTACCTGGATTTCTGGTATTCCACTGTCTTTGCAAACAGTCCATTGTCAATTGTATTCAGAAGCAATCGCAAACTTTACCATGACCCATGGAACAACTAGCCTCATACCCCCATATAAGCCTTGCCCCATCACAACTATGGCATTCTAAAGAGGGGTTTTATTCTATTGTTGGTGCTTGGGCTTCCTTCGGATACTCCAGTTTCCTCCCACACTCCAAAGATATGCAGGTAGGTTAGTTGTCTCCTGTCTACACTGGCTCTAGTATATATGAATTTGAGTTAGGGATCTTTGGATTGCAAGCTCTCTGAGGGCAGGGACTGATGTGAATGCACAATATGCATGTAAAGATCTGCATAAATTGATGGTGCTATACAAGTACCTGAAATAAAATGCATATGATCAAATCATTGTCCCAAAGGATTTGCCAATACAACCCCCTTTTCTCTATTGAATACATTAACTAAATGGAATATCTAATGAGCAGAGCTCTTTTCTGCACAGTTACATGGCCTTCAACACTAAGGTACCATCTACGTGTACCAATAGACTTCCAGCGACCTTTGAGCATGTATGTGTAGGTTTGTATTGAACAGTAACTTACCTCATCTTGGTCAAGCATTTGTTGTTTCAGCTTCTCAGCCAGCTGACTCTGCTGGTTAATTTCATCATCCTAGAGGAAGAAAAAGAAAAATTAGGTTATAGAATATAGAACTCTCTTACGTAATGAGCGAGTACAACTGAACTTACATGACTTGCAAAAAAAGGGTCTCATTCACTGCACATGACCAAATTGTCCAGATCCCCTCCACCTCTTTTCCTCCTCTTTGCCACCCAATGCGGATCTTAAGCGGCTTCTCTGCAAATTTTACTCTTCTCTCCCACCTTTCTCCCCTGTCTTGGGTTCTAGATTGCCCTATTTCTTCTACTGCCCCCATTAGGGCGTACCCCACCCCATGTGGTATTGTTACTGATGGAGCTTCTCCCAGTCTCAATTTTAGTTGACCATGTACAGTTTCCTGTGTCATATGGTTTGTGATGTCACTTGTAGTGTCACCTCTGCTCCAATTGGTGATCCTAAATATGTTGTTTTTTTGTTTGCCTCTCTACCCTGTTGTTGCAGTCCTTTCTTTATGTGAATGCCTTTCATACCTTGTAATAACCCAAAAACATTTGTGTACAGATTGTTCAGAGAGCCAAGTGTTGTAATATTTCAATATATTTAAAGGAGGACCTATATACAGACGACATTTTCCATTACTTACCTTCACGGAAAGTGGTAATTATAATAAAGCAAGAGATCATTGTCAACTCCTTTTCCTAGAATTCTTGCAATTTTTTTACAGTAAAAGTTAATAAAATTTTGACAAAAGGAAAAATTCAACAACAACAAACAGCTATGACACACACATGTACAACCGCAAAAGTCATCTTATAATGCTTAAGTTATACAGAAATCTGGAGTGTTAAGGCACAGTACAACCAGTAGAAACAAATAGTATGCATGGCCACAAAGATTGACATCAGCCCCCTAGGTCAGCCACGATGATCATACGTTTAACCATTCCATATGGTGCTCTAGCCCAGCCTTTCAACCAGGGTGCCTTGGCAAAATGCCTAGAAATTGCCCCAAAATTGTATACAAACAGCGGAAATCTGCTTTTTAGTTACACAAAGCCATAGGTTTTCCATTGTACAACATCACACCTTCTAGCTGGCTACCTCCTAACGACCAATTACATCATCAGTTGATATGGAGGATGTACGTTGCCTGCATATCATCCTTGATTGACTCCCCTTTACCTCTCTCCATCAGCTTTGGGGTCTCATTAACTAAGTGATAGAGAAAAAAAATGAGGGAGAAGAGAAACAAATGAGGGAGAAGAGAAAGATTTGAATACTAGTCAGTACCAGTGTGCAAAAGTGTATTTGCTATGGAAGAATAATCACCTAATTTTGGATGTCCTATGTGCACTGATGTTGCTGCATTATGTAAAAACTATCAGAATAGTTTTTACATTTTAGAACGGGGGGGCCTCAAGACTGTCCATAATTTTGGGGGGTGCCACTAGATTGTCAATCATTTTAAAGGGTGACTTGACTTAAAAAAAAAAAAAAAAGGTTGAGAAACGCTGCTCCAGCTCATCTTTCAAGACAGACCAGTAGTCAGTCAATGGGAAAGAGGGAGAGAACCTTTTTGCAATTCTTCACCCTTCATGAGTTACATCAGTGGTCCTCAACCCTGGGTCTCAGGGCCCACTAGCAGGCCAGGTTTCCAAGATAACTGAAATACATCCCAGGTGATATCATTTGCTGCTCAGTGATTGCAGTACTCTAGTCTGCATCTCCCCAAGGTAATACTTAAAATCTGGCCTGTTAGTGGGCCCCGAGGACCGGAGTTAAGGACCACTGAGTTACATGATCAAACGCTGGCTCATTGACTCCTTAAAACCTTTAAAAACAGCTTTACCAAAAGGCACACTATGCACTTAGCACGTGAGGTAGCAGTATAGTGTGCTAAACCTAACCACCAACTAGGGCTTCCCATCAGTTTTAACCACTTTAGTACCAGTCACGTAACCTCTACGTCATCAGACTTTGCGGGGTTATACCGGGATGATGCCTCTAGCTAGAGGCATCATCCCGGTACCGTTGTTTGAAGCCGACGGTCGGCTTTCCGTCGGTAACGATCGATGCGGCTCGGGAGCCGCTCGATCGTTACCCGGGGGGGCGGGAGGGGACGTCCCCCCCCTCCCGCCGCCTTCCGCGGCTTTGCTCGGGGCTACCGTCCCACCGGGAGCCCCGAGCACCCAGCCGGCACGTCCGCCGGCTGGATGGAGTCCCGATGAATGCCGGAAACGGCATCGATCGGGTCTCCGATGACGTAACCCGGAGGCGGCGTCCATGACGTCACGTCCGGGTTACTGTGCTGCAAAAGGCGGCAGATTTGAAAAACGGCTGTATGCAAAAATGCCGTTTTCGGCGTTTTGCATACAGGGAAGTGTAGTGGAGGGGGTCTAGGGTCTTTTAGACCCTCGATCCCTCCATAAAGAGTACCTGTCACGACATATTGCTGTCACCAGGGATGTTTACATTGCTTGTGACAGCAATAAAAGTGATCAGATTTTTTTTTTTTTAAAAAACCTGTAATAAAGTTTAAAAAAAAAGAAAAAATAAATAGGAAAAAAAAAAAAAAAAAAAATTTAGCCGTCCCAGTCACCGTTAGCTCGCGCACAAAAAAAAACGTATACGCAAGTCGAGCCGCAAATGAAATCGCTGTTCAAACCACACATGTGAGGTATCGCCGCGATCGCCAGAGCGTGGGCAATAATTAAAAAAAAAGAGCTACACTCTAACTCTAAACTGGTAACCGTTAAATTTAAAGCGTCGCAGATTGAGATCTCTATTGACCGTAGTTTGTCGCCATCCCACGGGGGGGCGCAATTTTAAACCGTAACATGTTTGGTATATATTTACTCGGCGTGACATCATCTTTCACAATATACAAAAAAAATGGGCTAACTTTACTGTTTAGTATTTTTTAAATGCAGTGAAATGTGATTTTTCAAATTTTTTCCAAAAAAATGGCGTTTTAAAGACCGCTGCGCAAATACCGCGTGACAAAAAATTTTGCAATGACCGACATTTTATTCTCCAGAGTCTTTGCTAAAAAAATATATATAATGTTTGGGGGTTCTAAGTAGTTTTCTAGGAAAAAATACTGGTTTTAACTTGTGAACAAAAAGTGTCCGAAATAGGGCTGGGGCTAAAGTGGTTAAAAAGGTAGTCCAAAAATGCATGAAAAAAAAAAAAAAAGTTTATTTCAGATTCTCCATAGCCTGTGATGGCTTCTTCCTGAGTTATTGTAGGGATGGAGACTAGAATCCCCTTGTACAATGGGAGGAGCACGGTCCTCTCTTTTCAGGCTGCACATGCACTGTGTGTACTCTTCTCCTTTCACAGCTGCTGAGCTCATCAAAAGGCAACAGAAGGGATGCACTGGCCGGTAGGTAGGTTTAGCACACTTTTCTGCAGTAATAGTGGAAGCATAGTGCGCTTTTTACAAAAGCCGAACTTGAAGGTAAAATACAGCAAAGAGAACCCAAAACTCACATTATACCCCTTATAGAATAGTTTGTAATTATTTATATGTAAAAGGAGCAGACCTAAAAGCAATACCTTCTTTTCCTCCTGCCTGCCTCCATTTCACTGCAAGTCTCAGACAACACAGGATTTCTGCAGTCCTTGATGACATGAAACCGCCATAATACCTCTAGTCTATGAGAGTATGTTGGAGCATACAGCAAGTATACGTGGAGACAGCCGAAACCTTTTTAAAGTCGAGCAGGGACACACCAGAAGCCAAGCAAGAGCCCAATGGCTCCATCCAGGCATAACTGCCCTTAAAGTGATTAAGACATTTTTTTAAATAACAAACATGTTATACTTACCTACTCTGTGCAGTTGGTTTTGCACAGAGCAGCCCGGATCATCCTCTTCTCGGGTCCCTCCCTACTGTTGAGTGCCCCCACAGTAAGCAGCTTGTTATGGGGGCGATCGAGCAGAGTCACAGCTCCCTGTGTCCATTTAGACACGGAGCCCTGCCCCCTCTCTTTCCTGATTGGCTGACTGACTTTTACAGCAGCGGGAGCCAAGTCACAGCATGCTGCTGTGTCAGCCAATGAGGAGGGGATTCCTGGGCAGCTGAGAAACTCCTGCAACATCGCTGTTTAAGATGGGTTCAGGTAAGTATTAGGGGGGTCTGTTGCACAAGGAGGTTTTTTTTTTTCATATCGTAATGCATAAGGTTGAGAAACCTCCTGCCTTTACAATCCCTTTAATTTATCCATCGCTATATATATACACACACACACACATATACACACGTCACACACACACACACACACACACCCCCAAAGAAAAAAAAAAAAAAAAAAAAAAAACTTACACAGCCTATGGTCGGCCTCAGTGTGCTGGGAAATATATTTTGCCTAGTTTGTCTTTATTGCCTTTTTAAAGTAAACTTTATATTGTTCTTTTGTACATTATTGTACAAAACTACAGTAAAGCCAGCCTAGATGGTGTGATTTTCTTTCCTGCACCTAAGAGTTGCAGGAAAGAAAATCCCTAGATTTCCCCATCCACACAGTTAGTGTGGATGGGGGAATCCCTTTCACGGAGCTATTGTGTTCTCTCGGCGGGGGTATGGGGAGCATTACTGGCCGGCAGAATACAATGATTACGGCTAGCGGCTATAACCGCCGACAGTAACTTTTGTAGAAAAATCCGACATGCTGATTGTATCCAAGTTGGTAGAATCAATCAGTTTGTCCATACATCCTTCGAAATTAGGCCGGTCTCTGCTAAACTGGCTGAATTTCGAGTCATTTATGGCCGACTCAAGTGAGAATGCCAGATAAGGACTGGAAACACCCCAATAAAATCCTATTGTCAGCTGCAAGAAGGAGACTCCGAAATATGACAAGCAGATAACCTCGGGGGTTCCCCAAGTTGCATAAGCAGCAGGGATGACGGCCAACTTAATCTATAACAAATACTTTTGGGTTGATGAATTTTCATGTGAAGTACAAATTCCCAAAAGACACGGCATACATTCAAGTCTCCTTAATAAGACATCTGCATAGTTAGAACAATTTCACATCTCATTTAATTAGCGGTTCTGCTAATTACAGTTACAAGTGATCACTATAGATCTCAATGATAGAGATGGTAGCACTTTGTTTAATTATTGTACTCTGCAAATCTCTGCACACAATACACACAAAGAGCAGTAAAACACATAATTATGATAAAGCGCATCATTACCACCAATTAGAAGTGTCAGCAAACCCCCAAAACCTTGAAAATAAATACTGCTAAAACGTGCTACATTTCCAGTAATATTATTACTATAATAAGTGATTAGATAGTAAACACATAGTAAAAACAAATATATGAAATAAATGGCCCTTATTTGGGCAGAGGATTGAAAACTTTGCTGGAGAGTTGGAAATTGCAAGAGTGGAACTACATAAAACAGATGTTATGTCATATGTAGCTGGAGTGTCCGAAAAACTCAGAAGGCTCTTTAAAGCTCAAATCTTGGGAAAGTAAAAATCATCCCTTGCATTGGGGCTGTTCCCGGCAACACAAGGGTTAAAAACTTGTTCAACATCTAGAGGACCGGGAAAAGCAGCGTTACTTACCCGATCCTTTGTGCTGCGAGACTGATCCAACAAGTTTCGTCTCCCCTATGTTCTGGCGACCAGATTCCCCCAATGGCATAAAGACTAATGCAGGCCATAGACCAGAGGTCTCAAACTGGCGACCCTCCACCTGGTGCAAAACTACAAGTCCCATCATGCCTCTGCTTATAGGAGTCATGCTTGTAACCGTCAGCCTTGCAATTCCTCATGGGAATTGTAAATCTGACAACAGCTGGGAGGGCCACCAGTTTGAGACCCCTGCCATAGATGGTTCGAATCTTGGCTGGTTCCTGCCGAATCATGATTCGAGCCATGTATGGGCAGGCTGAATGTACCCAAGCTGATTCAATCAACTAGGGTAGAAACAGCCTGACGGATTTTACATGCGACTGCTAGGGGCTGTTACAAGAATCACAGTGTTACCTGCCGGGAAAACACAATGCAGTTGATTTACTAAAACTGGAGAGTGCAAAATCTGGTGCAGCTGTGCATGGTAGCCAATCAGTCTCTAACTTAAGCTTGTTTGCTAAACCTATGACAACAAAAACCTGGAAGCTGATTGGTTTGTATGCAGAGCTGCACCAGATTTTGCACTCTCCAGTTTTAGTAAATCATTCCCAATAGCTACGTGCCAGGGATTCCCCATCAACATTAACTGTGCTGATAGGGGAATTGAGCATTTTTCTTTCCTGGAACCCATGGTTGCAGGTAAGAAAATCATTCCATCTATGGCCGGCTTAATGCAGAGCCCATAGCCTGGCATTGAACGTGAGGAGGCTAAGGAACAGTCCACTGCCAGAGCAAAGGGGAGTGCCATCTGCTGGGGGTGTGGGGTAGTAGGATCAGGTAAGTAAAAGTGCATTTCCTAGACCTTCAAAAGTATTTAACCCTTGTAGTGTGGCGGCAGCCCCACTGCAAAGGAGGATTTACATTTTCCAGGAACTGGACTAACAAAAACATCACAACCCTGTGTCTTTAAAGCCCAGCAACACACGGAGACAGAAGCTTGTACATCGAAAAGACCCAAATACAAAGGGTAACTTTGTATGTGCAGTGCAGTGAGGAATGTAAAGACCTGTACCTTAATAAAAAGAGACATTTTGATGTCAGGGACACATTTTGGACAGAGAGGACAACTGATTTAGAAGAGATGTAAAAAAACCATCTACATCAAACTGGAACCATTCTCTGCTCCTTCAGCACTCACTGGAGTGGTAGAAGTGGTTGGCTCAGGCTCTCAGCCACACGCTGAAAGGCTGAGCCAGCTGCCAGTCAGGCATCTGGGTGGATCCCCACATTGTCAGGATCTGTCCAGATTTTGGAGCAGCTCTGTGACATCAACCAACAGTGGCCTTTAGTACACTCATGATGCCTTTGTGAGAAGTCGCCCCCCCCCCCCTCCCATTTTGCTCCTTTCATATGTGTTCCATATACAGCTAAGACTATCAGATAATGCCAGACTGTACCTTGTCATCTAGCTGCAGGTACAAGCTAGCAACCTCCTCTTCATATTTCTTCTTCTCCTCTGAAGAGATGCAGGTAATGGCTGGGGACAGGTTGTCAATTATCGGCGTGTTGTCACATGGCTCAAAGCTCTTTTGATCCTTTGAACTCGTTTGTTCATCCAGTGGCACAGCATCACCTAAGACAAAAATATAAAGGTCTTATTTCTACATCACAAGAACTGACCCATATTAGAACAGCTATAAAAACCCTAGTGATCTACATTGCCTGTTGTAATGAAAGATACCATTGTTCCTTTCTCAGTGCAGATGACAAAGCCTTATTCAGCAGAATTCCTCGCACTTCCTGTACTGGGACAATTTTGTTACCAGGACAGGAAGTTAGGGAAATTTTTTCCAACAGTGACACAGACCGAAACCAAAAGCTGATGGAGATTCTAACCTTCACCTACTCTACAAAAAGAAAAAAAAAGTTTGAGGGTTTGTTAGGATTTACCATTTATGTCTAGGGGCAGGGGAGGACTGGGCCATTGGGCAGGGGGGGCAATTGCCCCCTGGGCCACTCTAATGTCCTGTAAAAAAGCTGCACAGACATGCCTAAAGGATTCCCGGTGAAGAGAAGCAAAAAGGTCTCTGACCCACTGACCTGAGTGCAGGATGAAGACAAGGACAGAGTGCAGGCCTCCCTCCCCAGCATGGCTGGTGTAAACTGTGTCTGAGCAGAGGCCAGTTCCATGCCCCACTTGAGACTCTCCTCCCCTGGCCAGCCCCAACTGAGCTGTCCCAGCAACCCCCAATCGTTCTCTGCTGGCCAGGTTGGGAACCCGGATTCAGCCGATGAGTAAGAGTACCTGGAGCAGGGCTTCAGCCTGGAATGGGGGTCAGGAGGAGCACGGGAAGAGGGAGAGTGGGGCACCACGGGCCTCTGGTTTGTACTTGCCCCCTGGGCTGAAAGTTGCCAGTCTGCCCCTGTCTAGGGGAAAAAAAAATCCTACCAGATCCTTCACTCCTTCCCACAGCTAGACCAGTCCCCACAACTTTCAGACCCCCACGCTCCCACTAGTGTAGGGTCCAAAGCCCTGCTCTGGAAGTGGGGGCACAGAGGGACTATCCAACGCCAGCTCGTGGCGAAGCACTGACTGCCGGGGGAGCGGAGGGTGGGGTAAGCAAAACAGTTTACAGCTATTAACCTTGGGGCGCAGCCTAGCTGCAAGGGATTTTTTTTTTCTCCCTTCGAGTTTGGCTTTAAGGAGAGTGTTATGTTGCCTATTCAAAACAAAGTGACAGAGTCTGCCGTTACCCCATTCCACCAGCAAGGTATACTACCTAATATATGGTCCTTAGCCACCTCCTCACTGCAGCAGTCCACTCAGGGTAAGCTCCGTGTCATCATTGCTGAACCTCATGTGACTGTGCTCTAGTGACCAATCACCACGTCCAAAAGGAGGATCAGCCAACCTAAACTTTCCACCTTACAGAAATCACAAGCCAAATATCCAAACTTCTTTTACATGGCTGGCAGCATTTGAGAGATCCTGTAGCAGCATTTCCTCAAAGAGGAAAATTTCTCTCTCCCACCCGCTTGTCTTTAGTTCTCGGTCTTAGATGTCAAACTAAAAATGGTTTATAACATCTCCATAAAAGCCTACGGCAAGCAAACCCTGTTTGAAGCAGGTGAGCAGGAGGTCAACTGTAAGTCAAATGCATTTCTGAATTATCTCAGAAGCGTCTCAAACTGATACCATGAACACAAGTCCAAAGCCTGTCAACAAAAGCCTTAAAAGCCGGACTAAAGGATCAAACACTTTTAGTTCCAGCAACGCGACACCTGTGAGGTCCCTCACCAGCTCCAGCATCTTTTCCCTGCATCCATCCGGGTGCCACTCTTCAGCACAGGATGAAGTCACTTCCACTAATGAGCAGGAAAGCAGTCATTTTGGCACACTGATAGCGGAGTGTACATTCCGCAGAGGATTGTGAACAAGCCAATAAGTATTTAAATTGCAGAAGAGACCTTGCAGGGCTCAACAAATCCTAGGCGCCAGGTCGCCATGGTGACTAGAAATTGCATCCTGGTGTCTGGGCTTTTGTCCGCCTATTCCTTGTTGGCACCAGGCATGAGCAATTCCTATTGCCTGACACCCCAAACATGCAGCTCTGTGCGCCAGGCAACTGATTTAGTTTTAACATCTAAAAACAACAAAAAACTAGAAAAACTTTAGCTCTGCTGTTTACCTGCAGCAGAGCTAAAGTTTTTTCTTTTTTTTTCTTCTTCACATACTTGCACCTCTGTGTATTCTCCGCTCCCTCCCCCAGTAGATCCGCTGCTGCTGTGCAGAAAGGTTCCTCCACATTCCCTTTCCTTTGGCATTAGCCAATCCGTGCGCATTGTGGCTCACCTCTCCTCCTCCCTGCTAGTCCCCGCGCACGGTGCTGGAGACAAGCAGGGAGGTGAGCAGAGTTTAGCAAATACAGCATGTTACACATGATTACAACACGCATACATTAAAAATTTTAGCCCCAACAACTTCAAGTGTTAAATCTTCACACAGAGTTTTAAAGGGATAAATTGTCTACATGGTCATTATACTCCCCTGAGGCATTATAAGATGGGTTACGTTACAGAACCACATTGCCTTAGATGCAAGAGACCATGGTGACCTAATCCATCTACTATGGCGATGGCCCAAACTACACCTCTACTGGAGACCGGTTATAGATACATTGAACATGGTGTTTAGATGAAAAATTCCACTGGACCCTAAACGCTTTAGAAGGTCATTGAGGACGAACATTCTAGGACAGCAGTTGGAAGGGCCCACTTAAATGCCCGTAGGTTAATCCTAGTAATGTGGAAATCCCCTAAATCCCCCTCACATAATTCCTGAGTGTCAGCCGTGGGAAATGCGTTACTCCTGGAATGCCATATCTTTACAAGACGTGGTTGCCCTGGTAAATTTGAAAACCTGTGGAGCTTGTGGTTCGATACCTCTGGACTCAGGAACTTGTATACCAATGATTGTTACTGTGCCCAAATAGACCATGAAGATCTAAGGGTTGCTTAAACCAACTGCTTATCAATAACTATTTCTGGTGGGCCAGAGGCATGGTTGAACTGCGCCGGTATATTCTCTGATAAAATTGTGAGGGCTTAGAGATATTTTAATATATTATATATATATATATATATATATATATATATATATATATATATATATATATATACACACACATAATATATATATATATATATATATATATATATATATATATATATACACACACACACATACATATATACATACATACACACACACACACACACACACATATACACATATATATATATATATATATATATATATATATATATATATATATATATATATATATATAGTTGCTGCTGGCTTTGTAATGAATGTCTTTGAAATGTGTAAAACAGAAGCACTTTCTCTTTTACTGTACTGTAATGGACTGCTATGTTACCCTTTTTATACAATAAACATTTTCCAGATTTAAAAATAAAATAAAAAGATAAATTGTGAGAAAGCCGTCTCATTCAGTAGCATTGTAACTGAAAGAGAGAGCTGTCTTGATTTTTAAGTAAAACTAAATAAAATAAAAGCCATAACTTACGTATAATTGCCGCCTCATGGGACTAGCAGGGTAACGATAAGCAATTTATTGCTTTTATTTTATTCTGCCATTTTATACTCCAAACAGAAAACTGAAACATTGAATAAAACATCTGGTGTGTAACATCAGAATATATTCATTATCTGCACAAGTTAAATGCCCATGAGGTTTGGTTCTAGTCTTCTATATATGTAAATTTCAGATCTAGTATTTTTGTCATTAAAAATAAAGCTTTAGGGCTCTTTCACACAGGCGTTCCTTTTTTTTTGCCCGATCAGGTCCTTTTTTTTTTTTTTTTTTGTAACGGACACGGATGACACTTGTGTCATCCGGTCCATATATGTCCGTTTTTCATCCCATCCGTTTGCGGATGAAAAACTGACATAATGCATGTCTATGTAAATACGGATGTCTGCGGATGACACCACTGACATCCGTTTTTGCTTCCGTTCCGTTTTTTGAAAGGAAGAGAAAATAGGGTTCTCCTCCGTTCAAAAAAACTGAACTGAACTGAAAAAAAACGGATGTTAGAGGATGATCATCCGATGACATCCGTATTCACATAGAGATACATTATGTCCGTTTTTCATCCGCAAATGGATGGGATGAAAAACAGACATACGGAACGCCCGTGTGAAAGAGCCCTTAGTTCGAAAAAAAAACAAAAAAAAAACAAAACTGACTAACTTTTTTTTAGCTAACCCCTAGATTCAAAGCAAATTTGTCAAGCCGTGCATTATAGGATTGATTTACTAAAACTGAAGAATGCAAAATCTGGTGCAGTTCTGCATATAAACCAATCAGCTTCCAGGTTTTTTTTGTCCAAGCTTAATTTAGGAAGGTGAAGTTAGAAGCCGATTGGCTACCATGCACAGCTACACCAGATTTTGCACTGTGCAGTTTTAGTAAGTCAGGCTCGGTTCACACTAGCCCGACTCCAAAGTCTTACGACTTTCAGTGCATTTTTGGAGTGACTTATTACATTCTGTGGCATTAAAGGAATATCAAAGTCAGACCAAAGTAGTGCAGGAACCTTTTCTAAAGTCAGACAGACTTGTGAAGTATCAGTTAAGACAGCTCTCATAGGAAAACATTGAAGTTCACGTCATCCGATTTGGGGTCTCACAAGTTGGATTCTATGGCACATCAGAGTGAACCGAGCCTCAACCCCTACATCTCAAAAACTACAAACAAAAGCCTGACTGTTCATAATTTCTTAAGTTTATACATTTAGTTCAACTTTGAGAACAGTCATGGATGAATAGGTCAAAAGTGCCAGGCAATGGTTTAATGGATTCATTTAAAACTAAAAAGGTAGTTTATTGGTGAGAGGTGCTTTTTGCCACTTTCAGATCGGAGGATTTTCCCCCTTAATGACCAGGCCCTATTTTGCGATTCGGCGCTGCGTTAATTTAACGGACAATTGCGCGGCCGTGATATGCTGTACCTAAATAAAATTGATGTCTTTTTTTCCCACAAATAGGAGCTTTCTTTTGGTGGTATTTGATCACCTGTGCAATTTTTATTTTTTGCGCTATAAACAAAAAAAAGAGCGACAATTTTGCAAAAAAACACAATATTTTTCACATTCTGCTATATAACATTCCCCCCAAAAAAATAATTAAAAATCTAAATGTAACATTTTAGGCCAATTTGTTTTCTGCTACATATTTTTGGTAAAAAAAAAAAAAATAAAAAATAAAATAAATCGCAATAAGCATATTTTGATTGGTTTGCACAAAAGATATTGCGTTTACAAACTACGGAAAAGATTTGTCGTTTTTTTTTTTTTTTTACTAGTAATGGCGGCAATCTTCGATTTTTAGCTGGACTGCGACATTGCGGCGGACATTTTTGACATTTTTGGGGGGACCAGTGACATTAATACAGTAATCAGTGCTAAAAATATGCACTGTTCCTGTAATAATGACACTGGCAGGGAAGGGATTAACAGTATAGGTGATCAAGGGGTTAAATGGAAGCCTAGGGGAGTGTTTCTAACTGTGGGGGGGTTGGGCTTGTGAAATGATCACAGAGACCTGTGATCCTATATAAGCAGGATCGCATAGCCTCTGTGATCATCCGAGGGAGAAGGACGGACGGTTGTGTTTACATCAGCCGTCCATCCTTCTCTGTCAGCGGGGGGAGATCGGCGGTGTCAGTCGGCAATTGGAGCCGCCCGACACTGGTGCCAGCTTCTCTGCTGATGATCGGGGGCGGGAGCGCGCTCGCCCCCTAGCTTCTTCCAGTCAGATGACGTTTATTAACGTGATTCTGCCTGGGACTGCCACTTTGCCGGCGTAAATCTACAGTGCATAGTCGGCAAGTGGTTAAGCACACAGCTAGTTCCCTTCAGGGGACCTTACAGAAGGGAGCCACCAAGAGTGGTGCACTCTTTTGCCTGACATCATGAGTATCCAATCTGCGGCCCAAGACGGCTATGAATGCGGCCCAACAAAAAATCGTAAACTTGCTTAAAAACGTTGATTTTGTTTTTTTTTTTGTTTGTAAAAATGTGTTTGTGAACACATACAAGTCTAGTAAAGAGATACGGTTTCTTCAGCCGCATAAATTTAATCTTAAGCCTCGTACACATGCAACGATTGTTGGCCGACCGATCGGCCGTCTTTTGTCCAGTGTTGTTGTACTGGTTGAAATGTGCTCTAGACTGCACACAAATTTTTTCGGCCAACAACAACCAACTTCAGAAGTGATGTCATGTTCTGGTTTACTTTCCGTGTATTTTTTCTTCTCTGAGCATGCCCAGTCTTGCTCATCTGATTTTTGTCGGCCGAAATATGTACTGACTGACGAACAATCGGCCATTCTGTTGACGGCCAACAAAAATTTTATAGCATGCACACCAGATTTTGTTTGGCCGAAAAGTTGCAGTCGGTTGTCAGAAGCATCATACTAACAAGCAGACAATCGGCCGTTGGCTGAAAATTTACGGCCAACAATCGGTGCGTGTGTACGGGGCTTTAGAAAAAGCCCACTCTTCTGGATTGCGCCTTATACATGTCATCAGTTTCCGGCAGCACCTAAATTTGCAAGAAACTATTTTCAAGGATGACGCACCAGAAGGGCAAAATTACTACCAAAATATCGGATGAGAACCTTAAGAATTGAGAATTGCTACTCCATCCATCCAACCAGATATTGATGCGTGTCAAATATCGCACTAGTTTTACGTTGCCTTCTTTTACTTTTATAACGTAAAATATTACAAAAAATGAAGTTTTATTACTCAGATAGGTACAATGATCTATACAAGTAATTGTTCACTTGTGATCCGCCTGACCTTTTCTGCTCATCAGCTCTTTATTGTTCGTGTATTTTATGTGCGGCTCAAGACTATTCCTTTTCTTCCAATGTGGCCCAAGAAGGTCAAAAGGTTGGACACCCCTGCCTTAAAATGGTTGCCAACATTACATTAGGTCCAATGTAAAGTACTTTACATTCCATACAAGTGTGGCTACTTCTGTATATCTGAAAACGTCTGCAGCCGATGTGACTTCATTCTAGGTTTAGCGATCCCGTTAAATTAAAGCTCTATGGGCTTAACGTGCCAGCACTCTGCAGCCACCGACAGCACCATTTCTCAGTGTCCGGATGCAGATAACTATATCTAGGAAATTCACTCGTGTTCATCAGAGAACTGCTGTACAGCACGATAAATAAAGTCGCTATTGAACCTGTAATCACATTTGTGAGCCATAAACTCGGCAACCAGGAGGACCTGCCAGCCACCGTCACCATGGCAACGTCATGGCTCTAATCAAAAATACATTCAGCTCTGTGCAGTCAGTGAAGCCCCAGGGACACTTAAAAGCCAGAATACATGAAAGGAAGAGCATGCAGCCGAGGTAGGGAAATACTCTGTTTAAGGCACTTCGGCATCATTATGTTGCACCGTCATCTACAGAGAACTTGCAAATCAGTAGTATGCATTTGTATATATTGCAGGTTATTTTTTTTTCCCCAAAAGTGTTACATACATTTATTTATTTTTTTGTATAACATAGTCAAACACATTTTATACTAAAATACTAGGGATGAGTGGAGTGATTTTGGCTTAATGGATTTTGCCATGAAATTACATTAGACACTCATTTTGACGAGTTGGAAAAATATCTACCTTTAAAGTTGAATTGAAATCAAAATGATAAAAGCTTTTGACAGGCAGGGTTTTATGACAGAAAAGACCCGATAGGTCCTTTGTCAACAATGCATCTCCCTGCCTGTTAGAGGGAATATACACTGCGCCCTGCATGCGCATGCACAGCTCAATGTTTTGTTTTTTTATGGCAGCACTCGGTGCCGTGATGTGACTACTGTGCACATGGGTGGGAGTGACATTATTGTGGTCTGGCCATTCGAGCCGCAGAACAGCGCAAACCCAGAAGGAAGGCCAAGAGAAGATGGAGGTGGCTGTGACCAGCCAGAGTGCTGACAGTGCTCCCCGGAGGGCACCGTTTGACAAGCAAGTCTACCATTATGTGCAAATATGCAGCGCATACTAGCCCATTACATGAGGATAATGAGCTTTATAGAGTGTGCAAAATTTCTGCCGGCATCCCAAATACTACCCTTTAAGTCCCTGAGGGGTCTTCTCCGCACATTTGTGCATATGTACATACTAGCCCCTTATGGCATAAAGCTCCTGGGAGGGGGGGACGACATTTATTTTTAAAATTTAGCAGCGTTTACTTCCACTTTAGGAGAGCAAGATTCTAAGCCCTGTAACGCCCCCTTCTAAGCCACTTCTAGCAACCAGTGAAAAGCATGATGCGGCAAAATAAATGGTTTAAAGCTGAATTCCAGGAATCCAGCTACTTTATAAAAACTGCAGGTATGCCATGAGTCAAGTCTATTGGAGGGTCTGCTACTTCATAGACTTATCTCTATTATTCAGACATCTGACAGGTTTATTGTGTCCCAGGAGGATAACTTCTAGAGCTCTGGTGCTGCTCTTCCTTCAAGAGCAGAGACACTGGAACTGCTATGCCCGCCCCTACCCTCCTCCTGCCCATTCACAGATGCCTTTGTTTTATGTGAACCCATTCACAAAATACAAAGGCTTCTGTGAATGGGCAGTAGAGGGGAGGGGCAGACATTGCTGCTCTGTGTGCTTCTCTCCTCCTCATAGCCAGAAGGAGTGCAATAAACCGGTCACATAATATAGACAAGTCCCAGAGGTGACATGCTCATAGTATGCCTGCACTTTTTGCAAATTTGCTGAATTCCTGGAATTCAGCTTTAATAGTGGTGCTTATAGTGTGTCATGCCTCCTTCTACAGCTAAGCTGTCACCATTGGCGTTTTCTCTCTGCCTCATCTCCTGTCACCTACCTGTACAACATCAAAACAATGAAGCTGTACAGTGCACTATCTGTAGATTTTATTGGAAGTAGAGATGGCACTACTTCTCCTGACTTCTTTGACATCTTTCACGTCCACCGTCTACCGTCTACCAGGGTTTAGTCATAGACTCATGGACCCAGTAGAAGGAAACTAAATACTTTAGAGGAATGAGAAGACAGAGTGTCTTCTCTTCTTGTTTCTTAGTAAAATAATTTTAGGAACGATGGCTAGCACAGTGTGAGGCCGCACCAAAAATTATACTTTAGCTGGCCATAGACTTCAGCATAAACCGGCTGAGATTCGAACCATGTAGGGGCAGGTAGAATGTACCAAAGTTGATAATTCAATCAACTTGGGTACAACCAGCCTGCCTGATTTTACATGTGATTATTTATGGTTAGTGGCTGTTATAGCTGCTAGTAATAATCCCTGTGTTCTCCTGGCGGGGGCAGCTTCCCCGCACCAGGAGAACACAATGGCTCCACGAGAGGGAATCGACTGTCACACACGTGGTTGAAGGAAATAAATTTGCTCTGTCTATGGGGGACCTTTATTATACAGCACCCAATACAAGGCTAATGTAGGGTGCGACAATGAGCCTTCCAATCACAAGCAGCACTTGGTATTGCTCACAGTGAGAAGGAAGAAGGAAATGAGGGAGGCACAGGGAATCTGATGCCCAATGAATCTCAAGGACAAAAGTACCTTTTTTTTTGCTCTTCTTGGAATAGCCAGTAGAAAATAGTTTTCAGATATGGGTAAGATCCTCCTTTAAAAGAAGAGAATGGCCAAAGCTTTTTTTGGCCATACTTCTCTTGTGGTCACTGGATTGCACTTACTTTTGCTCAGCTGATGTGACATTGCTACTCCAGGCTCTGGAAGGAACCGGGCAATATTGTCAGGATCCACCCAGCTACCCGATTGACAGCTGGCTCTCTTGCCCAGCACTCCAGTAAGCGTTGGAAGAGCAGTGCAATCAGCGGTCATATGATTGCTCAGTTCTCATCCTTAGAGCCAAAGTGGGGCAGCAGCATCATCACACCCATGCTGCAGCATAGAGGAGAGTATAGATTTTTTTTTTTTTTAAATACACCCCAAACTTTTCCTTTAAAACCCACACAAATCATATTTTGGCCAAAGTTGCCCTGCCAGTGAGTCTATTCTAGTTCTGCTGCATGAAGGATGAAAGATACTCTTCAAGCCAGAAGATCATTTGTAAGTAATTTTCTTACCACTCCTCCATCTGTTTAGCTCTATCTCAAGGTGCTGAATGATATTCTTGAGCGTTTTGTTTTTATCCTTCTCTTTTTCATATTTCTTCTTCCACTCCTCAGCAGTGAGCTCCAGATTGACAGATACGGTGTTCTTAATCGTCTTAGCTCTGCAACCAAACAAAAGTAAAACCAAGATGGATTCCGTAGACCTCAAGGGTCTCAGCAAGGTCAAGAGGAAGATCGCTTACCGTTGGCCAAACATAAGGGTGGACTTTGTCTCAGCCTCATTGAATACGGATGGAGAGCAGCAGATAATGATAGTTGTTCGACAGTTTCCACCGAGAGAGTCCTGGAGTATCCTGGTCATTTTGCTGTCCCTGTATGGTACATGGGATTTCTACAGGAAAAAATAAAGGGACACATATTGCATGCGGTCACTGCTTTTACTCCCCATCACAGATCAGGAGTTCTGACTGTACTCTGGACTTCACTAACTGCATGCTTGTTCTAGGTCAGTGACTGGGGAAGCACTAAAGCTAGAAACCAGCCAGACAGAGCAGGGTATTTAGAATGAGGTCGTTAACCGTGTACTTTGTAATATTCCTAAAAGGATCATTCTTGGATGGAAAATAAAGGGGCCCATTTATAAAATGACCAGATAATCTTTGGAATATGTGTGAAATGTCAGTTTCTATTTGTTGCCTTTCACAGGGTGAACATAGCATTCAATCCTAAGAAAATAGCATTAAGAACATTCTACCAATAGAGAAAATAGAACAAAAAAAGTTTTAGGTGGAGGGGAGGAATCTGTATACAAAATTCTGGCACCGTTCCCTAATGGAATGAGAAATTCGAAGTATATTCAGGCTGAGGAAAACCTCAGGGGAGGGAATTCAGGTGTGTTCCCTCCCCTGAGGAAGAGGAGGGAACAGGGAGACACTGGAAAACTGGGGGATTTAGATGTGCCCAAAAGCCAAAACTAAAAAAGAATAGTAGCTAAAAAAAACCCCAAAAATAAAAAAACATAAAAACATAAAATACATACGTATTTATTTTGTAACAAGGAAAGATTAGAATAGCAAAGACATAAGAAATATTTCATGTTCAGTATGTCAGGGTTGTACAGCAGTTGATTATACAACCAGGGTGCCCATACATGGATCAAAATTTAGTCGGCCCTGCTGAGCTGGCTGAATTTCCATCTATGTATGGCTGGCTTAAAGTGATTGTAAACGATCGCCTTGTAATAATAACCCATTCTGTTAAAAAAAAGAAATGAAAGGCAAAACATTTGTGCATAGATAATTAAAAAAAAAAACAAAAAAAAAACACCACGTTATAAATACCTCCTCCCCCCCCACATTTTTTTTAAGTGATCAGATTCCCTCTGTTCGCAGCTGCTTAACAGCTGGGTGGAGGAAAAACAGCACACTCAGCTTCCCAGCGATAGGCTGTGCGGGGGAGGTGTGTCAGAACAAGTCTAATCATTTGAGAGCAGGCTTAGTTCACAGCATAGCTAGAGGACTGTCCAGTGTGGTGTTCTGCTTAGTGTGGTCAGTTTTAATAGAAAAGCAGAGGGACTGATAGGATCAGTAGAGGTTTCCAGAAAAGCAGAGGGACTGACAGGATCAGTAGAGGTTTCACACAAAGGAAGCAATACAAAGAGAACAGGAAACTTCTTCATGCAAGTACATGGCACATCAGGAATATGAAATGCTGGGGTAACAAACACTTTAAAGCTAGAGGGACTGATAGTATGGCGGGCAGTCTGACATTAAGTGACTCTTTGTGGGAACAAGTGACACTAATACAGCGATGAGTGCTAAAAATATGCGCTGTAACTGTACTAATGAAACTGGCTGGGAAGGGGTTAAACATCAGGGGTGATCAAAGGGTTAAACATGTGCCTAGCCAGTGTTTATGTGTATGGTGTGCTGCTGTTACTAAGGCATGTGATGGATTTTATTCTCCGCTTTACAGGGAAACATAATCCAGCACATCCCTGCTGACAGGACAGAGCTCTGTATTGTTTACATAGACAGAAGTCTGGCAAAGGTTTGAGCAGGGGGTGTGTTGGGTGTGCCTGGGCACACCCTAATCACCCTGTGTACCAGAGCAGATACTGTAAGGCAGTACAGCCTGCCATTGTGTACCGGCTGTGTCCTAATTATTCAGAAGAGGGGCCCAGGCACTTGCCGAGCAGGAGGACCAGCTGTACTGCCTTGTTGTAGATACCGATCCATGATCATCCCCCCTGCAGCGCTGGCGGCTTCTCCTCTTCTCCTAACCCCCCCCCCCCCAGTTCTAGCATTTGCTCCTCCATCCTGTCTCTTGCTCAGTCCTGG
The DNA here is from genome assembly GCF_965119305.1 of Pelophylax lessonae. Taxonomy (NCBI): domain Eukaryota; kingdom Metazoa; phylum Chordata; class Amphibia; order Anura; family Ranidae; genus Pelophylax; species Pelophylax lessonae. The sequence continues at coordinate 281,789,374 of NC_138773.1, forward strand.
GGTCTGTCTAGAACCTTAAAATTTCACCAGAGCCCACCAAAAGGGCAGTTAAAAAAATGTAAAAAATAAATAAAAATCTAAAAAAAAAATAAATAAATAAATAAATAAAAAAGAGAAAAAAATAGGAGTACTCGTTCACGTGTGCTTTGCACTCTGTAATTTCTGCCATGGCTGTGAAGCATAGCATTGTGGCCACGACGTGTACACCCCTAGTCACTGCCTCTGTTGCTCAGTGTTTGAGCTTTGGGGTGTACACCCTAATGCAATAGGCTGCGCACACCTATGAGCCCTGTCCCGTCTTTCTCCCCATCATCGTTCAGCGGGTGCAGGCAGTCATCCATTGGCTGGCACCCACTGATCGGCTTGTGTGGTGCCCCCCCTACTTGGAAGAGCAGAAACGCAATATATATATATATATATATATATATATATATATATATATATATATATATATATATACACACACACACACACACACACACACACACACACACACACACACACACATATATACACATACACACACACATACATACATGATTCTGTGCAGCCGGTCAGCACTGTAGCAGTAAAGCTACACCATGAGGTCGACAAGTGGCTAGAGACTTTCAGGCTAATACTGAAGGGAATCTTGAAAAGTATTTCAGTCTTAATTATCCATCCAAGTGAGACATATCATTTAAAGTTAAAATTTACTATTTAAAAAACATTTAAAAAAATGGTACCCAGTAATTTCTTGTAGTCAGATTCTGCATATTTTCTCAACGCTTTTGGATGGGAATGTAGACCATTTTTATCCTGTGCAACACCCAGGTCATGCTCCACTGTGCAGATGAAGCTCTAGAAAGCTCAGGGTGAAGGTGGTGTCTGATCCAGGAATAAGCTGACCTGCACTGTCCTAGCTTCAGATTCAACTTTGCCCATCATGGCTGCAGCACTGATCTGTGCAGTTTGTTAGCGGGAGGGGGGGGGGGGGGGGTCTCCCTGCTGTTAGAATACAATAGCAGTGGGGAGGATTCGGACATCTAACTTGAATGTGTGGACAAGGGAATAGGGTCCGTTTTTCCCATTCAGCCCGCTGGCTGAAAAACAAAAATTTAACCATGTATGGCCAGCCTAAGGCAGGAGTTCAAGTTTAAATAAAGCCCAAAGTTTCTCCTTAACCTTCTGCGTACCAGCCCATGCACATATACAGCGACAGGGCAGCCGCTGTGCAAAAAAGGCACAAGATTCGGTACAGCACAAGTCGATGAGTAGGTCCTGGCCAATGATTTAAGACCGGGAGCTGATCAGCTTAGCCAATCACAGTACAGAGCCCTGTGTTACCATCAACACATGGCTCTGTACACGGAGCAGCGATTTGGTGGGTGTTTTTTTCTCACTGCAAAGCAAAGACAATAATCAGCTGCATTGTTTAGTAAAAGCAGCACACATTACACTTGTTATTCACAGTTAACCCCTTGATGTTAACCCCTTCCCAGCCAGTGTCATCAGTACAGTGACAGTGCAAAGTATTAGCATTGATCGCTGTATTAGTGTCACCGGTGAGGTCAGTTCCCACCCAGTGTCAGTTAGTGTCAAAAGTGAAAGAAATCATCCAACCGCCGCCACACACAAATCACGACAGCTACTACAGCCAGATCTGAACAGCCTGTGATTTCATAGGGGAAAGACAGTCATTGGGTTGCTCTGCAGAGATTTATCACACCAATAACTAGGCGGCAGGTTCAGGTTACTCACCGTTCCCTCAGCCAAGGCTGAGATTACATTGCCCAAGGCTGATAAAGACTTATTGATGTTTTTTGCTTCATCCAGAACTGCTCCCTCAGCTCCAGTTTTGCTGACCTGATGGAAACATGAAAGGATCAGCAGAAATGTACTGACACAGGTCATCAATGGCAATCAGTATAATGGCTGACATTCCACATTTTATACCACAAAACTGACGCATCTTCTATAAAAGCACATGGATCAAGAGAGATGATAGATAGATAGAAAAAGTATACATGAAAAATTGGCCACACACTGGTAGATTTTCTTATGAATGTTGTTTGAAAGTACTTTAAAATGTAGTTTGTTTTCAACATTCAACTTTGGAATGAATGGAGAAATTTCCCTAAGGGCTCTTTCACACGGGCGGTCCAATCAGATCCGCCTGTCAGTTTTTTAGGCGGATCTGATCGGATGCCCATTCAGCCCTATGGAGCAGCGGATGTCAGCGGTGACATGTCCGCTGCCACCCGCATCCGATCCTGTCCGTCAAATCCGGACGGATGGAAACCCTATTTTCCATCTGTCCTGGGGATCAGATCGGATGGGATCGGATGAGAGCGGACAGGCGGTCCGCTCTCATCCGATCCCCAATAGAGAGCAGCGGGAGCTGTGACACCTCCCTCTCCGCACTGCAAGCGGAGACGGAGCTGTCATCCGCCGGCTCAGCGGGGAGCTGCGGATCGATCCCCGCTGGAGCAGCACGGATCCGCCTACGGAGGCGGACCGTGTGAAACAGCCCAAAAGAAAACCGCATTCACTATTTGAATTTCAGTCGAAAAATGTTTCCATCCTGCTTCTTTGTTTATTTTTTTTACCATTATGGTTAAAAATAATCAAATCAACCCCTTTATACAAGTTGTAAAGTCAGAAGTTTTTTTTTAAATCTTAATGCATTCTATACATTAAGTTAAAAAACCTGTGTGTAGCACCTATCCCCCCCCCCCCCAATGCTTACCTAAGCCCCCTCTCAATCCAGCGATTTCCACGGCTGTCCTGGACTCCCCTACTCATAGGCTAAGACACAGCAGCGGCGCCTCTGGCTCTTGCTGCTGTCAATAAAATCAGTTAGCCAATGAGGAGAGAGGGGGCGGGGCATAATCGTAGCTCTGTGTCTGAATGGATACACCGAACTGACTCGGCTCGGGTGCCCCCATAGCAAGCTGCTCTCTGTGGGGGCACTCAAAGGGAGGGAGGGGCCAGGAGAGCCAAAGAGGGACCCGAGAAGAGGAGGCTCCGGCTGCTTTGTGCAAAACCAATTGCACAGAGGAGGAAGTATAACATGTTTGTTATTTTTATTGAAAAAAAACAAGACTTTACAATGACTATTAGTGACGGTTCACACTGATCCGACTTGTCAGGCGACTTGGTCGCCTGACAGGTAGCTTTCAATGCTGTGCAATGGAACCGTTCTAATTAGAGCCACTCAAGTCGCTCCGACTTAGAAAAAGGTTCCTGCACTATTTTTTTGCAAAGTCGGAGCGACTTGCATTGACTTCCATTATGAGAAGTCGTTGCAAGCCGCGCCAAAGTCGCGGTGCACGGGCGACTTCATTAGTCGCCCGAAGTCGAGTCGGATCAGTGTGAACCGACACTTAGAAAATCTAGTGAACATTCCAAAAACAAAGAAATTCTAAAGGTGCAAGGCCAGCTTATAAATAGCGTGTCTAAACCTAACAATAAAAACGTAATACATTGCACTTCTTAGACGTGGTGGCTGCATTCCTTTTTTTTTTCTTTTATTCTCCCCTGCTGATCCAGCCACCAAAACTTCCTGTCCTAGGGCGACAACAGCCACTGTACTGCATCTGTGGCCCAGCAGGGTTGTCCTCCTAGGTGAGGACTACAGAACTCATCCCCTCTCCTCTTCTACATAACAAAGGGGCAGTGACGGGACAGGTTTGTCCAGTAAAAAGATACAGAACTACCCTCCCCCCACTGCTCTCTTGCTCCAGATGGCCATGGTTAGCATGGAGTGTGCTCTGCACGTGTGGCCAACTACTTGCTTTCTATGCAGCTAGGGGATAGTTGTGCAAGCCTGGTGAGTTTTTAGTTTTAGCTGTGAGCGGATGAGGTGGATTGTGGCCATGTTGGAGCGCAGTGTGACAGCACTGTCAGAGCAGACATTAAGCCGCAGCCCAGTGGTTGCCAGTGACTGATCTGAGCTTTTGGTGAGGAGGCGCCCCTTCACCACCACCACTGTGTCCAGGGCGGTTCACCCTATTGCCCACCCCTTGTCCTGGCCCTGCATAGGGGGGAGGCATTCTGTAGTATACAAAAACAAAAAAAAAAACAACATACATGCAGTGGATAATTCAGTAGGGGACAGGAAAATTAAGCTCAGAAATTAAATTTTGCAAAAGAAATACCATTTAATACCCAATCAAGCCCTACCAAGGAGGATTTCCAAAGCAGAGCAAATCCATGTTCTCACCTTTTCACTTCCTGCCAGATCTACAAGGTACAGTTTCCCACAAAGCTTCTTTTCCGTCTCAATGTTTTCTTGTTTTATATTGATTAAAAAAATACTGTGACTTCTGGAACTGTGTTCATTCATGTCTGCATAGGACAAACAGCAAAGGAGATTCATATTAGATCGAGACAAAACCCACAGAAAAGTGGCAATAAGGCCCCTTTCACACTTGTGCGACTTGTAATGCAATTTGGGACTGCAAAAAATCGCATGGCAAGTCGTTCATTATTTCCAATGAGTACCATTCATATCTGTGCGACTTGAAGTCTCACCGACTTCAAAGTAGTCCCTGCACTACTTTGGCACGATTTTGATGCGTTTTGAGGTTCAAAGATATTCAAGCCCAGTCAAATTTGCATCAAAATCGCGTCAAAGTCACGGCAAAAACTCTGTAAAATCGTGCGACTTTGAAGTCGCACAGGTGTGAAAGGGACCTTAAAGTCATTTCAGTAGAAAATTAGATTGATGTAAGTAATCTTATCAATGTTAAGGTTTTTAAAGCATTTATATACAATTTGTGGCTGTAATTCTATTGGGGCAGCTAGATTTGCTCAGTACAAATACACCGTCTGCTTCGCCATGGTTTGTGCTTTACAAAGCAAGTCTGAGTCAGCCGAATGATTGAAAACAATGCACTCCCTGTGTGGCTGATCTCTTATCTCAATGGTTATTAAGCAAGAACTGAGCAGAGAAAAAAAAACAGTGCCTCAATCTTTGGATTTAATACGATTACTCAAATAGGGAGCCATGCAAAAAGTCACATCAAATTTACTTCAAAACAAACTTGTAAGATTAAATAAATGTAGCAGCTGGATGATAATGCAAGTACCTTCCACATTATGCATGTATTTCTATAGTATCGTGGTGTACCAAAAATACAAGGTGCTCTGGCTTATAGACTGTTCACTTTGTAGGGGAAGTTGCACTTTGCAAGGGAATTTTCTCCAGAGCTTACTGAATGAAGTGAAGCTATGCTGACTTCCAGTGGCGGCTGGTGCTCCATGGGCCGGGGGGGGGGGCGGCAGATGGACCGCACCATACACCTCCCCTCCCCCGGACCACACCAGGCCACACACCCCTGAACCACGACAGGACCCCCAGGTCAGGACAGAACCCCCAGGACAGGATCACTCACCATGCCTGGACATCAGCAGTGATGACAGCGACGCCGGCTTCTGCGTCTCCTCCCTCCTCCTCCATGCCCAATGGCATGGCTTCTCCTTTCAGCCAATTGGGAAACGGGTCTCAGAACCCGCTTCCTGATTGGCCAAGAGGAGGATCCGTGTGACAATAGCGAACTTATATTCACTTATATATCAACTTATATTATTGTCACACAACTGGGTGGGCTCTGGGCGCACTGCTCTGCGCCCCGAGCCCACCTTTTTTTAGCCTGTGAGAGCCTCTGGCTCTAATCACATGGCTAAAAAAAAAAAAGCCCCACTGAACTCCATGCGTCCAGGAGTGGAGTCCAGGAGGGGGCCGGACGCATGGATTGGGGGGCGCCCCATATACACCAGCCGCCACTGCTGACTTCTGTCATCCAACAGTGTGCAAAAAAAAATTGCTGTTTTTTTTATTTTCCTTGCACATGACTATTTACAAAGTGAAATTCTGCCACATTCACTAGGATCTCAGGAAAAATCCCTTTCAAAGTGAACAGCCTTAATTTATCTGTTGGCTCGTAAATCTGGCCTTACACACAGATTTCTTCCATTCAGCCTTCAAAATCAATCAGACTCCTACATCCATGCCTAATGGCGCCTGCAAAATCTAAGGCCTGGCCCACATCCGTGCGTTGCATTTTAGGTACATTTACATGTGATTTAGGGCGGCACACTACCATTGAGCTCCAAAGAATTTACGTTTTGATGAAAGCGCATAAAAGCTGTACACCTAATAGAGTCTGCAAAATCGAACTGTTTCATCAATCCATGCTTAACAGCACAAATGGACCAATCACCCCACTGAGGCTGTTGCATCTCAAACAGTAGCTTAATACAAAAATACCCAACAGTGCCAGCATCTGATTGGATGTGGGCCCTGTTAAGCAGACAATTTTCTGCCCTGTTCCTTCCATTTTTTTTAAATGGTAGAAGGTTGCAGACGGCTACCCACAGAGGGAATTCTGGCCAGTTTATCAGGCACCGGATAAAAATCTCTGTGTATGGCCAGCTTAAGGCCCCTTTCACACTAGTGGACCGCACAGATCCGCCTGTCAGTTTTTCAGGTGGATCTGAACGGATGCCCCATGCATCTCTATGGGGCATCGGATGTCAGCGGAGACATGTCTGCTGACGTCCGATCCAATCCGTCAAATCTGGATGGATGGAAACCCTATTTTCCGGTCCGTTCTCATCCGATTCCCTCAGAGAACAACGGGGACCTGACAGCTCTGTCTCCACACACAGAGCGGAGACACAGCTGCCATCCGCCGATCCCCCGCTGAGAAAAACGGAGTCCACCGACGGACTCCCATGTGTGAAAGGGGCCTTAAGCTACACTTTGTAGCCAACAGAGGACAGCAGGACAGGGCAGGCCATAGCACAACCACGTGAGGTTCAGTGGCCGACTCTGTAGTAGAGCACCCTAGGATTATTGGGGTTCCAAGATGCTGTAGAAATAAAAAAATAAATCAATATGTGTGCATGCTGTAAGGGGGCGCTTACATTATCCTCCTGGTGCCATATTACTACATACTGTACACAAAGCATACAGGTACAAGAAATAACTAAATAATTCAGTTTGAGAACCCCATAAACATACCAAGTTTCCCTTTGTGTGTGATGTAAAAAGTGATGAGGATCTTATGGTAGATCGGTTGTTGAAGATCTGCCCGCTAGTTTGCAGCAGCAAGCCTTTCCTTTTTAGCAATGATTCAGCCATTTATCTACATAAATTGGGTTGCGGTATTTTCTGAGTACAGCACTGGAACTGATTACAGAACGCAGCCCGTAGGTGAGAATTTAGTGGAATACGCCGTCTCAGTATCTTCAGGTCAGAAGCAGGTAAGAATGCTTGCAATGCAAAAAAAGAAAAACTGATCTGGAAGACTTTTTGCCCTTAAAGGATTACTAAACCCAGGAGCCTGCACTCCCAATATCTGGTCTCTCACAGTACACAGAACTGCAATCATTTTAGTCAATTTAAACTGCTAAATACCTTTTCTCATTAGCAGTATATAGCAGTCTTGTGACTTCTGTCAGTGTCTGGTTAAAGCTTGTAGGGGGAGTTATTCTCCTGATTGTCCTATGAGGCTGCAGGATCCTTGACCCTCTAGCTGGACAGTGCCGATTGGCCCTGTGCTAATCACATGCACCCTCCCAAGGAAAAAAAAAAAAAAACTCTCTAGCAATGCACACCAAACTGAGCATGTGCAAAGTGCCCCCATGGCTCTGTACTATCAGGAGATTGATTGAAAAAGAAGGGGAGGATCAGAGAAGACAGGATCAAACAGCCTTTTGTACACAATGCAGAGGATTAACCCCTTAGGTTCTACAGGGAATATAACAACCATGCTTTACTGCATATACAGACTGATTTTACTGCTGTGGATTTAGTAACACTTTAAAGTAGAGCTTTACCTTTTTTTTTTTTCAGTTTAACTATTTTATGGTGACTTACTCGTAACAGCAACGTGTCTATTCGCCTTTCCATCATCAATAACGTCCATCACCTCTTCAGGGCTGGATACAAACCTCTCTGTACAGCCCTAAAACATACAGAACACATGTAAAAATACAACACAATCGGATCAAATTTTCCAATTAGAACAGATTTCGAATTTTCCAATTCAGATTGAATAATATCTTCTAATCTGAACGGCATTCATCTGAAGCAGAGAAGGTTTGTTTATTATATGCAGCTCATAATCCATTTTTAATAAATTCAAGGCTTGGTCTAGCCAAAGTGGTGTTTTAGTTATAGATGAAGTTTAGTAAGCAGCCCCTTGTTAGTAATTTCTTAAAGGCTAACTCCATCTTTTACACTCATATTTAGGGTGTAAGTAGTGCCAAGCAGCCCCCCCCCCCCATCACAAGAACACCCACACCCCCATAGCTGTCACTTATGACACTGTAATCTGTGAATGAATAAGCTACAAGTCCCATCTGCCACCACAGCAGAAGGACCTGTAGTTCAATGGAATACAAGCACAGTGATCACCGCACTTAGGGGGAGATTTAATAAACGGGAGCACTCAGAATCTGGTGCAGCTGTGCATGGTAACCAATCATATTCTAACGTCAGGCTTGTTCAATAAAGCTTTTAATAGAATAAGCCCCGGTTCACACTGCCGCGACTTTGAATTCGACATCCCATTGAGACTTAACCGAGGCTTGCAAACGATTTCTTTAACAGAAGTCAATGCAAGTCGCACCGAAAGTAGTGCAGGAATCTTTTTCTAAGTCGGAGCGAGTCAAAGTCGAACCGATTAGAACGGTTCCATTACAGTTAAAGGGGCGCAACTTGTCATGCGACTTCGAACACTCAAATCGCAGTCGCGGCACAAGGCAAAGTCGCGGCAGTGTGAACCAGGACTAAAACCTAGAAGTGGATTGGTTTCTATGCAGAGCTGCACCAGATTTTGCACTCTCCAATTTTAGTACCCATTGTAGTTGATCGACAAGTCCTCCAGCTCTCCATTTGAGAGCAAATACCTCATTATGGGTAGGTAGCTAGAGAAGACTCTGCAGAAGCCAGACAATGCACTCGCATTTCACTGATTGTGAATACAATGCTTTCTAAGCTCCTGTGAAAAAATAAAATAAATGCGAGTTACTGCATGCACATTATTGTGCGTTAGGTCGCACATTAATGTGCACTGCAGCAAGCAGCCTATTCCAAAATGGTGGAAGGTGGTTTAACCAGTCATCTTCTGAAGAATATTAGTTTTGTGTGCACTGACTCTGAAAAATGAGGATAATCAACCTAAAATGGGTTTACAGCAGCCTTAAAGCAGAACTAACCCTTCCCCCAATACTCTCCTCCCCTTCTGTGGCCAGAAAACCACAGACTCCCTCCCCTGCATCTAAAGACATGTTGATTGGCTGGGCCAGGATGATGCAACTCTCACGCATGCGCATGGAAGTTCATATATCCCAGTACCCAAGACATGTGGCCCCGTAAAGCATAGCTGACAGATATAATGAACCAAGCCTAACAGGCGGCTCCAGCCACATGAATCAACCACCCATTCATGCAATCAGAATACCTGTGAGAATTAGCCTTTAATTTAAAAAAAAAAAACAGCCCCATTTGGGGGGGGGGGGGGGGGTTTGGTGAAATATCTATCAGGGGTCTAAACAGACACTCAACTCACTTTTGAGACAGAGGAAATTGGGGACTCAGATTCCTCAATCCTTTCTCTGCAGTCCCAGCTGCATAGTGAATGAACAGGAAGCAGTTTGTACAGAGGCTCCCTGTTCATTCACAAACTGAAGCATTCTAAACACAGGGTGGGCCACAGGGGTATTTGTTCCAGTAATTGCACCCACTCCTGCTGCTCTGGGTCTCTCTGAGGGCAGGTGCTACCCCTCTTATCAGCGGTCCGGCCAGCACCAAGGTGTGCCGAGAATGTACACTCAGCTGTGCATATGGAGCTCTGTGTATATTCCAAACCAACTTGCAAGCATGAAGGTAGTAAAGTAAGTTTTTAAAATCAGGGTCAATTCCGCTGCTTTAAGGATGCAAAGGAAGTATGCAAAAGAAGGGGGAAAAGGCCTTCAAAATGCGAAATGTGGTAACTAGCAAATTCAAATGCCTTTCCCTTTAATGGCTCGGTGGTAAAGCTCAGAATGTTCTCTTTAAAAAAACGAAAATGCACACAAAATTAAATTAAGATATAATTACATAAAATGTAGTGTATTCTCTTAACAGACATACTGTACCTTCACATAGGGAACTCTGTTTTTATCTTCATGTACCGCTAAGTTTGTTTTGGAGACTGCAGAGAATGAGAGAAATGAAGAAATGTGATGAAAACGTCAATGCTGCAGAAAATTCAGACTCTAAAAAAAAATTAAATCAGATTTGGATTTACAGGATTTATGTTTATGTGTATATTTTGAAATTCTATGCACATGGAGGAAGCCATATTTGATTATTACAAAGACTCTGCTTCCTATTTATAAGCCAAAAGATGTAGCTGAAATTTTTGCTCGTTAAAAGGGACACGATTCAGGTATCTAAGGGAGGTAGCCGGCATATAACCCAAATATAATCAGATAAACGGATTCCCCTATGTTTGTGTTTCCTTTTTCTTGAATGCTTTGAAAACCTTTAAGCCCCCGTTCACACTGGGGAGATGCTACTTCGCCGGGCGACCTCACAGGTCGCGGCGCGCTGCTCGCCCTGCGACCTCGAAGCGGCCGGCATGGACTTCATAACATTGAAGTCTATGCAGGTCGCTCCGGGTCGCCCCAAAGAAGCTCCGGACCCTTTTTCTAAGTCGGAGCGACTTGTGTCGCTCCTATTAGAACGGGTCCATAGCTTCTGTATGGCAGGCGCCCTACGGCAGCCTGACAGGTCGCCCCAGTGTGAACGGGGGCTTAAACACTTAAAAAAATAAATAAATAAAAATTATAAAAATAATATTACCTAAATCCTATGTCCCTTAGAGCAGGTTCACACTGGGGCGACTTGTCAGGCGACCTGGTCGCCTGACAAGTCACCTGCCATAGATTAGCACAGGACCCGTTCTAATAGGAGCGACACAAGTGGCTCCGACTTAGAAAAAGGGTCCTGTACTACTTTGGGGCGACCTGCATTGACTTCAATGATATGAAGTCCGTGCATGCCGCTCCGAGGTCGCGGTGCACAGCTCGCACCACTTCACAGGTCGCCCCGGCCTATGTGAACCGGCTCTTAAAGTAGAAGTTTAGCACCATAACACCCTTTTTTGATATGTATCATCCAATCTGCAGCCCCATGCCTCCTCTCCTCTACTTTGTACACAAAGATTTTATCTAGCCCTCGGCTAGGGTCCATGGCATATGCTCAGTTTGCACTTTTTGAAGATTAGGGTCAGCAGAGGCTACCTATGGTCTCCACTTCTGATGTAAGGGGGGACTCCTAAGGCAAACTATGAAGTATATGGGGAGTCTTATGGGGTGCCCATGCTAACAGGGTGAGGGAATAGGAGGGGTGGGGTGGGGGTCTTTTGGGGATCACATGCTAATGGGGGGGGGGGTGTTAGTCTTATGGGGAATCCGCGCTGAAGGGGGGGGGGGGGTTAGAGTCTTTTAGGGTTTACAAGCTAATGTGGGGGAGGAAGGAGTCTTAGGAGGATTGCGAGCCAATGAGGGGAGGGGAGCCTTATTGGGGTCCTGATATAAGGGGGGGGGGGGTCAAATTAGGACCCGGATTTAAGTGGGACACTGATGTAAGGAGTTCCCCAATTGGGATCCAGATGTAAGGGGGGACCATGAGAAGTATTTTTTTTATGGCTCACAATTTATAAAATATACAATGCAGCAAGTGAAGGGAGTGCCTGGTTCAAGTGGAGGAATACCCCCCCCCCCCCTACAATCCATATGAGTGGTTACATATATTGGGACTGAGATTTAAAGATTGATATAATGCTGGCTGCACAGCAAAGAAGTTAAGGATACATTGAAGGGTTAAGGGTTGCAAAGAAAGTCAGTGCTTCAACTTCCTTTTTAAGTTTTTTTATTATAACTGAAATCTGTACCAAAAAAATGTCTTACCATCCAGTAAATCCCGAATTTTGTCCATATAAATTTCAAAGTAGGAGACCTACCAGATAAAAAAAAAAAAAAAAAAAAGTGAATTCAGCAGCTAGAGAAGGAAATAAAATCTTAACCTGAGCAATGCAATAAATTAAATCTGACATACAGCTGCATCTCATACAATTAGAATATCAAAAAGTAAATTTCAGTAATTCAATTCAAAAAGTTAAACTCATTTTTTAATTTTTTATATGGATTTATTACACACAGAGTAACATATTTCAAGCATTTCTTTTTAAATTTTGATGATTATGGCTTACAGCTAGTGAAAACCTCAAATTCAGTATCTGAGAAAATTACATTACTACAGACCAATAAAAAACAAAAAAAAAAAAATCAGAAATGTTGGCTTCCTGAAAAGTATATGTCCATGTACAGTATAGTATGCACTGAATACTTGGTCGGGGGTCCTTTTGCATAAATTACTGCATCAATGCGGCATGGCATGGATGCGATCAGCCTAGGGCACTGCTAAGGTGTTATGGAAGCCCAGGTCTCTCATCTTCCTCTTGACAATACCCCACAGATTCTCTATGGGGTTTAGGTCAGGCGAGTTTTGCTGGCCAATCAAGCACAGTGATACCATGATCATTAAACCAGGTATTGGTAGTTTTGGCAGTGTGGGCGGTGCCAAGTCCTGGTGGAAAATGAAATCAGCATCTCCATAAAGCTGGTCAGCAGAGGGAACCATGAAGTGCTCTAGAATTTCCTGGTAGAGGGCTGCGCTGACTTTGGACCAACACCAGCAGATGACATGGCTCCCATGTAATAATCTAATTTTCTGAGACACCAAAGTTGGGGTTTTCACTAGCTGTAAGCCATATTCATCAAAATTAAAATTAAAAGAAAGATGTTCGAAATATATCACCTTGTGAGTAACACATGTATATAAAATATAGGAGTTTCACTTTTTGAATTGAATTACTGAAATAAATTAACTTTTTGATGGTGATCTAATTTTATGAGATGCACCTGTATAAATTGTGCATTAGATTTGTATTTTATGCCTGTCAAGGCTGGTGAATGAAGCACTGAAACAGATAGCTATCAAACAGGCTTAATCATTTAAGTTGCTGTATTTTTATCAAGTCTATTACACATTTTACTTCTCCACAAAATCCATCCATAGAACAGATGACAATGGGTCCTTCAGATGCTACATTAAACCAAAAATAAAAAAGGGGGTAATCTTGCATTACAAAACAAAAATTAGGACAATTTCAAATAAATTTTTACCCTACATTTCTATTATTTTTTGAATATTATTCCAAGGTCAACAGTTCCATCTCTGTGGCCCTTAGGGCCAGTGAACATTTTGGGGATCATTGACACATGGCATTGTCCATTAATGGTCAAAACGCTCTCAATGTGTGCCAACAGGAAAAAAAAAAAAAAAAAAAAAAAAAATGACCTCCCCTTTTTTCTAGACCACCACTAGGCAGTACATTTTTTTTAAAACATAGCTTGCTTCACAATGGCAGGAAGCAGCGTTTGCTTCGCCCATGTACATTGGGGAAAATATTTTTGATCCCTTACAGATTTTGTAATGTTGCCAACTTACAAAGAAATTAAGGGTCTATAATTTTTATCGTAGGTTTACTTTAAATGATAGAGACAGAATATCAACCAAAAATCCAGAAAAAAAAAAAAACCGATACAAATGTTATAAATGGAGTTGCAGTTAAGTGAATAAAATAAATATTGGATCCCCAAGCAAGACAGGACTTCGTACTTGGTGGAAAAATCCCTGTTTGCAAGCACAAAGGCAAGGTGTTTCTTGTAGTTGGTTACCAGGTTTGCACCTGGTCTTTACAGATCTTCTCTAAATCCTTAAGGTTTCTTGGCTGTCGCTTGGCAACTCGAAGTTTCAGCTCCCTCTATACATTTTCTATAGGATGAAGGTCTGGAGACTGGCTAAGCTACTCCATGACCTAATGTGCTTCTTATTGAGCCACTCCATTATTGCCTTGGCGGTCATTGTCATGCTGGAAGATCCATCCACAACTCATCTTAAAGCGGTTGTAAACCCAAAGAACAAAAAAAAAAAAAAACCTGCAAAACAAAGGCATAATGAGCTAGTATGCATCGCATACTAGCCCATTATGTGTAACTTACCTTAGAACGAAGCCCCGACACGGACCCCCGGACATCGCTGCGGGCGCTGCCATGATCCCTCGCGCGATGATTGGCCGGAGCCGCGATGACGTCACTCCCACGCATGCGCGCGGGAGTGATTTTCCGGCAAGCTCCCGGCAAATAGATTGAAGGTCCCCCCGGACCCTCAGAGCGCATGCGCCGCTCGCACAAGCGGCTGCATGCACTGTAAATATCTCCTAAACCATGCCGGTTTAGGAGATATTATTTGTACCTACAGGTAAGCCTTATTATAGGCTTACCTGTAGGTAAAAGTGTCAAAAAGCGGGATACTACCGCTTTAAGTGTTTTGGCTGAGGAAGAAGATTCTAATCTAAGACTTTACAATACATGGCCCCGTCCATTGGCCCCTCAATGCGGCAACGTCAGCCTGTACCTTTAGCAGAGAAACAGCCCCAAAGCATAAGGTTTCCACCTCCATGCTTGACTTTAGGGATGGTGTTCTTAAGGTCATAGTCTGCCATTAACTCGACTCGCCATGTTTGGAGGAAGAAAAATGCTAAGAGCTAGATTTTAGTCTCTTCGGACCAGAGCACTTTCTCCCAATCCTTCTCTGAATCATATAGATGGGCCTGTACATATGCCTTCTTGAGGGGGACCTTGCGGGCGCTGCAGAATTTCAATCCATGGTGGCTTATTTTGTTACCAATGGTTTGTTTGGTGACTGTGGTCCCAACTGCCTTGAGATCATTCACAAGCTCCTCCTGTGTACTTCTGGACTGATCCCTCACTTTTCTCATGATCATCCTTACCTCATGAAGCAAAATCTTGCATAAAGCTTCAGACCTAGGGCGATTGATGGTTATTGTAACGGCTACCCGGATGGTGAGAGGGTATCAGACGTTGGAGATGTCCTTTTTCCCGGCAAGTCCCTGTGTAGTAATGGAGTAGTATAATCCCAACCATAAGTTCCAAGAGGAGAGTCAGGTTTAGCTGTTGAACGACCGGGTAATAATGCAGTAAAATCCCCCCTACAGGAACGAGACGAAGCTACGTTTTGAAGGGTCAAGAAAAACTGTTTATTGAAACAAGAATACAGGCTTTTATACACCTGGGGAGTATATCAGACACTACTTAAACAATGGCCCCACATCCACCCAGACAAATAGGTAAGGTCATTACCACACTTAACAAAAGCTGCCTCAGCCCAAATCAACATAATGTAGACAAAAGCGCATCGTTAATGAGCAGACATTCCGTCTCTAGGCTGGCCATACCTTGACTTCATGGAATGTCCATATAAGGAGTCACTTCCCGGGGCTCACAGTGCAAAGAGAGATGATAGCAGGGAGTGTAAATAACCGAATGGTTGCTGGGAAATCCTTCACACACATGAACCAGGTAAGCACAAATATTCTCTGTCAAAGGTAAGGTTCTGTTACAGTTATTTTGTATTTCTTCATTTACAAATAATCCCTCCAATACTTGTCTCCTTCTCACCAATCTTCTTGCTTCTTCTTTTAGCCCATTCCAGACTTGTGCAGGTCTACAATTTTGTCCCTGACTGAGGTCTTTTGACATCTTTGGTCTTGCCCATGACAGTGAGGTTTGAATGGAAGAAAGATTCTGTGGACAGGTGTCCGAGTCCCATAATGAGTTGTTGTTAGGAGCACCTTCTTAAATTAACAGGACTAATCTGTGTACCACAACTCAATTTATAACATTTGTATCATGCGTGTTGTTTCTGGATTTTTGGTTGAAATTCTGTCTCTATCCTTTAAAATACACCTATGACAACAAATATAGACCCTTAAAATGTCTTTGTAAGTGGGCAAACTTACAAAATCTGCAGGGGAATCAAATAATTAGTTTTTCCCACTGTATACACACTGTGCATTGTTGTACTACATGTTACTGTGCCCTATAACATGCATTTGAAAGTGCGAAGGGGCTTTAACTTTTGAACATCCCACAAGACAGGTTTCAGGTATTTAAAAAGGGGAGCATCATTAAGCTAAAGGAACCAAAAAAAGTCATGCGCAACTTCCCATAGGCTGAGCAGAGCTACACTTTTGATTGGGTTCTTGGATTCTTTGGCAAAAACAGTCAAACTTAGTATAGGAAGCCTAGTGACTACTCATACTTAAAGTATAACTAAAGACAAAAAACATTTTTTTTAGTTTTGAACAGAAAGGAGATGGATTAAAACACCTGTCAATTTTTAATGCTGTCTGTACTCCCATTCTGAAGATTCACCCTCTCTATCCCGTTTACCATTATCATAGACAGCAACAGTAAAAGAAAATCCCAAATTTTGGGTTGTCCCCAGAACAGTAAGAGGGGAAATCTTCCAATGGGGAAACTAGTTCTGGTGATCTGGGGGTCCCCAAGGAATTCCCTTAATTTGTAGGAATTTCCTCTCACTTCCTGTTTTGGCTTTGAGGCAGGAAGTGAAGGTAAATCTCCCAAATAGGACACAGATGGAAAGAAAACCTGACAGGGGATATAACTCACTTACTCTATTAAAAAAAAAAAAAAAAAAAGTTTTGCTTATTGCTCTACTTTAAATGTGGATGATATTCTTTATACTAATACTGGTCCTGTATTTGTTTGGTTTGGTCTACTTCAGTTTCTTTGTATATTTTTGGACCTTATTCGTGTTTTTGTCATACGTTCACTGTTACTACCTTATTTTTCAATAAACATTTATTAAACAAAAAAAAAAAAAAAGATGGATGATACAATTATAAGAAATTGATAGTTCAGCATAAAAGTACTGCTCAAGGTAGTTCTTGTAGGATTCCGTCACTCATTCATTACAGGTAATTAAAAAAAAAAAAATATATATATTAAAAACCATGGTAAGTAAGTAGAACCGGATTCATAATTACTCACAATACATAGGGGGTCAGAGAAGGATAGTGGACCAACATTGTATGCATCGCTTTATGGTTTAATTTTACATTAGATTAAGATTTACTTAAGAAAATACACTGTAAAACCACTATAAAAGCCCCTTCTCACAACACCAAGTTGCCTGTCTGAACACCTTCCTTACCTTTATATGGAATTCTAAGTTTTCATCCATAGAATAAATATGATCAAATATGTCCCGGGCAATTCTTGGAATAATTCCCATGAGCTGATGGTCATGAAGCTTTCCCTGAGGACAAAAGATGGCAGACAATTACTTCCAATGTGTTCATATACGCATGAGATCTTCAAAAGATCTTAGAATAGCATTTTTATATTCTTTTTTTGTATGTTCATTTTTCTCCAATTATGGCGGTAAAGAACTTCAACTTCTTTGAGGTCCCATGGAAGTCTATGGGGCTCTACTGCAGAGGGGTACCCAGAAGGAAGAGGATTATGAGCGGGGGAATCTGAATATTCCTGCAGGTCATACATAGTCCTTAAATACAGAGGAGCACACATCAGTGGCAGTCGAGGGGGGTTTTAAGTTTTGATCACTGAGTGGGCAAAAGAATAACTATACTTTTATGAAAGCTTAGTTATTTTTTATGTAGTATAGGAATTAAAGAAGAATTCCAGTTATGGATATTTTTATTGTTACATTGGTCCGGTTTGGTATGGTAACTGCATAGTTTACAATGTAACTATGTAAAACTGTTAGGAATCAACCAAGATATTGTCCGTCGAAAATGATCGGCCGAAATGTAGGGTTAATCACCTGTATGCCAATAGGAAAAAAAAAAAAAAAAGTGGCAATAATGACGGCCAAAAACGCGTGCGATTTTGTTGAGATTTTACCGTGTTTATGGTGCATTTTTCATATGTAATTTGACTCAAAAACTGCATCAAAAAATACAACACGGTGCGTTTTTGCCGCACTTTCAATAGGGAAGTGCATTTTTAAAACTGACCAAATATGCACCAAAAATGCAGAAAGCAAGATTTTTAACACAACAGAAGCGCAATGGACCAGTGTGAAGACATACATAGAACTTAAAAAGGGATGCATTTTTCTTGAGCTTTTTGTGGGGTTTTTTTTTTTTTTTTTTTTTAACGCAAAAGCGCTTTAAAAACTGCTCAGTGTATAAGTAGACTATAGGTGCTGAAAAGGTGCAGATAATGGTCAAAAATAAATACAGCTCCTAAAAGCAGCTGTAAAAAACGCTCTGTGTGCATGAGGCCTAAAGAGCATTTTAAGGCAGCAGGTAGCAAGCCTCCAGCAAACACTGCACTATGCTAAAATCAAGTAAAAAATCATTTACACCAACTGTTTTTTTTTTTTTTTTTTGCACGAGCAAATGTTCTATTATCGTACGGGTCTCCCAGTTTTTTTTTTTTTTTTTTTTTTGTTTTTTTTTTAGGGGAGCCCGGGGTGGAAGGGAGGTGCTGTTAGGGTGGGGTTTTAATTTTTTTTTGTTTTTGATAAAAAAAAAACAAGTTACAAAAAAGACCAAATTTGTCTGTTTTTTTATTTAATGCATTTTCTGTAAAAGCCTACATATTATTTGATTTAAAAAAAATAAATCTTAATTTAATTCACCTTAGTCTGAGCTGTAATTTTACTGTAATCCACTGCAATCACACTCCACAAGCCACCTAAAGACTCGTACACACTTGATGAAAATCGGACGAAATATCCTCCGATTTTTCTCTCTCATGCTCAGCGGTCATAACCGTTTTTAGTTGACAGTGCATAAATGTTCACGAGATTTCTCGTCCGATTTTTTTTTTTTTGGGACATTTGTTCCTAGACTTCCAGGTCGTCAGCAACTTCAGATCATGCGCGGTCTTTCGTATCCGATTTTTCGCGGACGTACTGCATACACATTAAACTAAAATTGGTCGTCTGGGGACGGACGATAAAAATTTTGGTGTTTGTCCCTCCGTTTTTTTTCGTTGAAAATGTCGGCATCGGCTGCTGAAAGTTGTGTACACACTAGGCGAAAATCGTACAATTTTACCTCGGATGGGAATTTTCGGCAGATTTTCTACTAGTGTGTACCCCACTTAACAGCCTCATTCGGAGGAGCAGAAAGAGAAATGCCTGGAACTGGTGCTGTGCAATTTCCTGTCTACCTGCTCTCCACATCACCAATCACATTCAAACTTCCAAGGCTGCTTTAAATCGGACAGTGTACCCTTCAGACTCTGGTTTCAGGTTGTTCAGGGCAGGTCTTCCACTGGATTTGGGGCAAAGCAACATCTTAAGGCCCGTACACACGTACCGATCGTCGGCATACAAACGTCGGCGGACGAAAGATCTGCCGATTGTACGCTTGTTAGTATGGTGCCTCCGACAGCTGTCAGCGCACATTCTGCCGACAAGAGTCTTTCTTGCAAGCATTAAAATTTTTGTATGCCGACACCAGAACGGACGATTGTTCGCCAGTCAGTACAGAATTCGGCCGACAGACCGCAGATTTGCAAGACTGGGCATGCTCAGAAAAGAAAAAACACAGGGAAAGTTAACCATTACATGACATCACTTCTGCAGTCGGCGGACAAAATTCTTGGGCAGTCTTTGCACTTTTCAACCGACACCGACATCCCGGGGAGAAAAGACGAACGTTTGTATGCCGACGATCGGTACGTGTGTACAGGCCTTTAGAGCCAACATAATGCTTTTCAGGTTTAATATTAAAGGGCCTGTGTGTACAGGGCCTGCTGAGAGACCGCCACATGCAGCATCCGTGGAATAAAAACCAAACTAGCCAACCACGGTTCTACAGCAACTGCTAACACGTCATGGATTCCATTTTATTACCTCCATTGTGTGAGTCTTTCCAGAAGAGGTCTGTCCGTATGCAAAAATGGTTCCATTGTATCCACCCAAAACATCTTATAAAAGGAGAAAAAAAAAAAAAAAAAAACAGATTAAAAAAAAATACGACAGTTCACATAAAGATCAATAAACAAACAGATGGGTCACCTAGAATCCCCCCAGTGATTTAGATTTAGGAGTAGGGATTAATGCAAACATCATAGCTAAACAGTTATTATACAGATGGAACCGTTCTCCATCCATGGGAAACAATTCTCTTGCCACACACTTCAAATCTTTCACCCCTTAGGCTGGGTCCACACTAATACTATGCGGTAACAAATGTGATTCCAGTGCGGGTTCCCACATAGCAAGTCTCTCACATGCAGTTCACACCTCCCTATGCAAACCGCTGCGGATGTCAATACAAAAGGTAATGACACCCCCAGATCGGTTTACAAATCACAGTGCGAACTGTGAAATAGTGCAGGAAACTGATCACATAGGTATGAACACCCATGTCACCCGATTCCAGTGCAGACCAAAAAAAAAAAAGGGTCCTGCACCATTCTGGTCCGAAAGTGACGTGAATTCAGCCATGCAATCTGTACGGCTGAATTCACATCGCACAGACATCTGCACAGCAATGCAATGTGAATCACATGCGATGTATATTCTCAATAGTGTGAACCCAGGCTTATGGGTTGCAGGGATGTGTAGAATATTGAGGGTTCACCACTTTTCATGACTTGGAATTCCGTTCCATGGTGATGTTCACCTACTGTCTCCCCTTAGGACCACCAATGAACATCAACACACTAAAAGGTGCAACATCTCCGGTTCAGTGTTAATTTTGGCAGCAAATTTCAATTTAGTTTTAGTCTTAGGACTAAAATGGCATTTTAGTTTTAGTCCCATTTTAGTCTTCTGCAAGTGTTTTAGTTTTAGTCGTATTTAGTCGACTAAAACTCCAGTATATTTTAGTCGACTAAAATGTAGGGCGTTTTAGTCGACTAAAACTCATTTTAGTCATCTATAATCAAATGGGTGTAGTTCAATTGTAATTTGTAATGCATTATTTAAGCATTTCTCTACAATTTCCAAACTCATTATATACTACTGCTGGTCCTGGAGTGAAAAATCTAATATGTTATTATTTATGCTTTGAGCATGCACCAGTGTTAATTTTTGGCAGCAAATTTCGATTTAGTTTTAGTTATAGTCTTTTGACTAAAATGCCATTTTAGTTTTAGTCGTATTTTAGTCTTAAGACTAAAATGCCATTTTAGTTTTAGTCGTATTTTAGTCTTAAGACTAAAATGCCATTTTAGTTTTAGTCGTATTTTAGTCATCTGAATTGTGTTAGTCGACGAAAACGTTTTAGTCGGTTTTAGTCGACGAAATTAACACTGCTCCGGTTCTCCCCCTCTTGTAGGAATACTAAATTAACTTTTGGTACTTCTCTCTGTGGAGTAGCCACTCCCACTGGAAGCACAATTTCAGCCTACACCTTGTTTGTAGTAACCCAGTACAGGAGCATATTAGAGTAGCCCTGCTAGTTGAACAGGAAAATGCAATTCCTTAGCTAACCAACCACTGTACATTTTACAGCCGGCTGCAAGAAATTGAACACAGAAATATAGACAGTGATCCTGCCCAGGGTTTGTCTTATCTCAACATTGCTTAAATATACCAGGCCAACCTACTATGTAAAATCCTCCACCGGCATGCTTTCATATACTGGTACAACATGAAAGACACGGCCAGCAATCCTCTGGGTTAGGGAATATGCACTACACTAAAGTGTGCCATGATGCTGCATGGTATCCTTTGGGATAATGCCCTGACAATGTGAACCTTTTCCTTTTTGCTACATTCAAACATATCAGAGAGGTTGCAAATTTTTTTTTTTTTTTTGGTGCAGACACATACTAGAAGTCTTTGGCTGCCTTCTAAAAGGTGAGGTGCTGCTGTACCTTCAACGAGAAGGGGGCTGTCTCCAGGGGCGCCTACTGTGTGCATTGCTTTAGAAGTCCCATAGTTGGAAACTGATAGTTTAAAGTTGGGAAAGCACAAAGTGCTCAATGTGGTAGTGTGTGCAGAGATCTACAGCTGAGGTGGGAGACTCTGTCCATAGGACAACAATCAGTCTTATACTGCACAAATCTGGCCTTTATGGAAGAGTGGCAAGAAGAAAGCCATTTCTTAAAGATATCCATAAAAAGTGTTGTTTAAAGTTTGCCACAAGCCACCTGGGAGACGCACCAAACATGTGGAAGAAGGTGCTCTGGTCAGATGAAACCAAAATCAAACTTTTTGGCAACAATGCAAAACGCTATGTTTGGCGTAAAAGCAACACAGCTCATCACCCTGAACACACCATCCCCACTGTCAAACATGGTGGTGGCAGCATCATGGTTTGGGCCTGCTTTTCTTCAGCAGGGACAGTGAAGATGGATAAAATTGATGGGAAGATGGATGGCCAAATACAGGACCATTCTGGAAGAAAACCTGATGGAGTCTGCAAAAGACTTTAGACTGGTATGGAGATTTGTCATCCAACAAGACAATGATCCAATACATGAAGCAAAATCTACAATGGAATGGTTCACAAAAACATATCCAGGTGTTAGAATGGCCAAGTCAAAGTCCAGACCTGAAACCAATCGAGAATCTGTGGAAAGAACTGAAAACTGCTGTTCACAAACACTCTCCATCCAACCTCACTGAGCTCGAGCTGTTTGTCGAGCTGTCTCGATGTGCAAAACTGATAGAGACATACCCCAGGCGACTTACAGCTGTAATCGCAGCAAAAGGTGGCCCTACAAAGTATTAACTTAAGGGGGCTGAATCATTTTGCACGCCCAATTTTTCAGTTTTTTATTTGTTAAAAAAGTTTGAAATATCCAATAAATTTCATTCCACTTCACGATCGTGTCCCACTTGTTGATTCTTCACAAAAAAATTACAGTTTTATAGCTTTATGTTTGAAGCCTGAAATATGGCAAAAGGTTGCAAAGTTCAAGGGGGCCGAATACTTTCGCAAGGCACTATTTCCTCTCACTTCCTGTTGAGTTGTATACACCCTTTGCATTGACTGGTGAAAGGTGGGTGTTCCTAAAGAACATCATTTACTAGAACACCTTCATATCTGTCAACATCAAATTCCCTTGCGGCTTTTGATAGTCGATCACATGACAGCACAAAGCTGTGAAGGATGTAGGTCCCCGAAGACCTCCCTCTGTCAGAAGTGATTACTGGGAGACAGATAGTTTTAGAATGCCCAGCATGTGTCACTGACCGCAGGTCTCACTGATTAGAGTCCAAAGATGTATAGTAACTAAGTAGAACTACTTCACTACTGTACTTAAGTACCGAAAGGCGGTATCTGTACTTTCCTGGAGTAGAATTTTTTTCTCCTACTTCACTTTTACTTCACTACATTTTTTCAGTGATTTCAATACTTCTACTCCAATATTTTCTTTTTGTGCTGCATAGTTACTCGTTACTATTATAAAAATGACCACTGCCAGAACAGTAGATGGCAGGTTTCATGAAGCTCAAAACATGTGTATTATCAGCACATACGAAAATAAATGCTACTGTATGTATAAATAAAAGCTGCATTTGAAATAATAAAAAACAATATGATGTTCAAACTTTTGACTTCTTTCTTTAATAACTACATAACACAGTACTTGTACTTTTACTTTCAGTACTTGAGTAGCAACATTTTTTAAAAAAACTACTTGCAATACTTAAGTACAAAAAATGTTGAATACTTTAGTACTTCTACTCAAGTCACTTTTTGATCGAGCACTTGTACTTTTACTCAAGTATGGGTTTTGAGTACTTTATACAACTCTGTTAGAGTCTGACTGGTAAAGTATCTCCATCCAGAGCCACCAGGCTAACATATCCTAATAGTTGCCCAGTGGGGAAACCCTCTTGCTGTCTTTTGCCTCTCACTTTACAGAGTTCACTCCTGAAGAGCCAATCACCAGGCCCAGGCCCCCTAACAAGCCGTGCGTACCAAGCCTTTGGAAAAAGCCAACTTTAAGGACCAATGCCGGTGAACTTTGTTTGCATCAAGCCAGTTTTGCATTCTCATAGAAGTCTATGGGAATGCAAAAACTGCTTGAAGCAGGCAAAGAGCAATTCAGAAGAAAGTCAGCTGC
This sequence comes from Pelophylax lessonae, assembly GCF_965119305.1. Classification (NCBI taxonomy): domain Eukaryota; kingdom Metazoa; phylum Chordata; class Amphibia; order Anura; family Ranidae; genus Pelophylax; species Pelophylax lessonae. The sequence continues at coordinate 281,813,371 of NC_138773.1, forward strand.
AGGTCAAATACACCAGTCAATGAATTCTGAATGATTTCAGAAGAGTCTCAAACTGATGCCATCAACACAAGGCCAAAGCCCATCAACACAGAGTTTATGTACGAAGGAAGAACAAAATTTGAACTTTTACATTCAACTCTTTCATTCCCGATGACAGCATTACATGTATACAACAGACGCTCACAGTCACCTATTCCCCGGGCTCCAATTCTCTTTGCTCTTCCTTTTGTCATTTTTATGTGGGAATCTCATAATGAAACATTTATATGCGGACTCCTTCTACCTCCTCCTCACAAACGCCTTCCTGCAGCGCCTCCCCGGCTCCTGACACCAGAATCGTTCTGTGCTGCTAAAGGAGGGACGGCTTATGGAGGAGCAGAACGTCAATCATGGAGAAATAAAGAGGGGGGAGTCGAACTGTGATTACCAATAACGGTTGGCAGAGCCTGTAATTGCTGGCAACCAATTTGAACCAGAAGATGATTTTGATAACAGAACGCATTTAAGTGCTGAAAATCTGAAAGGATTTCTATATGGTGGATTGCTCTAATTATCCTGAGGAAAGATCATTCTAGAACAAGGTGACATTCTGAAACCACATGAAAGAAAGATTTGCAGGTTTTTTTTCTCCCTTTATAAAGAGATACTCTTATCCAAACAATGAAAAACATTATCAAATGAATAACAGAAGATAATACCACAAGACTAAGACGAGAGTGCTGGCAACAAGGAGAGCACACGCACAAACGAGAGCGCGAGGGACAAGAGAGAGAGAGAGCGCAAAAGGAGAGGAGAGAGCGAGAGAGCGCGCAAAAGGCGAGGAGAGAGCGAGAGAGAGCGCAAAAGGCGAGGAGAGAGCGCGCAAAAGGCGAGGAGAGAGCGCAAAAGGCGAGGAGAGAGCGCAAAAGGCGAGGAGAGAGAGAGAGAGCGCGCGCAAAAGGCGAGGAGAGAGCGAGAGAGAGAGAGAGAGAGAGAGCGCAAAAGGCGAGGAGCGAGAGAGAGCGCAAAAGGCGAGGAGCGAGAGAGAGCGCAAAAGGCGAGGAGCGAGAGAGAGAGCGCAAAAGGCTAGGAGAGAGCTTAAAAGAGAGCGAGAGAGAGAGCGCAAAAGAGAGCGAGAGAGAGAGCAAAAAGCGAGGAGAGAGCGAGAACGCAAAAGGCGAAGAGAGAGCACAAAAGGCGAAGAGAGAGAGAGCTCAGAAGGCACGGTGAGGCGAGGCAGGGAGGGAGGGGGTGAGGGGAAACAAGGGTGAGCAAAAACAGCGCGAGAAAGAATATTACTGCTTAGCTCTCTGCCAGTTCCAGCCTTTGATCCTTTGCAAAACAATATCACTTCAGGGCTGCTGTATAATATAAAAAAATATAGACACACACACTGATGTAGATGAGACTTCCAATATGGACGCCTTTTACTTTTTAATTACTGTCAACTCTCTGGGGACAGGAACCTAGCAATATTTTCCCAATGGGAACACAGAGCAAGAGAGCAAGAGAGAGCAAGAGAGACAACAGAGACACACAGACACAACAGACACACAGACACAACAGAGACACAAGAGACACAGACTTAAGCCCCGTACACACGCACAGATTGTTGGCCGTAAATTGTTGGCCAACGTCTGATCAGCCGATTGTAGGCTTGTTAGTATGATGCTTCCGACAACCAACTGCGAATTTTCGGCCGAAAAAAATCTGGTGTGCAGGCTATAAAATTTTTGTTGGCCAACAACAGAACGGCAGATTGTTCGTCAGTCAGTACAGATTTCGGCAGACAAAAATCAGATGAGCAAGACTGGGCATGCTCAGAGAAGAAAAAACACACGGAAAGTAAACCAGAACATGACATCACTTCTGAAGTTGGTTTTTGTTGGCCAACAAAAGTCCAGTGCAAGTCTAGAGCACATTTCAACCAACAAACACTGGACAAAAGTTGGCCGATCAGTTGGCCCACAATCTGTGCGTGTGTACGGGGCTTTAGTTCTGAAAGGAACAAAGTTGTCCACACTGTCCTGATGACACCCAGGGCATTGCTGTGAACTGGACCTCCTGCTTCACATCTGGAAAGAATTATCTGTTGAGAGGACAGACACACGGCAAACC